>NC_089586.1:8901736-9208207 GCF_019320115.1 Miscanthus floridulus
GGCTATTCACCCCCCTCTAGCCATATTAGGACCTTTCACCCAGTCAAGGAAGCAGTGCATGGCTAGCCCAGCGCGTGGGCGAGCACGGCCAGAGGCCCAGGCAGGGGCGCGTGACCCATCGTGGGGACGAGCGCGAGCGGCCCAGCGTGACACGGCCCACAGGTACGTGCGCGGCCCAGGTGGCAGCGGCGACGATAAATTTGCGAAACGGCCCATGGACTATCTTAAATTTACCTCGCAATACTCTAGACACTAGTCAACACTATTAACATGAATCATGTATTTCACACATAGAACCCCGTATTAGTTCGTATTCACTCTATCTCACGCTCTCACCTTCTCAAAGCAGAGTGCTGAGCAGAGCCACCGGCCGGCGGCAACGGCGCTGTGGGGCCGGGGATGGCACGGCAGCGATGGAGGCAGTGCACAGGGGCAGCGAGGACCGCGGTGCGACCAGGCGCTGTGGCACGGGCACCAAAGAGGAATAATGGTCTAGAGTGGACCATGGCTCGCACGCGAGGAAGGGCCGGAACAGCGGCCGTGGAGACATCGAAGCACCGACACGGCCGCGACGCACGGGCCGCGGAGGAGGCGCTCGGACAGGGGCAACACCTAGGAGATGGAGGCCCGGCGCGGCCATGGGGCGCGCGCGCTCGTGGGCACATGCAACGATGGTGGGAGGCGTGGCGTAGGGGAATGGTGTGGTGCTCTACGGTGGAGCGGCGTGGGTCTCGAGCGGGGCAGCAGTCCCGAGCGGCCGTGGGGACTCGCGCAGGGAAGGGACGGCACCGGCGCGGGCGAGAAGGGCGAGCAGGACACGGGGCACGGGCGGCCAGATGCGGCACGACAGCCCAGCAGCGGTGCGGCTTGATGCGGTCCCCAGCGTGGTCGTGGCTTCGCGCGCGTCGCAGAGAACTGAGCGACGACAGCGAAAAAAGCGACATGGCACGTGCTATGGGGTAGTGGCGGTGATCGGTGGTGGTGGGCAGAAAAGGAGATCGGGGTGATGAGAGAAGCTGTGTGTCGACGAAATATGGTCGGCAGTCTACCTAGGGGTATGCCCAAGGTAGTAGATTATCGGCAGACAGATGCGCAAGCCCCAAACAAGACGGTGACGCAAGACAGACACGAGGTTTTATCCAGGTTCAGCCGCCAAGAAGGCGTAATACCTACGTCCTGCGTATGATTTGTATTGCTGTATGTCAATGAGAGATATCTTTTAGAGGGGTCCCTTGCCCACCTTATATAGTCCGGGGGGCAGGGTTACAGATCTGGAAACTAATCCTAGTCAGTTACAATTGCCATATGTGGCCGGATAAGGATTCCTATTCTAACCGACCAGGATCCTACTTGGTCACCAAATTCGTCTTGATTCCTTGTGCGGGACTCCGATCGGGTTAACTGGGCCGCACGTCATCTTTCGGGTGGACTGAACCCATCGATCCGGGCCAGCCCAAGCTTAGCCGTAAGGGTATAGGGGTTAATACCCCCACAGCTAGTCCCCGAGCATCATGTATTATGCTGCGACACGCCATTTTAACCTTCTCCGACAAGCGAGGCTTGAATTCTTGACGCCTCCGACCACCGTCATCACCGGAGAAGTAGGTTGTCCGAAGAATGTATGGTGCTCTTAAGAAAAAAGAAAAAGATTTTTGTCCTGAGAAGTGTGCCCACTTGTATTTCTGAAAAGAAATGTAAGTGGTCTTGAAGCATAGCATCCTTAAACATCAGAAGCATAGGGGTCAAAAAACAAACACACTCACCGCAAGGTGAAGTGTGCCCACTTAGTCCCCGAGCTTGCTGGAAGGCAAAGTATGAGCCTTGTAGCAAGGTCTAAAAGAAAGGTCTCTTAACTGTATGTGAGTATAAATCACATGTAGCCAAGGAGAACCATTATTCAAGAAGTGGTCGGGGCAGTCCCCGAGCATACTAATAATCCTCATAATCATTCAAAACATTGGGGTCGATTTAAACAAACACATTCACTGCAAGGTGAAGTGTGCCCACTTAATCCCCGAGCCTGGTAGTAGGTGACGCAGGCACGTGGTGCCAGGGTCTAAAAAAGAAATTCCGCTGAGGTTAAGAATCCAATTGCCGGACAGGCAAAACAAGATACACCGGCAGGTGCATCGTATCGACATAGTCCCCGAGCTTGCTGAAAGGCGAAGTATGAGCCTTGTAGCGAGGTCTAAAGAAAAAGTCTCTTAACTGTATGTGAGTACAGATCACATGTAGCCAAGGAGAACTATTATTCAAGCAGTGGTCGGGGCAGTCCCCGAGCACGGTCGTGGTCGGAGCGATCCCCGAGCACAAAAGTGGTCTGGGCGATCCCCGAGCACAAAAGTGGTCTGGGCAGTATCCAAACACAGTAGTGGTCTGTGTAGTCCCCGAGCACATTAGTAGTCTGGGCAGTATCCCAGCACAGTAGTGGTCAAGGCAAATCCACGATCACTTGCGCTGCTTGTATTATTATTTTGTGTACTTTTCTCTGCTCTCTGCCAAGGCCAGTCTGACACATCTGGTCAAAAAAGTAAATAGGTATAGTATGTCATTCTGTTTTTTTTTTGCAAACAGTCGGTTGACACCTGTATTGAGGTGTGTCAGTGTGGGCCCTCTTACACCATCAACAAAGAGGCGCGTACACTGTTAACGAAGGAGCGCGTTTATTGGCGCAGATTTCGAGGTTGTGTGAACAACCGTCTGCGGCGCGTGCGCACGACTCCCAATATTCTCGGGCGGACGAAATGACGGTGCTCTTTGTTTTATATAATGCAGATCTAGTAAGTTACTCATACCATTCCCCATTGTCATCCGCCGCCGCAACCTTCTTCTTCCTCCTGCCGAACCCTATTCCCCCAAAAATCATCGCCAATCCCCTCGGTCTCCCGCATCCACCCACTTAGTAAGGACAAACTAATGGCGAAGAGAGATGCCTAGAAGAAAGGAGGGGTCATGGCGAAGGAATGGTGGAAATCGCGAAGCAACGAGCAGACCATCGAGGACCTCGTCGCCATGGGAGTGCTCCACAACAAGGCGCTTGCGGGATGGCGTGCACCGGAAGGAGAGAGCTTCCCCGATCCACAACCAGGTGAGATTGTGGTCTTTGAAGATTTCTTCAAATGGGGTTTTGGGATTCCAGTGCACCCCTTCCTTCAGGGTCTCTGCTTGTACTACAAGATTGGGATTTGCAATCTGCATCCCAACTCGATTCTTCTTGTCTCCACCTTCATCCATCTCTGCGAGGCTTATGGTGGCTTCCTACCCCATTTCGACCTCTTTCGCCACCTATTCTGTCTTCGGAAGAAAGGGAGCGGTGGCTCGAATATCGCCAGAGGCGTTTACCTGAACCTGCGTGACGGCATGAAGGCTCAATACCTGCACTGCCCCTGGAACACCTCATTGGACGAGTGGTACAAGAAGTGGTTCTACATCCGTGAAGAGCCGAACACCATCACTCTGTGCGATGTAGGACTGATTCCAGAGAAGAAAAGCAGCTGGTCGGAGAGGCCCGAGAACTTGGAGCAGATCGCCGAACTGCTCGGGATGATCCCGTGGGGCAGGCTTGATGGACCGAGCGTTGTCGGCAACTTCATCAGCCGAAGAATTCAGCCCTGCTAGAAAAGGATTCACCCCGGCTTCGAGTACCAAGGCGGCGGTGATTCGACGAGGACCAAAAAGGAGCCGCTCGACAAGATGGAAATCAAGGCTAGGATTGGAGAGCTGTTCAACCTGGCCGATCCCAATTATGTTGCACTGAACGCCATCGAACACGCCTTCAAGCTGGCTCACCCTCCCCCAAAGGTAAATGACGCCTCCTGTTAACTGTAGAGTCATGTTGCGTCAAGAAAATAACTGTCTTTTCCCTCACTTTGTGTCTCAATGTAATGGCCGTGACCGGGCAGGAGTGTTTGTGTCGCCTCTCCCCAGTATAGAATGGCCGCAAGCTACTGGGCCAGCCGCCCAGAACAGCGTCAGGGCCGACGACGTTCACTGGGCGGTACTCGAGACCATAGAGGACGCCTCGACCAGAGCCACTGGCAAGCGTCCGGCTGCCAGCAAACGACGTCAAGTCATCTTCCCCCTGTCGGACGACGAAGCAGAGGATGCGGACATGTCCCGGCTCGTCCCCCAAAAGAGGAGAAGGCAGGTGGGACCGTCGGAGCAGGGTGGCTCCTCTGTGCCAGCAGTGGTCACAGCACCGACCACTGCAACACATAGCACAGACGAAGGGAACATGCCGCATCATACTCCGACGCCCGTACCGGAGGTTGAACAAGTCTCGGTAGAAACTACCAAGCAAGCGGAGCAGGGACGGTTGAGGAGACGTTCCTTCGCCACATCCTTCCGCAAGTCAAGACTGTAAGTATCTATACTTTTGATGTAAGCTTCGCATTTTGCATTGGATGCTATTATTTCCTGAATTTGTCTCTGAATGTATTAGATCGGCGTCCACCGAAAGCCTCGACCAGCTAGCTGGGTGCGGAACGTCCTTACCAACAACGGTGGGACAAACTGCTCAGCAACCAGCCGTGGAGGAGCCCATGGCAGGGACTCCACCTGGGCCTCAGCAGGCGGACGACCAGACGCCAGTCCCCGAGCAGAATACAAGTGCTCCAAGCACGAACCCTGATGAGGCGGATACCACGGCGCTAAGGGAGCTGGATCTAGCCGAGGGGCAGCAGCCAGAAGTTGCCTGGAACATGGTTGCCGACGCGACGGCTCATGGGAAAGCCGTGGTGGTCGTGGAGTCTGCGAACTCCGGACCAGTACCGCCTCCCGAACAGGAGGCCGAAGAGGATGAAGTGGAAGAAATCCTGGGCCGTCCCCAAGATAGGCGACAACATGTATATGTGTCGCGCTATCGGAACGACGAATGGGTCATGCACGAGGAAATCCCAGAGGTCGAAGAGACCTTAAGAGTCGAACGGGCGGCCAAGCGTCTGGTGACTGAAGTCCAGGTATATTTGGCTTTAGTCCTTGACCCTGTTGTGTAGTCGAACTGTCTGACGTAGCTTGTCTATGTGCAGGACTTGATGAAAACTGCAAGATACCGCAAAAGGTGCTTCGACCAGATAGAAGGAATCGTGATGACCAACAAGGAGCTGATGGCTGAAGTGGAATGCCTACGGCGCCAACTTGAAGCCGCCGACCAGGAGAGGACAGACCAAGAGGCACAGAACCAAAACCTGGTCGGCCAGCTCAAAAGCAAAGAGCAGGAGAAAACAGGTAAGTGTTCACCGTATCATAACAAGTGCAGGACTTGTGTTGTTTTGTTCTTGACAGTAATAGCTGTAATGCAGGTTTAGAAGCTGAAGTGACCCGCCTCCAGGGGGAGAACAGCCGTGCGCTTGCAGAATGTGGTCGCCTGAAGGAGGACAACGAGAAACTGGCACGCCGCCAGTCGGAACTCCAAGACCACACTAACAGAATGAAGGACGACCTGAAAAGTAAGCACTCCAGACCACCTTTCTCATACAATTGCCCACATTGCCTTGTCGTGTCATCACGTTTGATGTCTTGTACTGTTTTCAGTTTTGAAAGTCAATGCCAAGAGGCACCTTGAGGCCGTGATCAAGGAGCGTGACGACTGGAAAGCACAATGCCTTAAGGCCACCGAGGAGCGGGACACGTGGAGCAAGCGGTGCCAAGAAATGGCAACTGGCATTGTGCCCGTCCTCGACCTTATCGACCCGGCGCTCACAGAGGAAGAGCTAAGGACGCCTCAGCTCGGACTGGTCGAGAGATGCAAGCAAGCATGGGGATGGTTCCAAGACTTTGTGAAGGAGGCGGGTGAGTACACGGGTGCCCATGTGCTAAGCATGGTGCGTGCTCACTACCCCCTAATCGATCTCAAACGCTTGGAGGCTGGGTACCCGAAGGAGATAGACCCAGACAAGGCCGAAGAGCTTCGGACGGCCCAGCTGGACTTGTCGTCAAAGATAATTGGCGATATTAACCTGTGCGGAGGTGGGACAACACCTGTGCAGGGTATGCCATCGACAAGTCAGCTGGAAATGCCATCAGCTGCAAGCCAACCAACAAAGCCTGCGGTCTCAACTAGCCAGGCACCGGTGGGGCCATCCCCTTCAGCTTGATTAGCTCAAGAGTCCTCGAGACTCGAGTAGGGTATCAGAGGCGACGAGCAGTAAATGCCCTGCTCCCCGACCAGCCAATGTAATAGGCTTAGAGCTGTAGAAGGAGGACATAGTTGTGTTATTGTAAACTTGAGCCTCTTCAGGCAAGCTTGTAATAACGTAACTGTATATCATTACAAGCTTGTTTGCTTTATACAAAACGTGTTTAAGCTTGAAATTTTTTGTTGGTGTAACTAAGTGGGAACGTGTTAATGTTCGGTTTAGTTGTACCGTTTTGCTCGACACATCATCCCGAGGGGTTTGTGCGGCCCTGGTTGGCATGTGGTCGGAGTGTGAGGTAACATGACCTGTGCACACGTGGACATGGACAAGTCAAACCAGGGGGGACCTGCCGATCACCCGCAACGTAGAGAGCGGATCCCGTGCACGTATTGGGAGGAACCGGAGACAGGACCTACTCCGAAAACCGTAGAAGGAGTGGTGGTCGGCTTGTACTGGCTAAGTCAGAATATCCATAAAATTCGTAGTGACACATTAGAGTGGTCGGAGAAATCATAATTGCTTTATTAAAGTAAATCAAAAATGTAAGTAGAGTACATATCTCAGTAGTTAAGCATAGAATCGTCTAAGCTTGTCGATGTGCCACGAGTTTGGTACGTCCGTGCCGTCCAGGTGAGCTAACCTATAAGATGTTGGACGTGTGACTTCCTTGATCATGAAGGGTCCCTCCCATGGGGTTGCGAGTTTGTGGACACCGGCCTGGTTCGTCTTTCACTTCAGTACTAAGTCCCCGACCACGAAGAAACGCTCTTTAACGTTCTTGTTGTAGTACCTGCGCAAAACAGCAAGGTACTTGGCCGTGCGCACGCAAGAATCGAGCCTTTTCTCCTCTGCACTGTTGATTTCTAGCTCCCGTACTTCCTTGACCTTGCCCTCATCGAAGTTCTCTACCCGTGCTGATCTGAAAGCTATATCTGGTGGGAGGACTGCCTCAGCGCCGTAAACCATAAAGTATGGTGAGACGCCGGTGTTATGACTGGGCTGAGTTCGGAGGCCCCAGACCATGGTAGGTAGCTCCTTAAGCCATCTGCCAGGAGCTTTATCGTTTTCTCTGTACATCCTCTTCTTCAATGCGTCCAAAATCATGCCATTTGCCCGCTCGACTTGTCCATTAGCTCTAGGGTGCGCCACCGAGACGTATTTTACAACTATGCTCCTTTCATCGCAGAAGTCCCAAAAAGCGTTCCCGGTGAACTGAGTACCCAAATCAGTAATGATGCTATTGGGCATGCTGAAACAGTGGATGACCTGGTCGAGGAATGTGACAGCTTTCTCTAAAGATGCCTGTACCAGAGGCATGTATTCTATCCACTTAGAAAATTTATCAATTAGCACGAAGACGCATGTAAATTTCCCAGGAGCTGGTTTGAAAGGCCCGACCATGTCCAGTCCCCAGCAGGCAAAGGGCCAAGAGGCTAGAATCGTCTGGATCTCATGTGCTGGTACATGGATTCTCTTGGAGAAGAACTGACAACCCTCACAGCGGTGGACTAGCTTCTCTGCGTCGGCCACTGCTGACGGCCAATAGAACCCTGCTCGGAAAGCCTTACTGACCAGTGTTCTTGAGGCCGCGTGGTTGCCGCAGGAGCCAGAGTGGATTTGGTCTAGGAGATGCTCGCCTTCCTCCTGGGTTATACACTTCATCAAGATTTCCTCCATAGCGTTTTTGCGCCATAAATTGCCATCGACGAGCAGATACTGCTTACTACGACGCATCAGGCGCTCATTTTCTGTTCGATCAGTATAACCGCTACCATCTATCAAGTACTTGATGAAAGGCGTTCTCCAGTCCGGCTCATGAGTGGTCGGAAGCGGCTCGGTTGTGCTCGGCGCCGGAACCGTAGCCACTAATTGCTGGTCTGAAACTTTGTTGGTCGTTGAATCTTCGTCTTCAATGGAAGGCGTGAGCAGGTCTTGGACGAATACGCCATGTGGGATTTTGGCTCGGGATGATCCTAACTTTGACAACGCATCTGCTGCTTGGTTCTTGTCCCGAACCACGTGTATGTACTCGATGCCATAGAACCTGCCTTCCAGCTTTCTTATCGATTTGCAATATGCGTCCATCTTTTCACTGGTCGTGTCCCAGTCCTTGTTGAGTTGGTTGATGACCAGAGCCGAATCTCCGTAGACATAGAGACGTTTAACTCCAAGCTCAATCGCAATGCGTAGACCATGCAGGCATGCTTCGTACTCGGCGGCATTATTAGATGCTGGGAAATAAATCCTGAGGACGTACCGGAGCTGCTCCTTGGATGGTGACACGAAAAGAACTCCTGCTCCCGCACCGTCAATGTTGAGAGAACCGTCGAAGTACATCGTCCAATATTCGTCAGATCCCGGAGAGGCAGGCGTGCTTAAGTCTGTCCACTCGACGATGAAATCGACGAGTGCCTGAGACTTGATTGTAGTACGACTTGCAAATTCCAAGGAAAGGGGGCATAGCTCCATTGCCCATTTGACGATGCGCCCGTTCGCATCCTTATTGCGAATGATGTCCCCCAAAGGATACTCGGTCATGACTACCACACGATGTCCGTCGAAGTAATGTCTCAACTTTCGGGATGTTATCAGTATGGCGTAGAGCAGTTTCTGAATCTATGGGTACCTGATCTTGGATTCGTTGAGTACCTCACTAATGAAATAAATTGGCCGCTGTACCTTATAGGCGTGGCCCGGCTCGTCGCGCTCGACCACCAGTGTAGTGGAAACCACCCGATCGGTTGCCGCAATGTAAAGTAGGAGAGTTTCGTCTTCTCTGGGAGCAGTAAGTACCGGAGGTGACGTGAGGTATTGCTTCAGCTGCGTGAAGGCAGCGTCTGCTTCCTCCGACCACTCAAACTTCTCGGACGCTTTGAGCAGTTTGAAGAATGGTAGTCCTTTTTCTCCTAATCTTGATATGAAACGGCTTAGAGCAGCCATGCAGCCGGTAAGCTTCTGGACATCCTTCACCTTTTTTGGGGGCTTCATGTCTAAGACAGCTTTGACTTTCTCCGGGTTAGGGCGTATGCCGTCGTAACTGACGACGTTGCCGAGCAATATGCCAGAAGGGACACCAAAGATGCACTTCCTTGGGTTTAATTTCCATTGGAACGTATTAAGGGCTGCGAAGGTGCGTTTTAGATTGTCAACAAGGGTGTGTGCTTCCTTGGTTTTGACAACTACATCGTCGACGTAAGCCTCGACGAGGCCGTCTTTTATCTCGTCGTTGAGGCAGGCCTGTATAGCGCGTTGGTAGGTGGCACCGGCGTTTTTGAGCCCGAACGACATAGTCGTGTAGCAGTAGGCGCCGAAAGGCGTGATGAAAGACGTCTTGATCTGGTCGTCCTTTTTGAGAGCGATCTGGTGATAACCAGAGTAGCAATCGAGAAAGGAAAGTAGCTCGCAACCAGCGGTTGAATCTACGACCTCGTCTATGCGAGGTAAACCAAAGGGGTCCTTAGGGCAGTGTTTGTTGAGATCAGTGTAATCAACGCACATTCTCCATTCATTATTCTTTTTGCGTACAAGAACCGGGTTGGCTAACCATTCCGGATGATACACTTCTTTGATAAATCCGGCTGCCAAAAGCCGTGTAACTTCTACCCTAATTGCCTCCTTTTTGTCGCGAGCGAACCGCCGTAGCTTCTGCTTGATTGGTTTGGCCTTGCTGTTGACATTTAAGGAGTGCTCGATCAAGTTCCGAGGTACACCGGGCATGTCGGAAGGTTTCCATGCAAACACATCCACGTTGCCCCTCAAGAACCTGACGAGCGCGTCTTCCTATTTGGGATCCAGGTCGGCCCCGATGAGGGCCGTTTTGCTGGGATCACCCTCGACCAGCTGGATCGTCTTGTGCTCCTTGGACCTGATGTTCTTGCGCGGAGCCTCGAGCTTTGGGATCTCCAGGTGGTCGGCCGAGGTCTTCTTAGCGTCTAGCATGGTCTCGGCCATGCGAATAGAGAGGTCGTGGGCCTCTGCTATTTTGAAGCTGTCG
Source organism: Miscanthus floridulus (assembly GCF_019320115.1). Lineage (NCBI taxonomy): Eukaryota > Viridiplantae > Streptophyta > Magnoliopsida > Poales > Poaceae > Miscanthus > Miscanthus floridulus. The sequence goes on from NC_089586.1 coordinate 8,911,868, forward strand.
TCCTCGCAAGTATAAGCTGCGTATACGTTGCCCCTGAGGGTTAAAACTCCTTTCTCAGTAGGCATCTTGAGCACCAGATACCTGTAATGAGGTATGGCCATAAACTTGGTGAGCGATGGTCGACCAAGAATAGCATGGTAGGTGCCGTCGAAATCAGCGACCACGAAGTTGACGTAGTCAGTGCGGAAGTGGTCCGGAGTCCCAAACTGCACAGGTAGCGTGATCTGCCCGAGAGGTGTGGAGCTCTGTCCGGGGAGAACACCCCAGAACTATGCCTCGTACGGCTTCAGGTCCGCTTGGGCTATTTTCAGAGCGGGTAGGCTGTTCTTGAACAGAATATCAATGGAGCTGCCGCCGTCGATCAGTACCCTGTCGAATTGAACCTTGTTGATACAAGGATCGAGGACCAGGGGAAAACGCCTTGGCTCGGGTATGGCGACCCATTGGTCCTTCCTGCTGAAGTAGATTTCACGGTGAGACCACGGAGGGAGCCGCGGATCGGTGAGAAGGTTGTCGGTGTTTGCCACGTTCAAGCAAGCGCGGGCGAGCAGCTTGCGTTCTCGTTTGGTTTCAATGGACACCTTGCCACCGATGATGGTGTGCACGCGATCAGTTGGCTTGACGTATTTATGACGAGGATCTGCATCATCGTCGTCGTTGTCCTTGTTGCGCTGTTCCCCCGCGCCGTTAGGCTTGTCAGACGTATCCGGAGCCTGTTGACGCGTGTAGATAGTCTTGAGGACGCGGCAATTCTCCATGGTGTGGTTCGATTTAGGATGGAGCTGGCAGGGTCCCTTCAATGCTTTGGCGTAGTCGTCCTCGTAGTTTCGACGTCCGCTGCCCTTTTTCACAGTATTGACCTCGCCGTCGTCTTCCCGAGCGCGCTTGCTCCTGTAATCGTCGCGGCGGTTGCGCCGCTGATTACGTTGATCACGGTGGTCGCGGGAGTCGTTGCGCTGGTTGCGGCGGTCAAAATTGTCGTTCCGACCACGATTGCCACGGTAATCGTCGCGGTGTGGGGGGTGGTCGGAGCGTGGAACCCTTGCTGCTTCTTCAACGATTATCTTTTTAGCGTCATCAGCGTCCGCATATTTCTTAGCGGTGGCCAAAAGCGCTGTGACCGATTCGGGTCTCTTCCGGAGGAGCTTGTCTCTTAGGGCGTCGTGGAAGCGGAGGCCGGTGACGAAAGCCTCGATTGCTTCATTGTCGGATATTGATGGGACCTTGATGCGCATCTCCGAGAAACGCCGAACGTACTCGCGCAGTGGTTCATCTTTCCGATCTCGGATCCGTTGCAGATCATACTTGTTGCCGGGTTGTTCACAAGTAGCGATGAAATTGTCGATGAAGGCCTGCCTGAGCTCCTGCCAAGAGTCAAAATAATTCGCTGGCAAGCTAACCAGCCATTGGTGACCTGCATGACCAACAGCGACTGGAAAGTAGTTAGACATGACGTGCTCGTCAGCCATGGCTGAGCGGCACGCAGTTTCGTAGAGCATGACCCATAGTTCAGGGTTTTCCTTGCCGTCGTACTTCTGAAGTTTCTCGAGTTTGAAATTCTTGGGCCATATGACTTGGCGAAGGTGTGGAGTGAACTGCTTCAAACCCGGTGGGCCGTGGGCAGTGTCATATTCTATACGGCGATAGCTTTCATGGGATGCACGATCGTTGGCTCTCTGGTTGATGCGAGCGCGCAGATCACGTCCGACGAGGTGATGGCGGAGATCGTTATTGCCATCGCGGCGATCTCGATTGCCATCTGGATTAGCCCTATGACCGTGGTTATCACGGCGATTGTCGTGGTTATCTCGGTGGTTGTCGCCTCGAACGTCATGGCGGTTATCCTCCCGGCGGCGGTTGTCGTCCCGATCACCATCATGACCACCGTTTCTGCCTTGTCGGTTGTCCGATGGGTCGTTATTGCGCGAGCCACGTTGGTTGAGTGGCTGTGAGCGACTTGAGTATTGGCGGCTGTGGCTTGATTCGACAGAAACGGATGGAGCCCGGGCTTGATTCATCTCTGCGGTCTGAGCCATAGCAGCTGTCAGATAAGCTTGTATGTCATCACGGACTGCTTGGGTCTCGGGAGTGTTGGGCAACCGCTGCATTGTCGCCATGGCGACGGCTATGTTGGCGCTTGGGGTCTTGAAGACTTGTTTGTCCCCCACCCTGTCGAAAGCATTGTTGAGGTCACGTGGTCGGAGCCTTATGCGTCGTGCCTCTTGGTCTGCTTCAGCTTCGATTTGGCGGCGATTAAACCGGTCAATATTGCGCGCTTCGCGTGCAGTCTTTTCTTGTTCTGTTTCGCCAACTGCTGGCGGCTCGTCATTGCTGACAACATGGATCAAATCCCCTCGTCTTGGCGGGAAAGACGGAAATTGGGAGAAACCCGGGGCGTGGTCTGGTAGATCCAGATCGTATTTGACGCCTTCATCTTCGTGACGCTGAAGCTCGGTGTGGATAGATGCGTTGGATGCGATGCCGGATGAGGAGCTGGAGTCCCCTTCTCGGACTGTGTGGACGGACCCTTCCTGATAATCTTCAATCCGGACCATGTTGACGATGTTGCATGGCTTCGGCCGAGATTGGTGAATAGGACGTAGATCCGAGCGGCGTCGTAGGTTGTACGCGTAGCTGGAGGCAGCGTTTCGTAGGCCGTAGAGCTGGACCTAGTGGTTCTCCGTCGGGACTTCGTACTCGCAGAGTCGGAGACCCGTCGCGAAGGCTGGATGGCGACGAGCGGAGCGCCCCTCAGGAGTAGATACGACCACAAGATCTGTTCCAAGTCGTGCAGGACGACCGGCCCGAGCTGGTCGGATAGATCTGTTGTGGGGAGCTGTTACCTGCTCATTAGGTTGGCTTTGAATCGTACTTACCAGAGCTAGGGTTTCAGCGAGTTTGATGCCGACCCGATCAATGGGGTCGAGCAGGTCGATGTCGTCGATCTGCTTTCCTTTGTAGCGGGGAAGCGGATGATGGGTTGCCGGCGTGGTTGTAGGCGTGGTCGGAGCCAAATGTACCGTGGTCGGAGCCAGATTCATCGTGGTCGGAGCCGTATTCACCGTGGTCGGAGCCGTGTTTACCGTGGTCGGAGCCGTGTTCACCGTGGTCGGAGCCGTGTTTACCGTGGTCGGAGCCGTAGCCGATGCAGGTGAAGTAGTCGTCGGCGCAGGCTGAATCCATGCCTCCTCCGCGGTCGTGGCGATGGAGTCGTCGGAGCTGGTGGTCCAGGTGATCTGGCCGACGGTGAACGTGAGGCCGTTGGGCGTAGCCATGGAGCCGGAGATGATGACCATCTTGTTCGCTTGGAGAGCAGTACGCACACCCCCTACCTGGCGCGCCACTGTCGACGAAATATGGTCGGCAGTCTACCTAGGGGTATGCCCAAGGTAGTAGATTATCGGCAGACAGATGCGCAAGCCCCAAACAAGACGGTGACGCAAGACAGACACGAGGTTTTATCCAGGTTCGGCCGCCAAGAAGGCGTAATACCTACGTCCTACGTATGATTTGTATTGCTGTATGTCAATGAGAGATATCTTTTAGAGGGGTCCCCTGCCCGCCTTATATAGTCCGGGGGGCAGGGTTACAGATCTGGAAACTAATCCTAGTCAGTTACAATTGCCATATGTGGCCGGATAAGGATTCCTATTCTAACCGACCAGGATCCTACTTGGTCACCAAATCCGTCTTGATTCCTTGTGCGGGACTCCGATCGGGTTAACTGGGCCGCACGTCATCTTTCGGGTGGACTGAACCCATCGATCCGGGCCAGCCCAAGCTTAGCCGTAAGGGTATAGGGGTTAATACCCCCACACTGTGGGACTCGCTTCTGATTTAATGTGAGCTGGGTTAGTGAACACGAGGAGCAGAGGCAAGACAGACAGATGCGTTGACGAAGGCAGGCAGCAGATAGGCGCACAAGGGCAGGGCATGGGCTGCCGAGGCGTCCCTATGCAGTGCAGTGAAAGGATAGAGAGAGAGAGAGAGGAGAGAGTGCACAGGCAGGCGCTGCATGCAGTGACACAAGCGAGCAAGCAGCCAGTGCAGCCAGGTCGGCAGGCCCACGCGCGCGAGGCCACGAGGAAGCAACGTCCAGTACGGGTAGCAGTAACCAGCAAAGAGAAGACAAGCAAAGGTAGACGAGCAGAGAAAAGAAAGAGGAGCAGTCGGTCAACTGATACAGTCAATCGCTACTAAGATCGTTGAGTACGTTTGTCCTTTCCTCTCATTCTTTGTTTTAGAGTTATCGTCGTAACGTATATATACCTATATATATCTCTAACGGTTTACTAATTTAGGCAATTTGCAACGTCTAGTTACATGAAATTTTTCAACAAAGCTCGAATTTAAATTTGATTCAAAAGCTATATATATATAAATATATATATATATATATATATATCGTTCTATTTATTAATGGATTTTATTTTATTTATAAAAATTGCTTTTCAGGCTTAATCTAAAAGAGCAAACCGTTTGTTATCTCTTGGCTAGAATCGTCGTTCGATATTCCTAAATATCTTTACGCACTGAGTAATTTAACTTGGACGTTTATTTGAGTCAACGAAACTAAGTCACACAGGATTCGTTTATCGCCTCAAGTACGACTTAAATTAAAAACCCGAGAAACTTGATTCGGAAATTTTTCTTAGGCCTAAATCACGGTGCTAAATGAGCTCGTAACACCAGGGGTGTTACAACATTCGTGCGGGAGGTGAAGGCAGTGTTTCTGACCGTGGAGCAGGTGTACGCATGGCACGCGATGTGCGGGTACCGGGGCCGCCTCTGCCTCCACGCGCCCGGACTGTCGCCAGCCAAGGTGGTAGTGCTAGGGGGCTAGCCGAGCAGGCCTCCGTGCTCGCCAGTTGCTCTTCGCACAGGTGCTCACCTAGCGCTGCTCTTGTGGGCTCGCGCAAGTGCTCGTCCAGCGCAATGCTTCCGCTAGGCCACCGGCGACGCTGCCTCCGCTGGGGCACCAGTGACCTCCATGCGTCGCCGCTGACCTTGACACCAACGTCGATCTCCGCAATGATGAGCATCAATTCGTCCAAGCAACAAGGTGATATTGCGCTAAAAAGTGCATGTTGCAAATGTATGTTTCAAGTGTTTCAGATGTTTTTGAGGTTTGTTGCAAGGTTTCACAACGATGTTATAAAAGTAGATTGGGGTGTTGCACATGTTGCAATGGATATACACGTATGTTTTAAGTGTAGGTTCCAAATGCTTCATCTGTTTCGGACGCATGTTGCAAGTGTTTCATTTAGATGTTGTAAAAATAGATCTGGATGTTACATATAGAATAAATTGCACCGTAGGTTCTTAAATATTTGGTAGATTCCTATCTGGATCTTGGAACTAAAAATAGTACTATTTGGGTTGTGGATCTATTTGTCCCGTGCACCAACAGTCGAAGATACGCCACGCGAGCACCAGGAGCCCACGTGGACATGCCACCGTGGATCTTTCTTGCATGGATCTTCAAACGCACACACGCATACGTACCGGGCACAGGTGCATACACCATGCATGTACGTCGGCTTCGGATCGTTCACGTGCGCGCCCAGGAGCCACATTGCAAGCTCCGCCTCCGGTCTTTGCGCGCGTGCAGCAACCACGTCTGGTCGTATACATGTGCATGAATGCTGCATTTGTTGCTAGTTTCTTCCATTTAGCATATCGTGAACACGCTTACGATCTTAAAAGTCAATAGCACTGGTGTGAATGCTGCATGTCGCCGGGATAGTTCATGGACAGGAATAATCCTAGTGATGGCAGATGTGGAGTGCATATGTGAGGCAAATGTAAGGAATCACACCACGGCGACGGCGACGGCTGCCGGTGCACCTGCGTTCGAAATCCGAATCGTGTCTTCCAACAGTAAGACGAGAGGTGTTTTGCGATTACTTTAAGGGCTTATTACGCACGCTCGTGCTTGCAGTAATTTTTTTCGCCGTTTCACACGTCCAGGTGGAGCCTGTGCCGCCCCGAACGTCATCGGCATCGAGAAGAGAGGAAGAAGGCGGATGTGCAGCCAGCGTCACGAGGAGGAGGGGACATCGAGACGAGGCAGCAGAAGACGAGGAGGAAGATGCAATATCCGATCTATTTTTAAAATATTGAAATACAACACTTGCAACATATGTATGAAGGTTGATGAAACACTTGAAACATGTATCTGAAACACTTGAAAAAAACACCTAAAAAACAAAACCATTGCAAAAAGCATAAGCAACATCCAGATAAAATACTTGCAAACATATGCAATATCCAGATAAACACACTTGCAACATACATATGAAAAATTAGATGAAACATTAGAACAAAAAGCTTGCAACATACGTGTACAACTATTGCAACATCCATATGAAACATTTGCAACATACCTCTAAAACATCTGAAACACTTGAAAACAGACGCTTGCAACATGCGTTTTTAAGCGCAACATATACTTGTTGCTTGGACGAAAATGGAGGCTCGTCGACGCGGAGCTCGACGCCGGCATGGAGCTCGATGTTACGAAGTGGCGCAGAGGTCGTTGGTGTGGAGCTCATCGGTGGCACGGACCTTGACAAGGGCGCAACAGGCAGATGGAGCACGGGAGGCGCGGGTACGGACGACGGCGGCACATGAGGGTGGGATCCGTCCCGCGAGCAGGGGCGTGCGACGCGAGCGGGGGCGGTGCGAGGGAGGGAAGGATCCGTCCCGTGAGCAGGGGCGTGCAGTGAGCAGACGCCGCAGAGCGAGTGGGCGATGCGGATGAAGGCGGCGCAGGCGGGGTCCATTTTGCAAGCGGGCGACTCGGATGGGGTCCGTCTGGACGGATGGATGACCAAGAGCATTAATGTTACTTTTACCGAGCAATGCTTGCTCAATAATAACAACAAATGCAAATTAGAATTAGTATTATGTAATAACCCTCCCTATGATGGGTCTGGCTCAACATGTCAGTAACATCATCACCCTAGTGTTGTTTTCCCATAATTGAAAGCCATTATTCGCAGTATTACAGAGTGATTGATAATTTACATGGCAATGTGTTAGATGCATCACATTAATAATCACCTCCTTAGCATTAATGAAAATTTTAAGCTTGTTTGAAGTCTTTTAAATCTTACTTCGCATTAAAAACTTTGAGCACACACTTTGTTAAGGATCTTTAGATTTTACTTAGAACGCATATGTTCTGAACCAATGATTTAGATGATTTCTCCATATTTTTTTGAAACAATCTTTACTTAACCGAAAATTCAAATATAGCACTCTAAGAAGATTTTTAATTTTAAAACTATAAAAGTTATGATGCCAGATCCAAAAAAGAGTTATGATTGATTTTTAACATCTAGTTGAAGAACAATAAGATTTTTTAGGTGCTTAGGTCCTCCCTTTGGATGGACAAGAAAAAATAGCTTAATAAACACCCAAACATAGCATTCCGTGAACAATTTTAGTTTCAAAACTACAAAATGTATGATACTAGATCCAAACAAAATGGGTCGCTCTCGATTTTAAGCATCCACATAAATAAAATTAAATCAAAACATTTTTAAGGTTTATAGGTCTTTTGTTTTGGATCGACAACAGAAGTATGAATTATGCCAACTAGGATGGCGTGCAATTGCATGTTAGGGGCGCACACGGAAAGTACTCTTGACGATACCAGTGTATACTGTAAATATCTTATTAGTCACACTAATATATATCGTGACGGTAGTGATGAGTCGCGCAATAGCTTTTAGTGTTGGCATGACTCTTTTCAAGGTTCTTCCAGAGGAGTTAGAGCTGTTTTAAAGAAGCCATAATTTGTAGCTCCTTTCAAACGACTCCGGCTCCTTCGCTTTTTACTAAAATAAAGCTTCTTTAGGGAAACGTTTGGTAGGGCTCTCTCACAGGAGCTAGAGCTAAAGCCAGGAAGGAGCCATGCCAAACAGGACAAATGAGTCAATTCATGATAATTTATTTTGGGCCATACTTTTTTTTTTCAAAATATAAGTATTTTTGACTTGTTTTTTTTAAATCCTTAGGATTATTTGTCTTGTTTCTAAAAGTTTACTAACGTGCACTGGTTTTAATGGTTAAGGGGCTAAGATTAGGTACCAGCAAAGGTATACAGATTTTTTCGGCTCACACTTGCAATGGCCGCCGCCGTCGTGTCCGCTCCCCGGCGTCAATGGCGGTACACGTGGGAAGCCCTAGCCCACCTCCCCCTCCTCCGCCTATACCTCTTCCCCCGCCCCGCACTCTCCTCCCCCTTCCCCTCCGACCTCCGCGCCGACCTCCGACTCCAGGGTTCCCTCCTCCACCTCTCATTCTCGCTGCCCGGGGATGGTGCCGCCGTCGCGCTCAGGGTCCCCGTCCCGAAGGTGCTCGTTGACCCCTCCGCCCCCTTCGACTGCCGTGCCGCCGCCGCGGGGGACCACCTCGAGCTCCGCCTCGCGCTCGTCCTGCCCGTCGACCACCCCGTCGTCGCCGCCGCGTTCCCCCCGCCCGCCGGCGCGGAGCCTCCGGCTTCTCTAGCGCTGCGCGATGGTCAGTCATTCCTATGCTGTCTCTCCGTTTGAAATTAGGCTTGGCAAAATGTTCGTTTTGTATCTGTTTTTTCAGATGAAACTGAATATGCATTTTTATGATTCGTTGTCATCAATAAACAGATTTGAAGAGCTTATCTACTGGAGACGTTCACTTGTATTGCAAAAGTTGTTCGTCAAGGTTGACAAAACAGCCACTAAGGTATAGAGCATTCGTGCCTTGTCACCTCCAGTTGTATTGCACTTTGTTGTAATCTTCAGTAGCTAGTTTATGCGTAGCATGTGTATCCAGTGGATATTTGTAGAAACCTGTCCTGCTTAAATCATATTTCTGGCACATATAACTAGTGGTTCACACTTGGCACCACTAGACAATGTCATTCCATTTAATCTGCACATTTATTGCATCAGTCATTAGCGAAAATTGAAATGGTATATAGTTAGGTCTTATGTGGCATTTCACCTCAGTGTACTTCTAGCTTAAAGTGAAGTGGCTGTTTTTCCCCAATTTTTGGTCAAGTTAAACAACTTCCCACTGTTCACAGCTTCTGTGCAACCAATGTTATTCATATTCACATGTATTGACTTTTAAGATTCCCTGCACTTATGTATGTTTTACCTTGATTTTAAGTTGGAGAAGTCTTACTGTTTATAGGATGATGGCTCCTGCTTGACCACAAAGATTTGCAAAGTTGCAGTGAATTAAAATGTTCTAAGTGTTAGCCTTCGATTGTTCTACCTCTGTTGTTTGTTATTCCGGATGCATCTGAAGCTTACTCCCAGAATTCTAATTTGTAGAACTACCTGCAATCTGCAGATCAGAATCATATCGTTTTTATCTTCCACCAAAGCTGCATGTTGATAAACCTAGAAATTCCTATTGCGAGTAGTGATTTGAGGTTATTACAAAATTTGGCTACTTATGAGCTGGTGTATATTTGTTGGCTTTTGCTCATGATTTCCTATTAATATCTTTTAGTTAGACTTGAGAACCTGGCTCAAAATTTCTTATTACACAAAAAATGATTTTGACATTATCTTGGTGGTGAGTATAACAATCTCGATTCCCTTTTTTTACAGGAAAATCATGGAAATGCCATCTGTAGATTGGGAAGATGTGGCTGACAATTGGTTTGGTGGATGTTGCACCTCATTTGGTGGTGCAGGCGAGAAACTCGTATCTCAGTTTATTCGTGCATATGGTCGTTTAGAGGGAACAAGTCTACTGGATGCAACTGCCATTACTGTAGAAACAGACTATCTTGAAGCGGATTTAGTGTCTCAGCTAGCTTGTTCGGCGCTTAGTAGAGATTTTGTTGCTATAAAAGAAGCTATATTTGATGTTAGTGTAGAAAAAGATCATACCACTGGCAAGATAAAGATGAATAATTCAGAAGAGCAAGCAAAGATCACAGCTACTCGTGCACAACTGCCTATTATTTTGGAAGAGGGGACTAGTGTTAGTAGTAGTGAAACAAATGGAGTCAGTCCTCAGACTAATCAGCCTGTCACTTCTCAGATGGAAACTGATACTGATGTGTACTTTGAGAAGTCTGAAAATGACTTCTGTGTTGAAAACATGGGGAAATCTAAGAAAGAGGTTGATTTGTCGCTGGGAGATCTGGGCCATTGCTGTTGTGTCAATGGATCCAATGGGAAAGCTGAAGATAACCCTTCACAAATGTCCTTGGGGAACGAGAAAAAGCAGAATATGTTGGAGATTAAAAGGGATTACAAATTAACAAAAACCATTTCTCTTGGTAGTAGCTTTGTTGTTAAAGCTTCTAACCTTTTGAATGATTTTGAGTGGGTTGGGCTTTTTTGTGGTCGATGTTCATCACCTCTTGGTTCATACCCTTCTCAGTGTTCACTTGTTCCGGCTGATGGCCGTGTACGACTCTTCAAGTGCTACACATCTACAGAAATTCCTGTAACAGGGCCTCGTGATGCGTTTAGGTAACTCTCTACACTGCTTCTTAATCTTGAGATAGATGTTAAAGGCCCACAGTTCTGATTCTATTGTAAAAGGAAAATAAGCACTCCGTTCCAAATTGTAAGACATTTGGCATTTCTAGGTACATAGCTTTTACTGTGCATCTAGTTATACTTTATGTCTAGGTCTATAGAAAAAACTACGTATCTACAAAAGCCAAAACGACTTACAATTTGGAATAGAGGGAGTATTAAGTATGATCTTTCTTGCTCTGTATAGATATTTTGCACTTATTGCTAAGAAGTTGATTTCACCACTGATACATGGACATACATTATCTATGTGCAGGGGACATACATTGGAAAGAGTTTTTGTGAATCTGCTGCTCGAAGTCGCAGAAGACGAAATATCTTTTCGTACAGTAGTCAGAGATTTGAAAACCAAAAGGCCCATGCTGCAATTAGTTCTTCTTAGCCCAAAAGCATGGTTATCTTCTGGCTGCTGCTATGAAAATGATATCAATGGTTCACATGGAACAGCAGACCTGCAGCCTAGTGTTAAACTCTTGTATTCTGATTATAGCAATGCTTCAGAAACGGACTTAAGGTACATTTTTAGCACACTGCACACTTTTTATGATGTTTGTGATCTTTGCTACTCCCTCCATTCAAAATTGAACTGATCCATGTCTTGCATAAAAGAACAGAGGAAGTATTTAGCTATTTAGTCATGGACAAAACTTTTGAAACCTTTTCTTTTCCATTCGCAGAAGATGCATTGCACATAGTATGCCATAGGTTACTGGCAGTGTAATCTTATTCTAGTGTTGAAATAGAAACCCTCCTTGCTCAATATCTTGAGGTCCATACTGGTTTTTAGTTTTACATACATGTCTAATGTTTACTGGCAGAGAAACATTAACACTGTGTTTTGTAAGAATGCCGGCAATATTTAGTCATTCGAATTTCAAACTGATATCTGAGCTGTTCCTTTCTTTTGTCAAATTACTTGCTGTTAATGTTCATAATTCTGCAATAATTAACTGAAAAAAGACTATTCTTGTTTGAGTATCATAATTATGCCTTGGCTATGGGTTATGGCTTCCAGCTCCAAACTGGCCAAGTGGTTGGGGTACCGTTTTTGTTGATGACAAATTTTAGGATCTAAAAAAAAAAAAACTCGACCTGCGGGGGGATGACGGCCCCGGGTTTTTCCCTTAAGAAGAAGATCTTCTCACACAGATCGAGAAAACCCCCGAACCCCCGCCCCCATCCTGACGCAGTGGTACCGTAACCCTATGAGAACCGGGCCGGGGCCTAACTGCGCTTTGGCACCTGGGGGCGGGCGAGGGGATTTTTTTAACCTCAGCCTGAAATTTGCTCCCACGGGGAGTCGAACTCAGGACCTGAGGAGTGCCGCCGGGTCACCTAACCGCTTGGACTAGGTGCCCTTTGGCGCAAATTTTAGGATCTCAGCAGATGGCTTGCATATCTGCAACATTTGTTTGATGTAAAGTTCAGTTCTTCCATGTTATTACTTGTATATACCTCAGTATTTATTTTCTTCAACTGTGTTGACAACAATGTGTATTATCCCATCTTCAAGGCTGTCACGTGCAAAGCCATATCCCATAAGGTCAACATACCATGTCTATGTGCTTTTCTTTTGATGTCATTGTTACTTATCTTCTGCTGTTTCCAACTCTTAGGATTGTCGAAGAGTGGACATCCAAATATCGGGCTGAAGAGCTGTACATGATGAAGCGTCAAATAGACGAACTTACTGAATGCCTAAGCTCAGTAATGGATAACTTTCCTGTTTCTTGTTCTTCCCTTGAAGGGATGCAGCTCTCATCTCTTAGGCGCTGACTTGAGTATTCGACAGGGAAATTGTGCCTGGACTGGTCACATTTTTGTACTCAGAGGCCATACAGCTAGCATAGAATCCTGATCGGCGTACCTGATCATCCCCAGTTTCTTTTGACCTTTCAGCAAGTTCCCTGATCATTTCTTTAAAGTTTAAGATGTCACGCCTTGTCCTCTGTTCTCAAAAGATTTGGCATCCAAAATGGAGTAATGGCTAATCCAAAACTTTCAGCTTCTCTGGTAATATAGTTGCACAGCATTTAGCATGCTATTAGTGGCTCTGAAGGTTTAAATGATCAAACATACTAACCGAGTTTTTCTTTCGGCGTATAAAATCCGATATGTCTTGATTTTCTTATATGGAACTAACTCCAACTATTGGTGACAAATTTGTGGAGTGACTTGCTCTTGGAAGTTTTAAGATTCCTTTCGGATTTGAACAAAGTTTTTGAACCAAACGCAGATCAGCATCTTATTAATACTGGCCCTGATGCTACTGAAACATCTTCTATTGAAATGGCTAAGTCTTGAATGTACGGTTTTGGCCCAAGGTCCAACTGATGTCTGCATACCAGAGGTCCTGTGACACATTTGTGATTATTTCGATGTAAACCACAACATTCCTTGTCCATTAAGATGACAAGAAGGACACGATCAATTGGCATGTATATTGCATTATTGCTGAAGGAAACAGTACTTTGAGCTGTCATGCATGGGTACAACCACTGTGCCCTCTGACGGGATAGAAGAGTACTAGCCTCTGTGCTTGTGTAACATAACATCAGCAGTTGATGAGCACCCCTGGGAGGCTGGGACACATCTGTGATGCACATTCATGACTGGTAACTTGTTCATTCCTTTCCTACAGAAATCGTTTCACTGCATATTTGCTAGCTTCTGACTAGTGCGCATGTATATATGATCTAGTTTCACATAAAAACAGTACCTCATTGTTACACATGTCATCAGCCACACAATGCATTCTGCATAACAGTGCAGGATTTTTACCATATCTATCACCGTTGTATTGCATACAGTGAACTGTGAACATATGCATAGATGAAAAGGATCCACCTAGGCTAGCCTGTAACAAAGTAGCGAGGTGCATTCAATGTTTTCCTAAACGGTAAACGGTCTTTACACGGCAAACGGTCTTTACACGGTCGCCCTTCGTTTAGCGTTTAGGCTGTTTACACAGTGTTTAAACGAAGTTAAACGGTCTAAACGGTTTTGTATTAAAAAAAATACATATAATTATATATGCGCATGTAAAAAAATCAAGTATTCTAGCATTTATACATATTTATCTGAGTAAAAATCAATTATTTTAGTATGTATATATATTTATGCATGTGAAAAGAACAAAATATAGATATTTATGCATGTAACATACCAAGTGTACACATTTATAAATATAATAAACTTAAGTATACAAATTTATCTATACAAAACTGAACTAGATTTATCTCGTGTTCGCCTAAACAGCCCCGTTTAATGCTGTTTATCTCCGTTCCGTTTAGACCGTTTTTCCGTTTTTTTTTTACCATTTAAACGGTCAACCGTTTAATTTTCGTTTGCCTCCTAAATAAAACAGTTTATCACCGTTTACCTTTTACTGGCCGTTTAAGGCGAACACTGGGTGCATTATATAACTTTTGCTGCGAAATCATGTGCCCGCCAGCGACTTGTCTGGAACTGTAGATGCGTGCATGGGTCTATGTCTATCCGGTGTTCCGGGCTCTGTCCTGTTCTTACGTCCACCTTGCTGTGTTTCGGCACATGCTCATGAGCCGCATTATTGCCATAGACCCTTGCCAAAACCGTGAAAGTGCCTTGTAGACGGGCCCCCGCTGCGTGATGTATCAGGTGTTGTTTCACAAATGGTGAAGCACACTAGGTGCCATGCCTTGGTGAGCTAACATCAGCCTACACATTGATAGATCCAAAGGCATGTCACGTTCTCTTGTATTAGTCCTGTCGAAAAAAGATGTAATTCTCGCTTTCGAGATCAAACATCTTTAAATTATATCAGATCTATCAAAAAAGACGACATTTTTATGGCATCGTACCAAATAAGTATCATTTGATTAACCACATAATAAATATATTTTCATGGTATACTTATTTAGATCAATAAATTTCTCTCTAAACTTAGTTAAAATTAAGAAAGTTTGACTCAATGCAAATCTAAAATTGTACCTTTTCTGGAATGGAGGTAGTACATTGCAAGAATAGGTCGACGGGAGGACGAATGTAGGCTTTGAATTGATTCTGTGTACTACCTCCGTCCGCAAAAGATTGCAATTATGGGATGCGTGCCGGTCAAAGAAGCGCAAGTTTGACAAAGTTTATAGCAAATATTATTAGCATTTATGTCTCCAAATAAATTTGTTATAAAAATATATTTTATAACTAATCTAGTGGTATTTAATTTGTATTATAAATGTTTGCTCTTTTTATATAAATTTAGTCAAAGTTCAAACTGTTTGACTTCTCGAAAAACGAGAATTGCATTCTTTTGTGGACGAAGGGGGTAGACTCCCTCCACCCCCCCCCCCCCCCCCCCCCCCCCCCACCCCACTAGGTATTATAATTCCCTTTTGTGTTCAATCATTATAAAGTTAAAAGTCTTATGATCAAAGTGATTTTACAGATAAATACAGAAGAAAAAAGACAGACTTGTGTACCATCGATTAGGAGCATATAATGGGTTGAGCTTAAATTTTCCAATTCACGCCGCATTTGGCCACCAATCCTGCATGTATTTCAACAAGAGCTTAGCTTTAGTTTTTGTCCTTCTCACTCAACACCACACTAACTGAACACTAACACGGCTGCCGAGGCACGATATAAACATTTCTAGCTCCTTGTTTCTTTCATTTGCCACATCCAATAATCCAATCCAATAATTGGATCACCATATATCTAATATATCTTATTAGATGGATCACGACAAAATTTGGAGTCTAGTTAATTACATGACGGTACACGCACTGCTCTGAATAATTGCTCTTCTCTTTCTTTGTCTAGTTAAAGGAAAAAAAATAAAATTAAACACAAGGAGTCAATTGATTATATGCATGCAGGTAGGCCCCTATAATGGCAGACATGGTTCAGTGGAACTAGTGCCTCTAACCATGTTTATAAACGTACGTACGTACCATTAACTGGAAGCCTTCATCAATTGGAGACATGCCCAACCCAAGGCCATAATAATGCATATGGATCAAGTAGCCCTAGATTTATTTCATGAATCATGATGGTTAAGAGATCAGCCTATTGTTTTAGTGTGCCTTCTCCCAAAGGCATTTTGAGTACCACTTTCCTCAAGTCTTCATTTTTTCCTTCTTGTTTTATATATATTTGGCTTGCAATAACACTTCTTGTTTTAGCTAGGTTGGTTTGGTCCAGCAGGAAGCAGTTAATAATTTAATGTCAGATAAGATATTATTAGGGTGAATTTGTTTTTCACATAGATGTTTTTATTGGCTTGGCAGAAACATATGCTTGCCTTTGACTAATGCATGCAGAAGAAGACATACAGTTAGCAACTGGTTCTTTGCATACACTCACGCAGTGCTTATCTAGTAAAGATGTATACTGTGTGTAGTAAAGTTGACAGTGCCTTTTTCACTGGAAACAAAAAAGAGTAACTCAACAAAAAAAAAAAAAAACTTGACTGTGCAGGTCAAATCAGACGTAGGGTGAGACCTTCTTTACAACTACAAGGCCGGTGGCTTTGCTGAGCAATGTAGGGGCCCAGACATGCAGGGATCCAAGGGAAGAAAAGGAGGCCACTGAGCCCTAGCTAGTAGTGGAGCCGTTATACTAGTATCCAGATTTTATATCGCCAAGCCCTCGTTTAGTTGAGGCCAGAATCGGCGCCGCCGTAGCGCCTATAGCTACTGTAGCTACTGTAGTATTTCGTTTGTATTTGGTAATAATTGTCCAAACGTTGACTAATTAGGCTCAAAACGTTCGTCTCGTAAAGTACAACCAAATTGTGCAATTAGTTTTTGATTTCGTCAACATTTAGTACTTCATGCATGTACCGAAAGTTTAATGTGACAGGGAATCTTCTTTTTGCATAGTGCCAAATTTTGGATTTAGGGTGAACTAAACCTGGCCCAACTATATATATATCTGGCTAGTTCGTCAGATCAAACTGTGGACCTGTGGTGCATGCAACCAGCAGTATCTGAACCTGAATATTTAAAGGGCTAGAACATTCGATTATATACCGGCCGGCCTACTGAAAGAACTGGCTAGGTTACATGGGAGTGTGTTGGTCTTCAAGATAGTGACAAAAGGAAGCATGTTCGCCATGCGAGAACTACTCGCTTCATTTCAAAGTATATAGTACCATTTTGGTTTTTCTTTAAGTACATATTCTAGTAGATACATAGAAAAAACTATATATCTAAAAAAGCCAAATCAATTTATAATTTAGAATGGAGGAAGTATATTATACGAGTATCACATTCTCATCGACATTAGATTGTTGTGTTATTGTGCCTGAAGTCTCTAAAGACCTTGTTCATTATTCATACGGTAAAAGAAAAGTCACGGGTAGGAAAGCACAAAGAGATACCATTATATATGCTCCTTTAGTTGTTAAATAAATATTTAGTACACGTATGAGTGGATAACTCTGTGAAATGCAGCATAAAGAGTGACAAGTCGCCAAAGTTCTTGTTTAGAGTATTGAGTACTTTAGGTTGGGATCCTAACTTAAACAGCCCTTTTCTCTCTTCTAGCTCGAAGCTCGAGAAAGCAAACGGCTTTAGGCGAGGAACAACTGCCGATTACATGATTATATCAAACTCCAAAGCGATTCGCATGTTTCCGGGGATTTAATCAGATTTCCCTGTTAGGATTTCAAATTTTGGCGGGAGAGAGAGGTTGCCACATTTTTTTAAGATAATGGATAAAACATCCGGCTTCATCTACCCGAGGGTAGAATTAGACCAATTATTACAAACACCAGGTCTAAGACCCTTGCCCAACTCAAAAACTTAGAGGGCCACAAAACATCCAAAAGGATAACAAAGTTGACACCGAAGAGATCCTGACAAACGCTAACCAATAAATATGTTCGATAACCATCCATTGGAACTAAAACAGTGAAGCGCGGACGTCTCTAAACGTTGCCCCGCAAGAAGAAGCTGAAGACGAAGCTCCTCACGCCGCTGCAACTTTGCCCATTGCCGCAGCCAGTAAGTTCCCTGGAATAGAACCTGCAAAATTTTTTTTGGTCTGCACTTGTCAAAGACTACCTCATTTCTTGTTGTCCAAATGGTCCAACATAAAGCTGAAGCTGCAGTTAAAAACAATGAATTGTAAAGCTTACTACCTCATTTTGACCAATTAACAAAAAGATCATCTATACTCAGTGGGGGTGATAATCCAAACATGAGATGAACAGCGCACCGTAAGAATTTAGCGTATGTACAGTGGAAAAAGAGATGTTGGATCGTTTCTGGACAATGGCAAAAAGCACAACTTTTGTCACCATTCCAGTTACGTCTAGCAAGGTTATCCTTAGTTAAAATCACACCTCTCTTTAAATACCACAAAAAATTCTAATCTTTGATGGGATCTTAACCTGCCAAATATCTTGTGACACCCTTACCCCATTGTTAATTAACGCAACATACATAGATCTCACTGAAAAGGTACCTGATGAATTAAGTGTCCAGCGAAATTTGTCCCTTTCCCCCTGTAAGTTTATATCTTGTAGAGAAGCTACAATCCTGTGCCAATCTCTTAAATTCCTATCCACTAAATTTCGTCGGAAGGAAATATTTAAAGGGACCGTTGCAAGAACAGTTGCCACATAATCCTGTTTTCTTCTCACTATATTAAACAACGCGGGAAACTTAATCGTGCATTAACTACATGGATTATGTTATATATATATCATGCACAGACATATATACATTATTTATTGTTAAACGAATGTTGCAATTTTTCATATATAGAAAGTGACATTTACAATATGTGAGTGAATCTCTGTTAGTGTGTAATCATACATTTTAGAGACATGTATATATACATTTTATTTACAATGGAAGAAACTAGCAGCTCCTCCAACCAATGGAAGAAACATTTTGCTAATTCTAGTTCTCTTAAAACTGCATGCCACCTTAATCATGCATGCATTTCGTCACCATTTTCCACTGGAGGAAATTACACTCCCTTCCCCTCCTCCAAATGGAACTGCAGGGAAGAGATGAATCTATGACAAATGCCATTCAATAAATCTGTAGAAACCAAAAAAGAAAAAAAAGATAACAGCTCCAGAATGAATGAACAAACAACCAATTCTTCCATTTTAACACAATTTGATTTCACGGAATTAGGACTTGCATTAACATGTACTAGAAGAGAATTTGTACAACTGCACTCACTCACTCACTCACTCACTCTATCATCACTCTCACTCACCACCAGCAGCCGATGCATTACAATCTGCATCACATACACTTGCTTGAGCCCAGCCTGCTGCTTGGATCACTTGAGCTCAAGCATCACATACACACACTGCCACACTGGCAGTCCTTCCTACGTACCCAGTCCAGCTAGCTAGTTCGCCTTGGCTGCGCGGGCGACGAAGACGGCCTCCAAATCCGCCGGCACGCGGAAGAACTCGTCGAGCACCTCGCCGCCGTCGTAGTTGCACCGGCGACCGGCGGCGGCGGCAGTGCTTCTGATGATGGACACCGCCGTCCTGGGCTTCTTGGGCGCGGGTGGGCACGTCGCCGCCTCCGTCGGTATCCTCCACCCTTCCCCTCTCGGCGTCACGGGCTCTTCCTCTCCCTCCTCCTCGGTGGTGGCGGTGGCGGCGTGCCGTCGGCGGCCGGTCTTGACGGGCTTGAGCTGCTGCAGCGGCAGGGCGGCGATCCCGGCGCCGGATAGGCCCAGGACCCAGACCTTGCTGCCGTCTTGGTGCTGCTGGTGCTGGTGCCCGTGACGATCTTCCACTCGCGTACTGTGCACCAGCTGCTGCTTCCTCTTCACCTCCGGCAACCCCATCTCTACTGACGACTGATGATAATTAATCTAAGCAGCAGCTGAGAACCAAGAATGTAAGCAATGGAAATGGAGTGTAGGGGGGTTGAGAGTGAGAGCTTTGTGCACAGAAGAAAGAGGGTGCTACTGGAGGCTAAATAAGTGAGGCTTTAGGCTTTCTGTGCTGCCTTCTTTTGACAAAGCTCAAGGGGTTACTCTTAGGGGGTGTTTGGGACTCCTCCATAAACTCTGCTCCACAAACTCCACCGTGGAGCAGCTCCACAAAAAACTGGAGTTTGTGGAGTACCTCTTTAGGTGCTCTCACAACTCCATCTTTTTTCCTCGAGCAGAGTGCGTAGAGCTGAAACTGTTTGGCTAAAAAACATAGAGTGGAGCTGAAAAACATGGAGCGGAGCAGTCCCAAACACCCCCTTACTCTTGTGTGTGGTGTGTGTGTGTATATATAATATATATACATATATAAAAAGGGAAATTATTTCAGGCAGGCAGGCATGATGAAGGCATGGAAGAAAGAGCACGGAGATTGGACACACTTGCAAAGTTGCAGAGAGGCAATCATTCTTTCCAAGTCATTACATTACTGATGACAAACGGGCCGTTATTCATGGGCTGCCAGTTCCAGGCCCACGATGCTGCTAATAGCACGGCCCAATGCAAATCTCACTTGTGCTACCACTATTTTTTCCCTTCCTTTTTGGCACAGTCAGATACTCAGATCAGTACTAGTACTCACACACACACTGTAGACTGTACCAGCTTCTAAACAGGAAGACATGTGTGACTGTGGTTGCTGACAGCCTGACAGTGACACACATACATGCATGAATGCATGATGTCCGATGACAACTATCCTGTCCATCACACAAGAAGAGATTGCAATCAAAGATTTTCCCAGCCCTAGCTTACCAGGCATGAATGCCCTGCAGGCCTGCACACATGACCACTTCTCCAACCGGGCAACCAAACCAGCACACTGAAAGGAAGTTAGGAACTCTCATGTTTGACCTCACTGACTCACCCATGATGATGAGTGCCTTTCCAGTTCTGAATTCTGATTATTCCTTCCTGTCATTTGAAGCCAAAGAAACAAAACCCCTTTGTTGTCGTTGTTGGTGTTGTTGGGACCGAGACCGACATGGGAGCCAGCTCGATCCTGCTGCACTGCATATGGCACAATGTCACCGTTGCATGGCACCTACCTACCTTCTGGCTCTGTCATTTGGCATTATAATATAGCTCCCATCTCTTAATCTAGGCACCTAATCTGGTCTCAGGTAGAGAGAAGAAAAGAAAGCTCAGGGAAGAGGGAAGATCTTGTGTACCTCACTGTCGTGGTGGGGTCCGCATGACGTACGCGCCATGCGCAGGGACAGCTCAACCACGAGAGGCCACCTATTCTTTTTTGGGTTTTCAGAAGGAGAAGAAGATGGTTCCTGTCTGATCTGCCAATCCAGTCTATGATGATCCACCAATCATTCTCTCATAAATGACTGTGTTAATGAAATGGAAATATAAATAAAGCGAACAAGGCATTCCAGCTGCTTTTGTTTATTTATTCATCTATTCCTGTGCAAATGCAGTCAAGTAGGAGTATCAGTGAGCAGTGGCTGTGTTCAGTGTAGCTTTCTGAATAAGCCTCTGCATGTGCTGTGTGTGTGTGTCAACGTAAGCAGACATGCCATTCTCAGGGGCCCACATGTTAGACACACGCTTGAAAGCATGGGCCCACCGGATGGCGGATCCACTCTGGAAAACCAGGCTCTTTCATCTGCTTTGCGATTTCCCATCTCATCATCCTGGCAAAAAAAACTGTAAAGGTTGGCTGGTTGCTCCCTGGACCAACAACTTGACCACTAGCCTGCAAGCGCACAAGCTTTTCACCAGAAAGGATTCCTCTTTGCCCCCGTCTCTCCAGCCTAGGCTAGATGCCTGTTTGGGTTGGGCCCAGTTGCTAGCATACATGCGTGCCTCGTCTAGTGATCTGCAATCGAGATCAGCTAGCATGTCTGATGAGTGGAGTGATGATCTGGGAAGTGGCGAAAATACAGTATCGCCTCCATGCACTGTTCACTGCAAAAACAAAAACAGCTTAGGCTTTTCTATATTGATGACTGATGATGATTACAAGTTCTAATGTCCTGCTCGCTTGGCTGATAAGTTATGGCTGAAAGTACTGTTGGCTGATTTGTTGTGAGAGAAAAATATTGTTCATTGACTAGTAAAAGGGATAGAATAGTAAAGTAGAAGTCAAGGTATACACATTAAAAAAAATATCTCTCCTTGAAGAGTTTTATGGCGTCCACAACGGTAAATATCAAATCGTCAGTTGAAGAGTTTATGAGAAGCTGGTGCATCCATCCGATGGTGAAGCATGGACAAGGTTTGATATGATTCATCATGAGAAAGCTCTAGAGGCTCATAATGTACGTGTTGCGCTGGCAACAAATGGGTTCAATCCTTATGGAATGGCGGCTACATCATACACTTGTTGGCCCATGTTCGTTATCCCTCTCAATCTCCCTCCTGGCGTCCTCTTTCAATGACAGAACATGTTCTTGTTGTTGATAATTCCTGAACACCCGGAGAATAATATGAGTGTGTACATGGAGCCTCTGATTGATGATTTGGTCAGTGCTTGGGAGGAAGGGGTATGGACATACGATCGAGCTACAAAGACAAACTTCAAAATGTATGTTTGGTACTAGTACTCCCTGCATGACTTTCCAGCGTATGGGGATAGTCTGCGGCTGGTGTGTTCACGGGAAGTTCGCATGCCCAGTATGCAAGGCGTCTCTGATGTTCATTTGGTTGACGAAGGGTGGCAAGTATTCTTCGTTCGACAAACATCGACAATTCCTTCCTCTTGACCATCCATTCAGATGAGACATCAAGAACTTTACGAAAGATGTAGTAGTTGAAGGCTCTGCACCCCAGATGATAATTGGTGCCGCGGTTCGTGCTCAGTTAGACGCTCTCGAGGTCAATGACCAAGGAGATCGTTTTTTGGGATATGGTGAGGAACATGCATGGACTCACAAGTCGTGCTTGTGAAACCTCCCCTATTTTGATGATCTTCTACTTTCACATAATATTAATGTAATGCACACTGAAAAGAATATCGCCGAGGTAATTTTTGGTACAATCATGGACATTTCTGATAAGACAAAGAAAAATGTTAAGGCTAGAGTGGATCAGGCGATGTTATGCAATAGACCAAAGCTAGACATGGCGCCTCCCGGAGGCGAAAAGTCATGGAGAAAGCCTAAGGCCGATTTCGTTCTGACGAGGGCCTAAAGGAGGGAAGTACTAGAATTGTTCCAAACGTTAATGTTCCCTGATGGGTATACAACGAATCTGAAGAGGGGAGTGAACTTAACTACTTTGTGAATCAACGGGCTCAAGAGTCATGACTACCACATATGGCTTGAGCGGCTACTGCCAGTGATGGTTCGAGGTTGTCCCTGAGCATGTCTGGATAGTGCTGGCGGAGTTGAGCAATTTCTTCCGCCAGCTTTGTGCTAAGGAGTTATCTCGTACCGTGGTTGCAGACATGGAAAGAATGGCGCCTGTGTTGCACTCGGCAAAGAAGCCTTTTGCCGAGTGCCAGGGTTAAAACACTCGGCAAAGTGGACACGTGGCAAAATTTTGTGCATTCTAGGACTAAAATGGCATCTTTGTCGAGTGTCTGCGCTATGACACTCGGCAAAGAAGCCAAAATTCTGTGCATTCTAGGACATGTTTGCCAAGTGCCTAAACATTGACACACGGCAAAGGCAGAAGCTTTGCCGAGTGCCTGGAACATGACACACGGCAAAGGAAGAATCTTTGTTGAGTGCCTGAACTTTGACACTTGGCAAAGGAAGAAGCTTTGCCGAGTGTCTGAACTTTGACACTCGGCAAAGAAGCATAGTTTGTCGAGTGCCTGAGATTTGACACTCGGTAAACGCGCCGTAACCGTCTCCACTCCGTCATGTTACTTTTTTTCGCCGAGCGTCGATTTCAGCTCTCGGCAAAATCTTTGCCGAGTGCCCGATAGAAAACACTCGGCAAAGAGCCGTTTGCCGGCACTGTAGATGCCGTGTGCTGTTTGCCGAGTGTTACACTCGGCAAATTCTTTGCCGAGTGCCTGTGGCACACGACAAAGCGACTGTTTCCGGTAGTGAGGGTAGTAGAGCTGAGAGAGAGTGCCTTCTAGAAATTTGTGCGAGCCTAGCGGGTTTGGAGTCGCTAGCGCGTTCTTTTCTTTCCTTTCTGGCCAATCAAATCTCACCTATGCTGATGGTTTAGAAACCATTGGGGATGCCCTAGGTTTTTCTTTTTTAATTAATAATGAAAAAGGTAAAACATAGCAAAGTAGAAGTATGTAGCAAGTTTAAGGACTCTTTTTTTTTGAAAGATTTGGTTGCCCAACATAACATTAATAAGAAGGAAAAGTTCGTTTCAAAAAAAGAAGGAAAAGTTTACCACGTACAACAGACCGTTGTAGTGGTTTTAGAGTTGTAAGCTAATACTCGTAGGCAAATAACCAACTAAAAGTGGCTTGAGAAATTTCCCTCCAGCCATGGACCAAAGAGAGCAAGCATCCTTAATTTCTATGAACACTGCCTAGCCCGTGCGTCTAGAATCCTTGAAGATCATTGCATTTCTTTGCTTCCAGATGCACCACAGAGTGAGGATGGCCAAGGTATGTGACGTTTTGGTGCCTTCTTAGGTCAAGGCCAAGAACCAATCTTCACATTCAGTAACCTCCGTCCATTGTGTTGGCCACATATTTCGGCAGCCACTCCATGCTGCCACCTGGCTCCATACGAGACGGGTGAATGGGCACTCTAGGTGGGTAGAGGTTTCCACGTTCCTTTCACATAAAGCACAGAAATAATTATTCTCGCATCCCTGCTGCTGCAGTCTTGCTGTTGTCCAAAGTCTGTTCTGAAGGAGCCATAAGAATAATTTGCACCTTGGCGGTGCCTAGGCTTTCCAGATAAGTGTAAAGAAATTAGGAAGGATGTGACTAGCAAATTGGATGTCGTAAGCCGACCTTGCCGAGTATTGTCCTTAGCTTTCAAGAATCCAGGTTATTTGCTCATCCTGTTTAAGGGCTCTAGTTTATGCAATTTGAGGCTTCAACTCCACGGATCTAGACAAGAACGCAGGACAAGCCAATGCATCAATGAACTATTCATTAGTAATTGCACATGCCAGTTTCTTGTATGCCCTAGATGAGCCAAACTAGCATCGCCATCATCGGACTGGCAGCACATATGAGTCGATGCTGCTCGAGCTGGGGGAAGGAGCTACGAGATAGGTGGTGTTTAAATTAAGGGGGTAAAGTTTAGGACGTTATATTAGGATGTCATATCGGAGCGTCATATGAAAGTATTTGGAGAGTAATAATAAAACAAATTGTAGAAGTTCTCACTAATCCACGAGACAAATTTATTAAACTTAATTAATCCGTCATTAGCAAATGCTTACTGTAGCACCACATTATCAAATCATGTACTAATTAGACTTAAAAGATTCATCTCGTAAATTAATCACAATCTGTATAATTAATTATTTTTTAGTCTATATTTAATACTTTATACAAGCGTTTAAACATCCAATGTGATAGAGAGTAAACTTTAGAAACTAAACAAGGCTATAGACGCGTACACGGCGGTACCATCTAGAGAGGTATGATAGTTGTGGTCTATTCGTACCGAGTATCTGACATCCTGCTCGAATTCACGACCGGCCGCTCCTCCACTGGAGCGAATGCCGTACAAGCTACGGTTCATTCCCTGATCCACAGCCACTTAACGGAACAAACACATCCTCCTGACATTGTGCAAAAGCTGTAGCAGCAACTGTCGAGACTACTTGCAAACCACAAGTTTACACATATTTTCGCAAAGAATTTCACAAGAAGCAAACGAATCTTTGCAGAGTAACCAGAAAAGGTTCTAGCCGTGTACACTCCTTGAATTTTATCCTTACGAAATTCCTACATTTCATTTCACACACAAAAAAAAAGAGGTGTTACTGTTACCGTATTTCACGTGTGGCCTCTGAGGCACGCCTCATCAACCTGAGGTGACACGCTGGATACAAAAATGTCGCTGCGTTGCATCCATCCAGCATCCACGATGGAGCTGGCAATGGTCGAAGATGCTCGCTCTCCTCATCTCAAATATACTAGACTGCACTTTATGTGACGTATAGCTTTAGTATACCTCTCCTTTTTCTTTGTCCGGCACACATCGTCCTCAAATATTCCCGGGCTGGCACAAATTGCTCGAATTGACAGGCCATGTATATATCGGGTGACGAAATCAATTCAGAAATCCGTAGGTGGTTATGACTTTGGCGGCATAAAATGACAATACGGCTTTAGCATGGCCGGTGCCGATGGTGGTGTTCGTTTCCGGTCGGCACCTCATATTCGCAGCTGCTGTTGCCTTCATCCACAGATAACTGGGCACCCTCTCCTCTGCTTTTTAGAAGTGAGATGTCCTCCTCTGCCTTTTCTTTTCCTTCTGAATTATTTTCATCCTTTCCTGCAGCATCAGATGATGTCATGACTGGTGAGTGAAGAATCTTGAGATTTTGGTATGTGGAATATGTCATTCACAAAAATGGAAACTGTGTATGGACAGAATGTCAGATCAGAATTTGTGGTGACATGAAAACCAGAATTACTGAATGGTTATGGCGTCTAGAGAAAAAAATTTGTGTTGGTTAATAAATCATTGACCCTATGTGTGCTTATTGCTCTTGTGGGACCACACAATTGACGATTTATATTCTAAGGACCGAAAGCAAACAGTTCCCGGAACCAAAACATCAACCTCTGACAGGAGGTTTTCCAAGAGATGATAGAATCTACGTACCATGCTGAGTCAGGCTTGACAGCGGCACCAGGGCGGCTGGAAGCTTTGCTAATGAGGATTCGGCAAAGCAGACATGTCATCCTCCAATGGCGCCATGACATTCCTTCTTTCGGTGCAACGATATGATAGGATAATAATAGCATTACCTGCCTCGAGTTTTAATAATCAGTAGCAGGTGACGGATCAGCACTGACGGCTGGACTTCTTTTCTGCTGCAAGAACTTGGACTGCGTGAGGTGGATCCAGCGTGGCTCTTGGGCTGGCCAACTTGGTATTTTCCTTGTCCAGGACGGTTGAACATGTGGAGCTCTTTTGCTGTGGGTCACCGTCCCCTGCAGCCATTTGACTGGATTCAGTATTCTGGGGCTTGCATTCTACAGCCTTTCTCTGTCCTTGTGCTTCAGTGATCCTCAGAGATGAATCCACAGGGAGCAACCTCAGTGCCATAGCTCTGAAACAATGGGCTGAACAAAAAGTTAGACTGGGTTAGGGGCTCTTGGTCATAAACCGCAGCAGCCAGTTCATTTAAGACTCAGGACTAAGGGTGTAAAAAAAGTGACACATAACATGTTGGTAGATGAATTTGAAAGAAACCACGTTTTTTAAAGTGAAAGCAACCTTGAATGCATGTTTAACATGACATAACACGATAATTATACCAAAGGCCAGGTTACTTTCATGCTGTCCTGCTTTTCACTTGATTTGATCCAGGTAAACTTCCTCCAGGCTGCAGAAACATTGGCCAAACCCGTTGTTCCCTTGCGCCCCAAGTGCAATATGAGGTAAGATGAACGCAGCCAATATCATAAATAGTTGAAAGTGACTGGAGCATACACGGGAAGCCTAACCAGTAGGAGAAAATTTGCACCATAATGGATTTCTGAAGACCAATCATGTTATCTGATATGTGAAGCCAAGCAAAAAGATAAGCAGATAATAGTATATTCACACCAAAAACTAAACTTTTCTTTTGAGACGCACTTAGAAAAGAAGAAGGAAAAAAAGATAATGAAATATGAAGGATCCAAGAATGGTACTCGCTGATCAATTATCGATCCAATAATGTCACACAGAAAAGGTTCTGTGGGTCCATCAAAGCAAGAACGCAGACACAATGGTCCAGCCACCACAACCATGTGCCTCACGTACCAGTTGGCATTTTGGCACCTAATGCTGACTCTCCATGTTCATTGATCTGCCATTTCAGGGATAACTTCGCCCGTTTAATCAAGATTACACTTAGGCAAGTTTAATTCCCTGTCAAGGCACTGTCAGTCTGTCACTGCTTCCTAACCGCTGCTCAGCAATAGAAAACATATTGACAGAGGGGCAGAGGAAAGGTCGGTATAAAGACCACCAGCTTTTCCAGAGCTCACAAGCCTTTTTAAGGGAGAAGCCACTCCATCTTTCTTTTTTCCTTTTTCCTTTCTTCTTCTTCTTCTTCTTCCTCATCCTCCTCTTCTTTCTCATTCTGATCTGGAGCAATGGCGACCAAAGATGAAGCGAGAGAAGCAGCAGATGGGACGGTAAGAAATGTCTCCTGTTAGCCTCAGAACTTCTGCATCACTTGCTTGCTTCTGTTTTCCTGCATGCATACATACTTTGTTAAGATGTAGAGCTACGTAAGGAGATTCATTGTCACAGGAATCTTATCAGCTATGTCATGAGAAGCATGTTTCTAACAGTTCAGTAATTTTTTTTTACCATTTTGCAAGGAAAACCATTATGGTACCTTCTTTCTGGTTCCACAGTTGCTACGTGTTTACTGTTAATCTCCTTTCAGTAACATGAAGGAAGAAGGATTCTTCTTCATGTAGTAAACTGTGTACAAATGGTGCTGCACTCATTTCTTTCAGTTGTTAAACAAATGATCTTCAAAAGCAGCCAAGTTTCCTTAAAGAGTGAAAGAATTGAACGCAGTAGGAAGAATCATATTGCCCTTGTTTATAACAAGCCTAGTTAAGATGTATTTTGAAATTGTGTTCTGTTCTTGATTTGATTGGGAAAAACGTACATGCGAAATTAGTTAGTATTGTAGTATATGTCTGAAGGATCCAGGGATCAAGAAAAATAACGATGGAAAATTACAGTTTCATAGGTAATCACCCATGTAGGTATCACTGAGTGACATGCTTTGCTCTTCTCTTTTGATTACTCCTTTTTCTCAACCTAGTATCGCTCTCCTGAACTTGATAGATGGATGTGAATTCACCCAACTTTTAGAAAATAATGTTAAAGGATAATATAACATTTTTTCCTCCTAGGTTCAACCCATCCAGAACCAAAAAAAAAATGCTAACAATAAGGATAGACAAGTTTAACAGTTTGGTCAACTGTTGTGACGTGAATGACAGGGTTAGGTAAACATGCATAAGCATCTAACATTAATTTACACTGAGCATCAACCATTCAGTGTGGTGATTTAATACAAAGGCATGAAGAGAGCAAAAGTCTACTTAAAGCATGCCAAAACATATATGCCATGTTCGCTTGGCTGATGAGCCATGGCTGAAAGTACTGTTAACTGATTTGTTGTGAGAGAAAAATATTGTTCGTTAGCTTAAAAAAGTATGGCTTATAAGCCAAGCGAACAGGGCGATAGTTGCAGCACTAACACGCTTAATAGGAACATTCAGTATTACAACCCTTCATGTTAGAACTAAACAAGGTTTTTGGAGAGGCACAAACTCATCCAGTTAGGATGCCCACATGCAGTACTGCCGGGGCAGTGTACTATTTGACTAGTGAGCATGTTCTTTTTGACCACTTGCTGCAGTACTAGAAGTCTAGACTCTAGAGGCTAGAGCCATGAAATGGAAACCCATTTATCAGTAAGTCAGTTGGCCAACGAGAAATGGCGACTGGCCGACTGCCATGCAGGACAGTTTGCTTGCACTTTTGCAGTGCTGCAGTACACTCATGACTGGATGTCCTTTTGAGTATATTATGGCTGTAATTGAACAAAGTCAAGAGATAGTTAATATAAGATTGTACAGGTTAACATTTCCTTTTATATTCATACTTTTGGTTCATGACTACTATGGATAATATAAAGCCTAAAATATACTCCCTCTATCCCCAGATAACTCAGTCAAACTTTCTTAAGTTTGACCAACTTTATAGAAAAAAGTAACAACATCTATAACATAAAATGAGCACATTATGAAAAAATATTCTATGCTATATCTAATGATACTAATTTGACACCATAAATCTTGACGTTTTTTCCTCTCTAGAAATCCGGTCAAAAGTTTAAAAAGTTTGACTTAAGACAACTCTAGGAATCTATTTATTCAGAGACAGAGGGAGTACTAATATTTCTTGTCTATGTTAGTCAGTTAAAACCTTATGTTGTCTCAACATAGCAAGTCCCAAGCCCTGGTAAAGGAGGAGGGTTGTGATAGGCGTGGCGAGCCAACGTTAAATCTAGCCATTCTAATGGAGATGAAACCCGAAAGAAAACCGTTGGGGCGTAACCCTCTTAGCGACGCGCCATATCGGAACCCGGGTATGGTGTTAAATGGGCAAGGGCCGGGTCGGCACCCTCTTGGTGACGCGCCGTGTCGCTTTTTTTTCGATCGAACAAGATGCCTAATGAGTGGAGGAGAAATATATTGGTACCGATCTACAAAAATAAAGGGGATATTTAAAGTTGTACTAATTACCGGGGAATTAAGTTGATGAGTCATACTATAAAGTTATGGGAGAGAGTTATCGAGCATCGCTTGAGAGCAATAACGCGGGTCTCTATGAACCAATTTGGCTTCATACCCGGAAGGTCAACCATGGAAGCCATTTTCTTAATAAGGCAAGTTATGGAGCGGTATAGGGAGAAGAAGAAGAAGAAGGACCTACACATGATTTTTATTGACTTGGAGAAGGCTTATGATAAAATACCAAGTAATGTTATGTGGTGGGCTTTGGACAAACATAAAGTCCCAACGAAGTACGTCGGGCTCATTAAGGACATGTGCAACAATGTTGTGATTAGTGTTCGAACAAGTGATGGAGACACGGATGACTTCTGATTAGGATAGGACTACATCAAGGGCCAGCTTTGAGTCCTTATCTGTTTGCCTTAGTGATGGATGAGGTCACAAGGGGCATACAAGGGGACATCCCTTGGTATATGCTTTTCGCGGATGATGTAGTGCTAGTTGATGAAAGTCGGACATGAGTGAATCAGAAACTGGAATTATGGTATGAGACTTTGGAGTCCAAAGATTTTAGACTCAGTAGAACTAAAACTGAGTATATGAGATGTGACTTCGGCACTACTACTCGGGAGGAGAAAGATATTAGTTTGGAAGGTCAAGTAGTGCTTAGGAAGGATACCTTTTGATATTTAGGATCAATGCTACAGAGAGACGGGGATATTGATGAAGATGTTAGCCATAGAATCAAAGCAGGATGGATGAAGTGGCACCAAGCATCCTATGTGACAAAAGGTACCACAGAAGTTAAAAGGCAAGTTTTATAAGACGGCGATTAGACCTGCTATATTGTATGGTGCAGAATGTTGGCCTATGAAAAGACGACATATTCAACAGATAAGTGTCGCGGAAATGCGTATGTTGCGTTGGATTTACGGTCATACAAGAAGGGATCGAGTTCGGAACGATGATATACGTGATAGACTAGGGGTAGCACCAATTGAAGAAAAGCTTATCCAACATCGCTTGAGATGGTTTGGACATGTCCAACGGAGACCTACAGAGGCACCGGTGCGTAGTGGAATTCTAAGCCAGGATAGTAACGTGAAGAGAGGCAGAGGAAGACCGAAGTTAATTTGGGTAGAGGCAATAAAATGAGACTTGAAAGGATGGAATATACCCAAAGACTTAGCCTTAGATAGGAGTGCTTGGAAAACAACTATTCACGTGCCTGAACCTTGATTGCTTCTGCTGGATTTCAACTCTAGCCTACCCCAACTTATTTGAGACTTAAAGGCTTTGTTGTTGTTGTTGTTGTATGTTAGTCAGTTAAAAATACATCACAAATTAATAATATTATTATGACTGTCAAATGTGGCATGAAATCCACTATTTTAATGCCAGATTTATCTATAACTTCCAAGGAAGTCCAAGTGGAAGCTGTGGATTTAGGAACAGTCCATTTGCAAGCACACCCAGAAGGCAAGCTTTCATCTCTAATGGAGATCAAGAGCATGGGAGAAACCATCGATTCAACTGAAGGAACGTTGAAGATTCCAGAGGATCAAGTTTTTGTAGAAGCACCCTCTGATGTCCAACTTCCTCCAGAACATAATCTAAATGGCGAAGCATCTTCTCTGAATGGCCATACAGACAAAGAAGAGAAGATTTCAAATGAGCAGCCGCATGACAACGACCAGGAAGAAGCAGAACTAGATCAGAGCAACGGAATCAACAAAGAAGATGTGACTGATGGTTTAAGACATGGAGAGAGCACAACAGAAGACAGCTGCCTACTGAAGCACAAGAAAGATGAAGAACCCAAGGGTGATGACCAACAAGATTTAGGTGTTACAGTGGATGATGACTCGGTGCAGGAAGACACGCTGAAAACTGACAATGCTATTGAGCAAACAGATGATTGTCAGCAAGACCAAAATCAAGAACCAGAAAAGGCAAACAAGAACACAGAACCTTCAAGCATCACAAACAATGCGGATGTTGACAATGCTATTGAGCAAACAGATGATGGTCAGCAAGACCAAAATCAAGAACCAGAAAAGGCAAACGAGAACACAGAACCTGCAAGCATCGCAAATAATGATGTTGAGATTGTAGCTGAGGCACCGACTGGACTCCAAGCTCCTGTGGAGCCATGTGTGGATGATTCTGATGGCATTCCGGAGACTATTGATGAAAAGACAGAAACAGATGAACCAACTAAGGCAGATGGTGTTGTTCGTCCTGAAGAGGTGGCCAAAGTAGAAGATCAACAGAGTCAGCTAGCTGATACGATGGATGCAGATGTGGCCCCGGAAGAGATTAAATGTAAAAAAACTGATCAGCAGGAAGAGAAGCCTAAATCTGAAGCTCATGAGCCAACGATTGATGCTCAAGGAGTGTTGAATCAAGAACTTTCTGAAGAAACTGATGACTCGATGAATGAAAAGATTGAAGAAACTGCGCACCAGAGGAACGTGGCAGCTCCAAAGGAGACAACACTAGAACATGAGGCAACAATGAGTGCTCCACCAGTAAATACTCAAGTGCAGAACCAGGAATCATTAGAAGAAATAGAAGATACTGAAGCAGAAATCCAACCAAGCAGTGGCTTTGGGGATGCAATTCCAGAAGATCAATCTAATTTAGGTGTTACAATACACAATGACACTGTGAATGAGGACACACTGAGAGCTATTGAGCAACAGGATGATGGTCAGCAGGATGAGGGTCTAGAACCAGAAAAGGCAACTGAGCATACACAATCTGCAAGAATGACAAACATTCCCCATGCTGAGATTGTAACTGAAGCACCTTCTGGAGTCCAAACTCCAGGGGAGCCGAGTCTGGACAACTCTGATGCCATTCCAGATATTATTGATGCAAACACAGAAACAGATGAGCCAGCTAAACCACACGCTGTTGTTCATCCTGACCAGAAAGAGAGCTTTCCAGAAGATGCATCTACTGCAGAACCTACAGAAGAGGTGGTCCAAGCAGAAGATCAACAGAGCCAGCAAGCTGATGCGATGGATGCAAACATGGTGCAGGAAGAGGAGCCTAAATCTGAATACGCTGATGAGCCAGCAACTGATGCTCTTGAAGTGCTGAATCAAGAATCTGCTGAAGAAATTGATGGCCCAGTGAATACTGAAGAAACAGCCCACCAGGAGACAACACCAGAAAATGACACTACAACAAGGGAGCCACCTGTAGATATTCAAGCGCAGAACCAGGAATCATTAGAAGAAAGAGAAGCTACTGTAGAAGAAAGAGAAATTTCTGAAGCAGTTGATACTGAAGCAACAGTGCAACAAAGCAGTGCTGCTTTTGAGGAGGCAATTCCAGAAGATCAACATAATATAGGTGCTACAAATAACACAGTGCAGGAAGACACACTGGAAGCTACTGGGCAAACAAAAGAAGGTCCACAATACCAGGATCTAGGACCAGAAAATGCAACTGAGAACACACAACCTGCAAGCATGGCAAACATTCCTGATGTTGAGGTTATAACCGAAACACCCTCTGGAATTCAAACTCCTGTGGAGATCAATCTGGACATCTCTGATGCTATTCCAGATACTACTGATGGAAACACAGAAACAGATGAACTAGTTAAAGCAGAAGGTGTTATCCATCCTGAAAAGAAAGAGAGCTTTCCAGAAGATACATCTACCGCAGAACCTACAGAAGAGGTGGCCAAAGTAGAAGATCAACAGAGCCAGCAAGTTGATACAATGGATGAAGACGTGGTGCAGGAAGAGGTGCCTAAATCTGAACACGCTGATGAGCCAACAACTAATGCTCTTCAAGTGCTGAATCAAGAATCTGTTGAAGAAACCGATGGCCCAGTGAATGAAAAGACTGAAGAAACAGCCAACCAGAGCAACATGCCAGCATCTGAGGAGATAATGCCAGAATATGACGTGACAACAAGGGAGCCACCTGTAAATATTCAATCGCAGAACCAGGAATTGTTAGAAGAAATAGAAGCTACTGTAGAAGAAAGAGAAGTTGATGAAGCAGTTGGTACTGAAGCACCGGTGCAACAAAGCAGTGTTGCTTTTACGGACGCAGTTCCAGAAGATCAACATAACTTAGGTGCTACAAATAACACAGTGCAGGAAGACACACAGGAAGCTATTGGGCAGACAAAAGATGGTCAGCAATACCAGGATCTAGGATCAGAAAATGCAACTGAGAACACACAACCTGCAAGCATGGAAAACATTCCTGATGTTGAGGTTATAACCGAAGCACCTTCTGAAATTCAAACTCCTGTAGAGATCAATCTGGACATCTCTGATGTCATTCCAGATACTACCGATGGAAACACAGAAATAGATGAACTAGTTAAAGAAGAAGGTGTTATCCATCCTGAAAAGAAAGAGAGCTTTCCAGAAGATGCAGACGTGGTGCAGGAAGAGGTGCCTAAATCTGAACACACTGATGAGCCAGGGGTCAATGCTCAAGAAGTGCTGAATCAAGAATCTGCTGAAGAAACTGATGGCCTGATGAATGTAAAGACTGAAGAATCTGAGCACAAGAGCAACATGGTGGTCCCTGAGGAGACAATGCCAGAACATGATGCACAAATGAGGGAGCCACCTGTAAATATTCAAGAACAAAGCCAGGAATCAGTAGGAGATGCTGAAGCAGTCGATACTGAAGCAGAAATGCAACAAAACAGTGTTGCTTTTGAGGAGACAACTCCAGAAAACCATGTAGCAACTACAGAGCCATGTTCTGAAATCCAACATGTACATCATGTGGAACCAGAGGAAATCAATGGCCCTGGAGATGCCAAAGATGATGCGATCACCAACATGAGCAATACCGAAAATCTAGTTCAAGACAATATTCTGCAGAGTGGGCCAACAATAGATATACAACCAGTTCAGGAGTTGGAACAAATTAAAACGGATGAAGCTTACCAGACTCATGCTGTTATCTTCAATGACCTAGCTCAGGAAGATGCTACAGCAACAAGTGAGCCACAAGTGACTGAAACAGAAGAACTAAAGGACATTGAAGCTACTGAAGCTGAAGAAATCACCAAACTCGACCATGTTACTCATTCCAAGGAACTTGCAGTAGAAAATGATTCAACAGCAGATGAACCAGAATCACATAATGGTGAAATCCATCAAACCCTTGAACAAGATTTAGTTGAAGTTAAGGACACTGAAACTTACCATGAAAAAACTGTATCTACTTCAGAGGAGGACACAGTGGAAGATAATGTAGCAGAAGATGAGCCAAGTTGTGGTAGTCAAGAAGTAGATAATGCAGAGTCAACAGAAGAAACTAAGCAAAACATAGATGAGAATATTGCAGAAGTCTCTGATGTGGTGATTGTTGATGAGGCAATTGAACGGAATGTGCTACAGACTGAGGATATTGCTGAAATGCATAAACAGGAGCTAGAATCAGAAGAAACGAAGAGAACAGAACCTGTTGAATCAGAGGAAGCTTCAGCTCAAGAAGATAATACAAAGGAAAGTGAGATGCAGCAGACAGAGTCAGCAACAGAAACAAAGGAAATTGAACCCACTGAAGTTGAAGCAGTTCCCCGAGAAAGCAATGCCTGTGTTTCAGAGGAGCCTTCTCAAGAAGATAATAAAAAAGAAAGTGAAACAAGTTTTGACAATCAAGAAGTGAACATCGCAGAATTTTCAGAAGTAATTGATGGTCACAAAGATATCATAACTGGAGGAATCTCTGGCCAAAGCAACACAGCTTCGGCTGGGGATTCAGCTGAAGAAAGCAATGTCCCTGAAGGCGAGCCACCTGCACAGGCTGTGCAGGAACTGGGATCAGAGGAGATAAAGAACACTCAAATTGACGAAGTGAATGAAACATCCCTTGAAATGAATGCTACTGTCTTTCAGACGCCAACTCAAGAAGAAAATCCAGCCACAGCCGAATTGCATGAATCAACAGAGGTGAGCAACATTGAAGCCACAGAAGTGCACGGAAACCCCCACCAAAGTGATGCTACTGCTCAGTCAGAGGAGCAAGCAACAGACGAAATATCAAGCGGTCTGAAACCAGAACCAATCAAAGATAATGATACTGAAACCAATGAATCTCAAAGTTCCTCCCGGGAAAAAATAATCTGTACCTCTGAGGAGTCTGTCCCAGAAGAAATAGCAACAGAAGATAATGTAACCACTGAACCAGACGTTGATCACCAACAACTTCAGGATCAAGAACCTGCCGAAATCAAGGAAACTGAAGCTGATAAATCTCAAGAAATTGTCTCATCTAACACTCTTTCTTCTGAGGAGTTCACATTAACAGAACCAAGTTCTGACACTCAAGCAGACAATTCACAGTTAGCAGAAGAAACTGAGGATACAGAAAATGTGAAAAGCAATACTGCTCTTGCTGAGGCAGCAGCTCCAGAAACAGATGCAAATGCTGATACATCATCTTTCCATGAGGCAGATCTAGAAGAGACCAAGGACACAACCAAGGACACAGGAACAAGTGAAACAGAGGATGTTATGACATCAAGTGACTATACATCAGAAAAGATGGACATGGAAACCATGGAGACTGAAGCAGTCCCTCATGAGATTAATGTTGCAAATATAAAGGAACACACTGAAGATGACACTTCAACACCAAATGCCCCACATGCTGGTTCTGAACCTGTTCGTGAACTAGAATCAGTTGAAGACAGCAGTGACACAACAGAACATCCAGGACAGACCCATGGCTCTACATCTGATGAGCTTACTCCAACAGAAGAACATACAGCAGTAGCAGAGCCATCTTTTAATACACAAGAAGTGCAGAATCTGACATCTCAAGAAACCAAGGACAGTGAAGATAACAAAACTGATGAATTCTCAGATATCAGTAGCTTTCCGACTCCTGGAGATGCAGATCAAGTACCAGGAATTGAACCAACTCCTGGTGTCCAAGAAGTGCAAGAACTGGGTTTAACAGAAGAAACAAGAGACATTGAAGACGTAGAACCTGAAGATCAGCAAGAACACATAGTTTCTACCCTTGAGAAGCCAGCAGTAGATGATGGTGAGCCAAATGCTGATGATCAGCAGGTTCATGAGGACAAACTACCAGAAGTGGAAGACAATAAAGCAATTGAAGCTGATGAAGCCTCCAAGCAAAGTAATATTGCCACTCCTGATAATGCAGCTGAAGAAAGGAATGAACTGGAAAGTGATCCAGATTCATATGCCCAGCCAGCAGAACAGGTAGAATTATCCAAAGACAATGAGCACAGCCAGCTTGTAAGGGCAGAAGAAACCTCAGACCAAAGCAACTCTGTTGCCCTTGAAGAAAGAACTACAGAAGATTCTGTTGCAAGCGAAATTGACCCACCTGTTGACATTAAACAAGAGCAACCAGTGGAAGAAATCAAGGGTGTCGATGCCACTGAAGCTGAAGAAGACTTTCATACAAGCCAAGCTGATGCAATAGAGAAACTAGCTTCAGACAATAATATAGCAACAACTGAACCGACTTATGATATTCAGCAAGTGGATGACTTGGAAGGAACGGAGGAAAAGAAGAACACTGAAGCCATTAATGATGGAGAACAATCCAATATTTCTGTTCCAGAGGAACCAACTCCAACAGATAATGGACCAACACTAGAAGATTATCATGTAGAATCAAATGAAGGAACGGTGGGGATTGAAACTGACAATGTCATTTTGGCACACGGAATCAAAGATGAAATACAGAAGTCAGAAGAACTAAAGGTATTTATATTCTGTACATTAACCTCCCTTTTCATAAATGCTAGACCAATACAAGATGTAGGTACTGGTATACTGCTCAATTAGAATTTAAATAACTGGGAACACCTAGCATTACCGCAGCATTTTTTATCCAGTATGAGGCAGATAACAAGCTGTGGCATCCATCACCTTATACAAGTATAAACACTATCTGATCATAGATTGACTAGAATCATTATATTACATGAAGGAGTCCACCAAACAAAGATAAGCTCTAACTTATTTCTGTCAGACTATTTTTCATTTTTGGGCACGCCAGACTGTTTAGTTAGATCAACATAAAAAAGTTTGAGAATAAGCAGGCTCTATGCAAAGTTGGAAAGCTGAAACATATATTGTAAAGTATAAATTGACAGTAAAGGTATAACTATTGCTAGCCAAGATGCAGAATTATTAAGCTAAATCTAAGTTGCATACTGCAAAGAAAGAAAAACATCAGTAGTGCTGTCTGAATATGACTCTAGTTTGGGTGAGGGTGTGGTGGGTGGTGTTTGTGTTTTGTACTCCACTTTTTTTCTTCTTAATGCAATGATACACAGCTCTCCTTCGTATTTGAGAAAAAAATATGACTCTAGTTCTTTGAGATTGGGCATAGCTTGCAAGACACCTCACTAGTGTATCTTATACAGGACGATCCATGTGATTTGGGCGAAACTGTTTTAACAACTCAGAGAAGTGAGAACATGATTGATGAAGATGCTGTTCAAACTTCTGGCGATGATACAATAGAGACTTCAAACAATATCCATCAAGTCAAAGAAGAGCCAAATGCTGGAACCGAACATAATTCAAGCGAAATGGCAAGTGGGCGTAATGGAGAGAACGAAACTCATGTCCAAGATAGAAATGTAGACGTGCAAATTCTCACAGAAAGTGGCACTGCAGAAGCATCACAGGCTTTATTTGAAAATGATCCTCAGGCAGCACAAGATACTACAGAAAAAGATGGTACAACAAAAGCTAGTGAGCAAACCAGTGATCACGATAGCAGGCAACATTGTGATGTAGCACTTCAACAACAAAGTTGTGAGACAGATGCCTTATCCATTTTGGAACAAGATGAGGCTCTGCAAAAGAATGACTCAGATCAAAAGCAGAAAGAAGATGAGGAGATTGAAAGTCAGAATGATGAACTTCAGGTAGATGAACAGAAACATGAAGAAAACAGGGATGATTTAACCACAGAACCACTAGTGGATTACCAGAATTTCGAAAATGGAGCAACAAACAAGACAAAAGATAATGATGAATTCGAGGTAAATATAAGGACTCATTGCATGTGTTACTTTTTCTGGATTTCTTTAATCAGAAACAACGAAAAATAAGTTTTTACCAATGAAACCCTGCAGGCTGAACAAACAGAGGCAACCATTAGTGAGATTCTCAAGAATGAAGCCCTATCCAAGGAATCCACCCCAAGCGTTATGGATATGAAAGTTGAAAACATTAAGGAAACAAGTGAAAAAACTGAAGAAGATGATGATGCCAAAAATGATAACAAAGATGAGCAGGAGAATGCAGAAAATGATGATGTAGTAGCAAAAACTTCTACTAATGAACAAGGCGAAACAACTGATGAAATTAGAAAAGAAGAGGTCAGTTCTGAGTTTTCACCAGTGGATATATGTCCTTTTGCTAATCGTATTAGTGTTGGATTACCAAGTTCAAAGTGATAAATTTCCAGATTAGAAATGTAGAGGGGGGAAAACTGAAAATGCTTCCTTATTATTGGTCTATCACATCACCATTTTTTCTTGAGAAAACACTAGATGTGAAAACTACTCTTAGTGCATTGAATTATTATGTGAGCTCACTAAGTAGAAGTAAAACTAAGAAATGAGTATTAAAAATGACCTATACCAAAGTAGTGATTATTTGGTGAAGGCCTCTCATTGCTTATACTAAAAACACTGCTATGTTTTACTCATTGTGCAGATTGAACCTGGTTTGGTATCATCTATTCAAGAAGCATCTGACCCAGCTCCTTCAAAAGACAAAATACTAGAGAATGTAAGGTCTAATTAACTGAATTTTCCTCTAAAAAACTGACTGAAGATTGTGCATGATGTTTCAAAAGTAATGAATAAATTGGGTTTATTATGAATGTTCTGAAGTCCAAAAGGTGTAATTTCTTTGGAGTCACTTTTCATTTATTTTCCTCTTGAAGAAATATTAAGAATTTTCCATAATAAAAACTGTAAAGTGATAGGAATAACAATAGTGGTATACAGGTAAAAACAAAACAACAAGAAATGAAGAGTGATGTTTAGATTTGCATTACATACAAAACATGTTTCCTCCTTCGCTCCCCCACCTTATGCAATTTCAGTGGGCATCATCACTCAGTAAATTTCTGCAATTTCCAATGGTCTGACTCTTCAGTTAGCTCACTATGCACCAGCAGATCCAGAAGCATTCATAGCTAGCAGTAATTCTCTGTTAAAATGACACCATAATAATCAGAGCAATGAGCAATAGCTGTTATATTTGTTGTGCAGGATCCTGTTCACGTCATTCAAGCATCAGAGAAAGAGATCGCAGATGAAATAGAAGAAAGTAAAGAAATACATGAAGACAATGCTATTTGTCATGATGAATTACAGACAAATTCTGAGAAGGAAGAGTCACCTCAACTGTACAATGTGGATGCTAAAATTGATGATACAACACCTCTATGCGAAGAAATAATCCATGACAATGCAAGTATAAAGCCTAGAGAAATCGAAGAGGATAGGAGAAAACAAGGGCCTCGACTCCACTTCTGAACCTTCTGTAGAATCATCCATACAGAACAATGTTGAGGACTCAAGCAGTCATCACAAGGTCAGTCCTAATACCCTTCAATAAGTATCACTCTTATATGCCTCGAAATTCATGTTACCAGTTTTTCTTATCAAGTCTGTTCTTGGTGAAATTCTATTCCATTTTTTCCTGCAATCAGGTTGAAGATGAAAAGCTTTCAATGTCTGAGAAAAATGATGTAGATACTGAAGCTATGCAAGAAAACAATGATGAATCTGCCGCAGACATAAACCAAACAGAACAATGTCAAGAAGAAATTAATGCAGATGATGTTCTGCAACTTGAAACAGAAGAAAATTCATTTGACAAGATTGAAGAAACTGATTCACATGAGGAAACAGAGACAAGCAGTACAGCAGCCACTGAAGCAGTATCGATCAATGAAGATATTACTGATAAGGTCAGTAAGTCAGCAGTTATTAACTATTTTGGAGTTATATAGTATTAGTAAAGTAATTTTTGTGTTGGAGAAAGAAAAAACTAAAGTAATTTTCATTTTTCCATGTAGGTTAGCGGGGCTGATGGAGCACCGTCTAGCGGAAGTCTCAAGACCTTTACTGGCACTGGAAGGGATCTTGATGTTTCATTGGTAATTACAACACCAAACGAAGAAAGTGTGAACGACAATATGGAAAACCTCAGTCTTGACCTTCCTGGACATCCGGCACAGGATGGCAACACCCCTGAAAAGGTGCTCAGCTTAGAGGAAACAGAAAGAGAGATGCCTTCGTCAGAGAAGGTCCTTCAAACTGAACCAGGAGAGAATCAAATTCCCAATGAACAGGATGAAAAGGACATACAAGATGAGAATCAAACTCCTAAAGAAAAGAATGAAGATGACATGCAAGATACAGAAATTGGAGAGGCTAAGAAAGAAGTTGAACAAGAATTACCTGTCTCCCATTTTCTGATGAATCTAATATTGGGAAAAGAGAGCAGTGATGCAAATGAAGATTCAGAATCTGAGGCTACAAGGAAACAAGGCGAAGCGACAGAAGATGGCAGCCACGCATTCATTTCTAAACAAGAAGAAAGTCTAGGGTCACTTCCTACAGAAAATAAGGTGGATGACAATCTCACCTTTGTTGAACAAGAAAAACATGAAGTTAAATGCTCTGAAGAAACACAGGAAATGGTCAAAGAACAAAGTGATGATATTAAGCTGGACACAGAAAGATCAATTGAAACTGATGAAGATGTCAAAAAGAACACTCATGATTTGGAAATACCAGCATACCAAGAGAATCCCCAGGATGAAATTTCTGGTGAATTGCTGACAGGAGAAGCAGCTGGTGTTTCTACAAAAATGGAAACTAGAGATATTGATATTTCGAGTGTTGAGCTGGATGACAGAGCAGTTGGTACTGTATGTCAGGAAAACATGGAGGTATCAACAAAATATGAAAATGGAAGCTTGAGGAGCAGCCTGAATGACTCAACAAACACAAAGGCTCCCGAAGAGGATACTCTAGGAGAAGGACAAACAGGACTCGTGCTTGAATCTTTACCTGAAGACAAAAGTGTTGATGCAGTGTCTGAGCAAGCACCTTTGTTGACAGAATCAGGAATGACTGATGCAAATGACTTGTCTAGCGATACTGCAAGTGTTCAGAACCCTGTGTCTGCAAAAGAAGACAAACCCACTGAATCTGCCAACGTTGAGGCCACATGTTCTACTGATATTCAACTGGAGAATGAAGAAGTAGATAAGAAA
Organism: Miscanthus floridulus; assembly: GCF_019320115.1. NCBI lineage: Eukaryota > Viridiplantae > Streptophyta > Magnoliopsida > Poales > Poaceae > Miscanthus > Miscanthus floridulus. Next base: position 8,954,045 of record NC_089586.1, read on the forward strand.
GAAGAGGAGCAGCATGCAAACACAGCCACAGATGAAGTTTCTGAAGAGAATGTAGAAAGTTCACATGTAAATCTGCAGAAAATCACAAGCTCCGAAGTAACATCTAATGAACTAGCAACTCAAATTACCGAACCAGTTTGTGACACTCAGACAATTTTGGCTCGTGAAAAGGAAATATCTGAAGAAAACTTTCCAACAGCAGTCGAAATTCAGGCTGATGGTCCAAACTTGCAGATCAACCAAGATAAGCAAAATGAAGCTGCTGACAATGAATCTGCAATGGAGCCAGAAAAAGTAGGGGAATCTAATTTTCAGGAACACCAGGAAATTGGTACTGAGCAAAAGTCTCCTGAAGAGACTGATGAAGGAGACCAGCAACTTTTGGCCAAGAAAGAGATTCTGACCCAAGAACAGGATGTGCATGAGACAGTCGAAAGCCCTCAGCAAACAGTGAGCATAAAATCCAATGAAGACCAGGAACTGTTTGATCCAAAGGTCCAGGAACGTGATCTCAATGTAGTTTCACCCAGAGAAGCTTCTGAGGCTGAAGAAAACTTTGTGGACGTAAGCAAGCTCTGGCTGATGCAGAGTCCAAAGGCTGATGCAGAACAGAGTCCAAAGGCTGATGCAGAAGAGAAGATTTATGACGAGAAGATAAAGGACATAGAGGGAACTAAGAATTTCACTGATGAAGCGGCAATGAAAACTGAAGCACCAGGAGCAGCCCAGAAGGCACTTAAAAAACATGGCCTATTGTCTGGTGTGGGATCAAAGGTAAAGCACCAACTTGCAAAAGTGAAGAAAGCCATCGTAGGCAAACCTGGGCGCACAAAAACAGAATCTCCGAAGGCATAAAACTTCACTCACCTTACAACATGTACAATATTGTATTGTTTGTAGTCTTGTGAGCCATTTATTTCGGTGGTAGAATGTTTGCGATGGGCTAGGAGAAGGTCCTCTTCACAACCATCCCATTGAAATTCTGTGATGTTGCAGACGTTTGTTTCCCCCACTCGAGAGTATGTTGCAGATGTTTGTAAATATGTCTAGTGTGTAAATTCAAGTTTCCATGAAACATTGAGGTAGAATCAAGGACATGGACTTGCTTGTATTCTTTGTTGATATGCACAAGCAATTTGTGGTCATGATGCAGCATATGCTTCACTTTACTAAAAAAAAAGGTGAAAAAACCATGTTCTGTCACTGTGTATCTTGCTCCTGATCTGGTCAGTCCCTCTTCGAAAGTAAAATGTGATAATGCAATTCCAATCAGATCATGATGATGGAAAGTGGAAAACCATGTTCTGTCACTCTGTGTCTTGCTCCTGGTCTGGTCAGTCCCTCTTCGAAAGTAAAATGTGATAATGCAATTCCAATCAGATCATGACGATGGAAAGTGGAAGCTAGAACTAAGCAAGCAAGTAATGACTATTGAGTTTTACATTTAGCAGTAGTAACTATAATCCGGACTATTGAGTCTTACATTTAGCAGTAGTAACTATAAACCGGCCGAAATGTGGAGAAAAAAAAATACGAAAGCGTGGGTCCAGACTCGTCAGGAACAGAACAAGCAGCATCGACCCATGCCGTTGGACCGAACCCCAAATGTCTGTGGACAAAATTTAGAGCGAGAAGTGAGGCGGGCGAGATAACCTGACGTGATATGAAGACCGGACGCGGGGCAGCTGCTCTCTGCCGCGCAGCCGCATCTGGTGTGGAATCAGCACCGCGTTGCGGCCGGAACCGCCCGCCGCGCACTCTGCGACGCCCCCGTGCGCGTGCTCCATGCAATGCTGCGTCCCCAAGTCGAGAATCGAGATGAGCAGGTGGCGAACCGGAATGGGCGCGGGTCCGAGGAGGACGAGCGTCGAGCAGGTGGTGGGCGTGCCGAGGTACACGCGAGGCGGCGATTACGGCGGCGTCCCGGCCGCCGCCCTACCATCCCCTCTCACCTCTCGAGCTTGGCGGCGGCAATGAATAGTGGATGGTGGAGGCGAGGTACATTGCATAGGCACGCGAGGAAGACCGAGTCAAATTCAACAATCGCGGGTGCTCTCGTTGTAACGGCTCTCTGCACCTTTGCATCTTCGTCGTACGAGAAGAGGGAAACTGTTGAATGGGCGTCAACTGAAACGTGATACCAGAATCACCGAATCAGGTGTGATATCACGACTACGGATAGGATACGGACGGAAACCTAGTGATATTATTTATTTACGTTTCTGTCGGAATTACGGAATTCGAATACGCAACCATGTCCGAATAAATACTGATTAGATATCAACATTATAAATATACGATTTTAGTATTAGGATACGGATACAGTATCAGATGTTAAATATCCGGACTCGAATACGGATAGATTTGAACCTCTTTAAACGAATTCGGTCACGAATACGATCAAAAAAATATCCGTACCGTTTTTATCCTTAATCACAACGGAAACACGGGATACTGATCCACTACAAAGAGAAGGGCACATAGATCCATAAACAATTTTTAGTATTGTTTCAACCTTAACGAGGCTATGCACTATACAGAGTATTCATTACAATGCCACTATTATCTGATGGGCATGCTAGCGCTCGGACGTCCGGACGTCGTGTCTGCAGCCATTTTCTGTGCGCGTCACGCGTCCATGTGGGGCCCGCGCCGCACCTAACGTTCACTAGCATCGAGAATAGGGGAGGGGGCGGTGAATGCTCAGCGGACGTCTTGGAGGAAGAGGAGACACCGAGGTGAGGTAGCAGAAAGCGAGGAAGAAGAAGCAACACTCATCTACTTTTAAAAAATCCAGATGCAAGAATTGCAACATGTATTTGAAACACTTGCAAAAACACATGAAAACACTTGGAAACCATTGTAAAACATATGTAATATCTAGATAAAATACTTGCAATATACGTCTCGAAAAAAAAATAATGAAACACTGGGAATTGAAGCTTGCAACATACGTATATAAAACATTGCAGCATATGCAACATTCTGATCTACTTTTACAACATCCGCATGAAACACTTTAAACATAAATCTGAAACACTTGAAATATACGTTTGCACACATGTGTTTTCAACACAATGTCACATTGTTGCGTGGACGAATGGACTCTCGACGTTGCGGAGGTCGACGTCGGCGCGGAGGTCGGCGGTGGCACATAGAGCTCGCCTCTGCAGTTGTGGCGCAGCCCTCTAGTGATTCTCCAACGTTTGCTTGCGGCCTAGGCTCACGCCCGTCAGTGTAACCCTGTTGCTGCTATTCCAGTGCCGCTGCTCGCTCGACCGCAGTTGTCCAGCGCCGTTCGCTCGCAAGGGATATGATGGGCGTGGCGCAGCCGGCGATGGGGTGCGGTGCGGTGCGGTGGGGGGAGGGCACACCACGACGCCGCGACAGGGGCGCGGGCGCGGTGGGGGAAGAGGGTGCAGCGGGGTGGATAGATGAGCAGCCCGAAAATCCTCAGCCATGCCGTGCCGAGCGGATGAGCGAAGCGGGGAATTTTTTTCTTTTCTTTTGAGAGAGAGACTGGTCCGTTGCGCAAGAGGTAGGACTGGGTGCAGTGTCTGACGGCACGGACGCCCGTGGCTGAGTGCTTCCGTAATATGATTTGTACATCTCAAGAGGAGAATCTGCACGTGTTAGGCCCCCTTTGGCAGCATTGCTCCCCGTGAGAATCAGCGGAGCGCTGCCAAAGGCCCACTTCCTCGAATTACTCCCAACGCGAATCTTTCCTCTGCTCCCTCGTTTTTCCACTACGGATGGGGAGCGAAAAAAACCCGCTCTCCACCGCTCCCTCGTCTCTCTCGCATCCGTCACGCCCCTCTCTGTCCCTCGTTTCTCTTGCGGTCGCATGCGCCCCTCTCTGTCAGCAGCTCGTCTCCGCCTGAGTCTTCGCCGGCGTTGCCCAGGTCCAGCATGTCGTCGTCGTCGTCGAACCCTAAAAATCCAGCCCGCTGCCGTCACCCAGATCGAGGCCGCTAGACATGCTGAGCCCAAGGCCGAGCTTGCCTCCTCCTTGCGTCACCGCTGCTTGCCTTCCCCTTCCTCCAGCAGGTTGGGAGCAGGAGCAGCGAGGAAGCTCTACCAAACAGCGCCGAGAGCACTAGGGAGCCAGAGGGAGCTGAAGCAACGGGGAGCAGGGGCGGAAGCGGGTTGAGAGCGCTGCCAAACTGGCCCTTACACAACATCGACTTCTCTCAGGGCAAAACAAAAAACTTATAAAAACACATCCCTTGTCACTACCAGTTTCAACAAGGCACTGTTTCCTTTCAACCGTTTTTTCTTTGACATGTTCTTTGAGGGCGAGGGAGTATTTTTCCATGGTGACTTGTAACATCGTGTGGAGGAAGGCACTCAGACTCCGCGAAGAAGATATCCTATCCGGCCTTGACTCAAGCCAAAATTGTACAATCAGTACTTGGTCACCGGTCAACGATAGGACACTCTGTGCGAGATCTTTATGTAACTCATGAGCCTTCTCAGAGCTTCACCGCTATCAATGGCTTCCCTCGCCCGGTCAAGTGCAGTGTCGATGTCCTCGGCTCCGCTACAGCCTAGCAAATGGTCAGCCATAGCTGCATTAAGAACTATTCGGTCATAGGCTGCTCCTTTCTCGCCGCCTAGTGCTGCCAGACCAAGCTCCAAGTTCTTTAGAATCTGATTCAGAATTAGGAAATAAAGTAAGCGTACGTATATCCCACGCCGACAAATTATGGGCCATACATGATCACTAGCAAACATCTGCCAGGAGCCAGGGGAGAAAAGCTTACTGATCTATCAGTTCTTGGAGTTTCGGTGGATTCAAAACCAAGTTCCTGGGCATTCACAATGACCCTGAAGCTTTCTCTAGAAATACCTGAAAGATAAAAGAGATAATCCGATAAGCCTGAAATCATTTCATAACAATTGACATATTCCTAACTTAAGTACAGGACAAATCCTGTTTATATGGATGATCAGTCAAGGTACAGGACAAAGCTGAAGTAGAAAACAATTGACATATTCCTAACTTAGGCAGCAGTAGCCCGATCCCTTCCATATGAGTGGTGATCCATACCAGAAAAGAGTTGCCCTATTGTCATGGACATACTTTAGATGACCCAGAACCCAAGCAGCGCAACCATGCCGGTGAATGGCAGCTGCACCACAAGAGTAGGGATTATCTAGAATTAAGGAAAGAGATAACACTCAATCTGGTTTGATCTAACGAACCCACCCTGTACTAGAGCGAACACTAAAACATGTGGTACTATTCATGTGACAGCCCTAGGGAGGTTCAGTGCTGACCCTTGCTCCATCAAATGGGCCTCAATGGCCTCCAATGGGCTCCAACATATGTTCAGCAGATTACTACTAATATTAGGGCCACATATAACTAGTAGGAGTGAAATGTATTCATTTTTGTACCATCAGTCTCGGAGGAATTTATGCTGTTTGGTGTCCGAAACCCTGAACAGTGGTTAACAGGAAGTCCTTTCGATGCATGAGCTGATCTTTCCTTGGTTGTCATTGAAAGTGCACCTTCCTCACCCTGCACGTGTAACAGTCTAGCTGAGAACACAATATTGTTTATTGATTGCATTTGCATTACGACAAAATGACAAAGGGAAGTGAAATGATATTTTAACTGAAACATCAGAACTTCCTATCCAACAGAATTCAAACTCAAATTGATTTTCATTTTATTCAAGGACACATTAATGAGTTCTTAAAAAAGGCAACAAAACAGTACCATTGAACTTACCTTTACAACTAGTCCAGCATGAATAGTTCTCTTTCTCATCAGCATAAGCAATGGATCTTCATAGCCTTCATGATAAAATCCTGCAACCATTGATTCTCTCCCCCGTGCCTGGCATGTGGCAGCACAAATAAGACCAATAAGCCTTTTTAAAAAATGAACTGATAGATTCGAGTGAATCATGCACCAATACATGACCAAGCCGCATTTTGCAGTTTTTTTAATGTAATGGCAGGAGCTCTGCCTTTCAATTAAGAAGAATAGAATTGGCCTAGTTTTTAAGGGAAAACCAGGCCTAAAACCCTTACAAACGCACAGATTAATAAACAGACACCTCAAGAACACAAAAACCCTCACGACTAAACCCACGGCAACCCATTTACACACAAAGGTAACACAAAAAACAAAAGCGCCCACCAGAGTACACAGTAAAAGGTTAACCACCAGTATAACATTACTCATTCAATTTATAAACAATGAACAAGCACTCCTATAAAGTCGTAGGCGATAAAGATCTTCAATTTGACACCAAATTGTATCATCATAAGAAATACTCGAATTATCTTGACAGTCCTTAAAACTTAAAAGTCTCACGATTAACTTTTGCGTAAAATATCCTAGTGAAGAGATATTGAAAGGCGAAAGCCAAAGCTAGTAAACCACCTGACAATTTATTAAGAAGGTGTAACAGAGATTTACTAAATCTTTACCTTATTAGTTGTTCAAAGATCAGGAGGCTTTGAAAAAGCTTTCAAGGTAAAGCTTTCAATCTTTTAAGGTATCTATAGGCACAACTGATGATACAAAATAAATATACTACTCCAAACATTAAAGAAATTCAATCACTTAAAATGCTCTCGATTTACCTATTCTCGATTGGTTGAGAAAGAGTAACTCACCCTCACAAATTGTTGAACTTTCTCAGAGGTAGCCAATGGTGGACGTTTCTTAATATGCTCCCTGAGCCCAATAATCGAATGTCTGCGAGAATACAAGGTTAAAAACTGTCTCCTCATAAAATATGACTTCCTTACCAAGTAAATTCTTAATCACATAGCATGCATCCAAATAAATAATGGTAACTTAAAGTTGAAAAATGTACATGTTTCTTGCAGTTTTAATAAGAAAAGTTCATGATTCCATCCCTGCAGGAATATGAAGAAATGACTTTGGTAATCGGAGTATAAAGTTGCAAAAGAAATGACAAACTCACAATGGTGGACAAGCTTCCTGAAGATTCAAGTATGCAAAACCAGCAGTTTCATCCTGAAAGCAACCAAAGAGTTGTATAATCGGATCAGTTAGCAGTGACAAGAGACGAAAATACTGGGTTGCAGCAAGAATAGGCAGAGCTGCTACCGCACCTCCAACAGTATCTTGGCCTGTGTTGGAGATAAGTGTATGTTTGCGCCCATGAATTTAAGCATTTGTCCTTCTGTTATTCCACCCTGAAAACCTTGATCATTAAGCAATACAAATGGTTCCCAAACAACAACTGAAAGATACATACACAACAGAACCACAAGATAAATATTACTGAAAATACTTGCAGATGACTATTGTTGTTGGATATGTTTAGTAGATAACCGACCTTGGGTGGCATCCATTCAACACCATGGAGGAGGCACGATTCACCATAGCAGGCTCGAACCGCTGCAACAAATAGAGTACTCCTAAAAAACCGTGTATTGCCATCATATGGTTCACCATAGTGTGTCAAGGACTTGATGTCAGCAACCGGTGGAGGACCTGATAAAAAGTTGATAATAAATGACACCATTTATTTGTCTATTCAGTCTAAGAACCCACTTGGTGTTACCTAGTTTTTCTGGAGTTACCTAGTTCATCATCAAAGGCTAGGCAATACGCTTTGAGCTCACGATCAGTTTCTCTATTCATCCGCTGTCCAATCAAAAATGCCGCTAGCAGTGCTTCACTAACCTCCGTCAAATCTGAACTTGATCCAATTAGTAGAATATCCTTTAGTACACATTGAACCTCCTCATAACCTAAATGACCACCAGCAAGCACTTCCCTCAGAGCACCGACGAGTCTCATCTCTCCAGTTCCTTGGCCAACATACCGAGGCCCTGTTAAACCATTTGCACCCATGATCGTCCCTTCAGGGTCTGCTATAAACTTCACCTCAGGAGGAAGGACTTGTACAAGGCGTGGCCAAAATATGCTCATGGCGTGTCGCTCGCCCTCGCTCCACTGCGTGGCCTCTGGAAATGAGTTAGCTCTTATTGTCATGCCTGCAAAGAACGCACCTAACTGTGCTCTAGAGACTGGCTCCTCTTTGAGTTCTCCCATCGCTGCACAGAGTTGCGAAGAAAATGCTGTGTAAGCTTCTCAGGGAAGTGGAAGGCAAGGAAAAAAACAAAGAAACTGACAGCAGCGCTATTTGTCTGCATGCATGTCAACCAACCAGTAACAGAATTGCTGTTTATGATGATGATGCAGAGTTTCTAAGACAACAAGCTTGCATCGAGCTTCCAAATTCTAATCATAGACATCAGTCACTCACTGTCACTGGACTACCGCCAAAACCAAGCAGCAGCGCTTTATTAGCAAAATCAGTTCGTTTCGAAGCAGCCCGCGCTGCCATCTATCCACAGTTATCCAAGGTGGCGAGTTGGCTGTACTCACCGGAGCGGAGGATAGTGTCGAGGACGCGCATGGCCTGCTCCTCCCCGAGCGGGCGCGTCTGTGCGGGCCCCGTGCACACCCGCGCCTGCGCCTCCAGCACCGTGGCGTTGGGCCGCGGGAGCCCCGCCGGGCGGTACGAGTCCGACACCGACGGGTTCCAACGCCCGCCCTCCTCCAGCACGTCCACACCGGCCTCCTCCATCCACGACGGAGCCGCCGACGCCGCCACTGCCAGCCCCCGCCGGCATCTGCGCCCGCCGCCGACCAGCGCCGCCGAGCCGACCCGCACCGGCGCTGGCGGCGGCGAGACCCGGCGCCTCGCGCTCAGGATTGGCGTCGGCCCCGGCAGCGGCGGCCGCAGGAGAGAGTTCATTGCGAGCGAGCCGACGTCAACGCCGCGGAGGGAGCGAGAGACGGTGGGGAGACGGCGACCTCTGCAGCAGCCAAGCGACGGGACGGGGAGGAAGAACCGAGGCGGGCTGGACCGGGCCGGGCCCACCGCGCACCGAGAGGAGTGATGGGGCCCAGAGAGGTGCAGCGCACCGGCGGGGCCTGCGGATCGACGAGTGCTTTGAGATCCGTGCAAGGGTCCGGGAGATCCTGGCGGAACGGACGGCGGAGAGCAGCGGGGGAGCAGGCACAAAGCGGAGCTCCTGCGCCGCCCCCATTTCTCCTCTCCTCCCATCCCCATCTCTCTCTCGCTCGCGCTCGCTCTCGCGGAGATCGAAGAGAAGCGGAGGAGACCCCAGCCCTAGCGCCGACCCCACCGCCACATCAGCCATGGCGCTGGCCGCTCGCCTCATCTCGCGCTCCCGTCAGGTTCGTTCGCTTGCTCGCCCCTTGGCCTCCCTCTGCGTCGCGCCCTGGGGAATCCTAGTCTCTTGCTAGATCTGATCCGGTGCCGTCTGCCCCGGCGCGGGCGCGCATGGTTTGCCTGGGATCTGTGGTTCTCTCTGGAGTTTATCTAGGAGACATCGGTCGCAAATGGTGGTCGATGTTCTATTCCGATGCATTTTTCTCTGGCGTCATAGTTTGCCAGCATTGACTGAGCAAACTCTTGTTTAGTTTGTTCGATTAGGAATTTATCGATTAGGAAAGGAAAACCTTTAGTTTGTTCGCTAGAATGGGAATTGGAGGGGGCAGGCCGTGGTGACGATGCAGTCTCTTGTTTACAACCGCTCCAGATCCTTTCAACCCGAATGCAATTTTCCAATATTCCATTTGGACATTTTTGCATATCGGACGCCATGATTAGTATCATTGATCCTAGGTGTTTTTTACAGTTGATTATTGTTGTGCATTTTGAATTGAGTACGAAAAAATGAGTTTATTTCGCAAGAATGTGCCCGTCGTTAATTTTCAGTGTGGGGCCATTTAGTGTCAGCATATGTTCTGTTATTGGCGCTTCACCTTCTATACTGGCTCCTGTGTTTGTGTTACTCAGTTCATTTGTTGATGTTGCAGCTATATTCGGTGGCTCCTGTGTTTGCATTACTCAGTTCATTTGTTGATGCTGTTGCAGCTATATTCGGTTCAAGCGGCTTTTGGGAATGAAGGTGCCACTCAAGTTCGCTCCTTTGCCAAGGATGCAGCTCCAGCTGACCGTCCTCCTGTCAGTGGGGATGGTAAGCTTCTCATACTTTATTTTGTGTATCCTATTGGCTGAAAAACTGCTTTGGTCATGGATCTATTACAGTTATGTATATGTGCTTGAACTGCTTATTGCAAGTGTAATTGTCAGTCCTGGAAAAAGTTAAAAATCACAAATCTTCCATCTTGAACTCCTGTTGTTTTATGGGACCTGGTGGTATGATAGTTTATCATGAAGCGTTCCAGTATCACAACTATATTTGCATAGCTCAGAATTTCTGTTATGTCTGAAGTCTGGGCACAGGAAGCTGAAACATCAAATTACATAACTGTGGTATTTAGTTCATTTTATTGAACATTTCAGACATGGCTAAGCTGTGTGTTTAATGATGTTTGCTCTATCTGTCCTTTGACATTAAGATGTCCATTTTATAATTTAGAATCTTTGTAGTTTCTTACAGGGTGTATCAGTCCCATCTAGATTATAGTAATAAGATAAAATAACCTGAAGGTGATCCAAACACCCCAGATTATAGGTTATATTAGAATAGTCCTGCAACTTGCTTATAATAATCTTATTTTCTCTCTCCGAGACTGTTTGTTTTAGATTATAGGTCATTTATACTCCAAATAACAATATTCCACCTATATAATCTATGGATCCAAACAGTCTAGATTATTATAATGATATAATCCATAATACAGATTACCATAATTCAATTGGGATCCAAACAGGCCCTTACTTTAAAGTCTGTCATGTACAATTTTTCGTTATTAGTTATATATACAAAACAATGATCAGAATACTACTTTTTATGTGTTACAGAACTTTTGGAGTTTAATTTTCATTCCTAACTTCACTCTTTGATGTTATCAAGATCTCCTGAAGGGCATATTCTTTGAGGTAAAGAAAAAGTTTGAGACAGCTCTTGGTGTCCTTAAAAAGGAAAAGATCACTATCGATCCAGATGACCCAGCGGCAGTTTCTCGTTATGCCCAAGTCATGAAGACTGTAAGGGAAAAGTAAGTCAACTGTGTGACTTGTATTATGTTGGTCCCTCGGCTGCCCTGCACAGGTAAGCAGTAAGCTTACCAGCACACTCACTCACTATGGCTAGAGGTAGAAGACGATATTGAGAACAGCTCACACACACACAGCACAAGCCCAGCGCTGGCCGAAAGCTCTGGATGTGGCAAACTGAACTGCTCTTTAGCATTGCCTTAGGTGTGATATATATACAAGTGCTAGTACCTCTACCAGGTACATAGTTGTTGGTTAGTACACCAACTACCTACTCCTAAGGTACACCAACTACTCCTAGTACTAGCAGTACAAAGCTTAGATCAGCCCACTACCAAGACATGGCTGGTGTAATAGCTACCAACTAATGTACTAGAGGTGGCCTATTGCCATACTGCTACTGCAGTAGAGACTGGACAACCGAGCTGACCAAATGCCAACTCTGCTGCAGCAAGAGAGAGAGATCAACAACAGATTATGTCTTACATATTCCATGGTCATTAGCTTATTAATGGTCATTAGCTTATTATCTGCAGCAATTTTATCTTTGCTTATATGTTTTTCTGTTATAATTTTCTGGATGTAGTGAGAAATTGTTTGGGACTTAAAGGCTTTGTTGTTGTTGTTGTTGTGAGAATTGGTAGTGCTAGAGTCCATAAAAAAATGATTCAAAATAAACACTGTAGAGTATGACTATGATATTTGTGAGAAAAACGTTTTGATTTCAGGATTGACTAATGCCTATTGGGTTTTTGCTAATGCATATATCACCACTGTTCTGTTCTGTGTCTGATAAGTTTGAAATCACATTTGTGAATTGAATTCTAGCATAAATCTAGTGTCCTGATAAGCATTCACTTTCCTTGTGTACTTTTTATTTTCTGTATATATTCACTCAAGCCCATCGTTATTGGTCTGCTCATCTGATTATACTACTTTGTCTAAATGCAGGGCGGATCTTCTTTCTGATTCTCAAAGGATTAAATATACCATTGAGACCTTCACCAAGGGCATCCCTGATGCACGGACTTACTTGAATACTCTTCAACAGATCAGAATAAAGTACATCCATTGCCATTGTCGCATGTTTTCTTTTCTCCAAAAATGCTGAATGCCACTTTTTTTTGTGTGTGTTTACCATTTAAATGGCATAATACAAAAGCCTAGATATAATGCATTTTTTGGTACCTTTCTTTTCACCTTCCGTATACTTTGGCATCTATTAGACTACACTTTTGGAGCAAGTGCTACTTTTTCTTCTGTCACTTTGGTTCATCTTGCAAAATTCTGTCACAAATTGTGTGTTAGCTGTTTCTTATTGTGTTCTATGATACAGGAGTGGTCTTATAGATCATCTTGGAATTGAGCCTTTGATGATGGAAGCTCTTGAGAAGATTGAGAAGGACATTAAGAAACCACTTTTGAGGAGCGACAAGAAGAACATGGCCACCCTCTTGGCAGAGTTTGACAAGATTAACAAAAAGTATGCCAATATATGCATCTTTCATCTCAATAATGTATTTTTAGAAGCAAATTTATTAGATTGCTAGCTCTCCTGGGAAATGCATATTTGATTATTAATGGTTATTGGAGGATCTGGACAGCCCTGGTAAAATACTTGATGACAAAACATTCTTTTATCTGAATGGCTCTCTGCTGACAATTAACCAATACATCACATGGCTTTTAATCTCTTGCAAAGAATGCATGGTTCTGGCCCACTATTACTTTTGCAGCTAGGCAATCTAGATCAATTGTTTAGATTTGCTGATGTAGGCTTTCTTTTGATTGTCCAGATATTCTATATGTAACTCCTTGGATTGGAAAAGAATGAAATCCTTGATGCTGCAAATTCACTATGATTAAGCATAAACCGAGCCTGTGCATAACAAGTCTTTACAGGGAAACCATTTTGTTTGCATTTAGCTTCTTGTCCTTGCATTCTCAAGTTTTTCTGCTGCACTGTTAAACTTGATATAGGCTTGGCATTCAGAAGGAGGATCTTCCCAAGATCGAGGAAGAGCTTGAATTGGAAATTGCCAAAAGCGAGCTGACTGAACTTAAGAAGGAATGTGTTGAAGCAATGGAGACTCAACTCAAGAGGTGTGCATCTTAACTGAACTTCACTACTTGATCTAGCGCCTCTACTATCTAAAACCTCTGGATTCTTACTTTTACCATATTTTTGTGCACATCTGTATTACAACACACATTTGTGCTTCGGTTGCCAGGGAGGAGTTTCAAGATGAGGAGATGCCTGATGTCAGGAAATTGGACATCAGAAACTTCCTGTAGGCCTGATCGACGATAATCTTTGAGGCATTGCAAATCGTCCCAACCACCACCTGTGATTTTTCTTTGGTTTTGGTTTCAAGTTGATCGGTGCTGTAAGCTACACCTATGAATGCTGCTCCTACCCTTTTTGTAATAAAAAACTGCACCGAAGTACAAGGACAGTCAACCGCTTGAGTTGGATTGCATCTTGCCATTCTACTGCTCTGGTGGCCAGCAACAATGAGATGTCCTTGTGTTATAGTAGATGAACCAGATTATGATACGAGGCATTCAGGCAATGATGATACCTGGTATTTAACCTTTATTTTGGTTTCTTTAATATCGCTCAAGAGATGATACTCAGTTTGGAGAGTAAAGATCCATTTGTTTTATTCTGTTATTATTTTTGCGCCTTGTAAAGGAATTGTTTATGATTTTCTGCTAGTCATGGTTTGGCTGCAAAATTGCTGACGCCGGAGGTGGTATTGGTATGTTGTACATTTGCATATGCGATTGGAAGTAACTTTGTCGTACGCCTAGAGATGTGGACATGAGTGCTGTTTTGTGGATTTTGATAGAGCTTTTTTTTATTATTTTTGCGATTTTAAAAAGTTACATGATAAGAAAATATAAAAATGTGTTACTAACATTTTCCACTGACAGTTTTTATAGAATGGACCTTAGGTGGTGTTCGGTTGAGATGAGGAAAGACGACTGGGGGTGATCCTAGTTTCACAGGAATTTGGTTGAGGGGGGAGAGGGACGTAGTCATATCTAGATAGGAATATTTTCTCTAGATCCGAGGTAACCCGTTCCCTAAAATTTAGAAGTATGCACACATCCTACCTTCACGACGTCAAGGGTCCGTCTGCGCTCCTCTTTTTCTTGAGTTGGGGCCTATAGGGCACGGCACGGAGCTTTGCCATGAGCTCTTGTGTGGCCTCCGGTGGAAATTCTCACGTGGACCGCGGCATGTAGCTCCTCTGGGCAGAGGCACGCTAGGGTGGGGGCGGTCAGGGATGGCGTGGACCCTGATGCGGAGCTCTTGTGGATAGGGTTGAGCGGGGTGAGCATATACAGTGGTGGTGCTCGGAGACGGCGTGGCCAGCTGGGCGAGAGCGACCGGTGTGTCGAGGTGGCCTAGTGGGAGGAGGTGGCTTGCCGTCCATGGAGGTGCAGGGTGGGGGGTGGCCTAACGTGCGGAGTTCCCCCATCGTCCATGGCGGCTACTAACGCGCGCTTGGAGGTTGAGTGGCTGACACTTGAGAGCCCCACTAATGAGACGATGGGCAAACGATGGGCAACGACCGGTTCATCCTCACCCTATCTACCCCACGAACCAAACGAGAACACATGGACAACCAAACGCAAACGCAACCTAGTCGCTTGCACAATGCACACGGGTGACACTCCTACGTGTACACGGCCAATTGCAAGATCCGATGATAAGCTAGAGGACAAATGAATGAACCTGCAGGACACCTCTCGACACGGCAATCGACAAATCACATATCAGCCCCAGCCCAGAGTACAGTGAGCGAGTATGCAGCAGAGGATCAGCATGAACAGTGATCGATCGACATCGTCACTGCCCGAACGAAGCATCTGCATCTACACATCTACCGAATCTACATGGAGGCATCGGCCAGGTCCTTCCTGAACGGCGCCGGCTGGTCGGCGTCGGCGGCGGCCGATGCAGCCACCCCCTGCGTCCCCGCCGCCGGCCTCTACCTGCGCCTGCGCGCGCTCCGACACCGGCACGTACGTGGCCACCGCGTCCCTCCTGAACGTGAGGTAGACGACGAAGACGAGGTAGGCGGCCATGAGCGCGAGGACGACGATGGAGACGAGCGCGTTCGCGTACTTGGGGAGGTGGTTGTGCACCACCCAGTCCACGTACGTCCACACCAGGAAGTAGGTGTTCACCACTATGAGCGCGAAGCTCAGCATCCACGCGATCACCACCGTCTGCGTGCATGCATAGATGATACTTGAGACTGGATCATCAGATACATGTATTCCTTGTCAGAAATTAATGAATTGGAAGACGGCTTACGTACGTAGATGGATTCCTTGAGGGGCCCGACTTTCTTGCTGCTGTTGCAGAACTTGAGGAGCGGGATGAGCGCGAATGGCAGCTCAAACGACAGCACCATCTGCAGTATTCAAACACCGTACCTGTCATTACAACAGAACAGAAACAGATAACTGCTAGCTCCTGAACCTCGAGGGATGGATCATCCAACCCAACTGATTGAATTGCTCACCGATGAGAAGATGATGAGCTTGCCGGCGCCTGACGGCCCGCTGACGACGGAGACGATGAGGCTGGGAGCGATGGCGATGACTCGCGTGATCAGGTTCCGCACCCAGTTCTTCATCCTCATGTCCAGGAACCCCTGCAAATACACAAGCATAGACAGAATGATTGCCATGGCAATGGCAGGGCCTTAATTAACTACTAAACACTTGGTCTGGGTGGATGGACATGCATGATGACGACACCTGGATCGATCAGTGTACAGTAGTGTTCTACTGGCAATACCTGCATGATAACCTGCCCAGCAAATGTGCAGCTAATGGTGGTGCTCTGCCCAGAAGCCAGCAGCGCAACAGCGTACACGACGGAGCTTGATCTCCCCAAAACATTCTGAAAGTGAAGCAAAGAGCGTGATCAGTTCATCTATATCCAGTTCAGAACATACAGTACAGCATGCATGAGTGTACTAGTGTACCCTGAGCAACAGAGGGGTGGACTGCAGGGTGAGGTCACTGCACGTGTTGGCATCGTCCGGGGAGAGGTTGCCTGCGTTGCAGATGGATCCGGCGACGACGACCACCGCGACATTGATGAGGAACGCCACCACGAACGCGAGGCTGCACTCGATGAGGAAGTACCTGCAGGCAGCCTGTCCATTCCAGTGCCAGAACGAAGCCAAGCCATTAGCCATTATTCATCAGGAAGGAAGGATACACAGTGTGTACTAATATAGCTGCAGCAGGATCCTGACACTAATCTTGTATTCAGTGCAACGACCTACCCTGATGCTTTTCACTGATCGTGGGGTCTTCCTCGAGAGCACAAGAGCCGAGTGCAGGAACAAGTTGTACCTGTACGGACCAATCACGTTTCAAACTTCCAACTTTGGATTTCTAAGTCATGGATCATCAATCAAATCCAGAAGAGTCTTATTGATGACAGCATCATGGTCATGGCAGGTAGCAGATGAATTGATTGCTTACGGCGTGATGATGGCGCCGAAGAGTGCGATCGCGTTGGCCGCGGCACCTTTCCCTTGGATCCTGGGGACGAACATGCCCTTGACAACCTCTCCCGCGGACGGCCTCAGGTAGCTCAGCTCCCCGAAGAAGCAGGCCGCCATGGTGAACATGAAAGCCGCTATGATGAACTCCAGTTTGCGGGCCTGTGTGGTGAGGTGCACATATGTATGCCTTAGTTAGTGGGTAGGCCAAACCGTCTTCAAGGTATTGTATCCTCACTTCCTCAGTGTGAATGAATGTTATATGTAATACCATACCCCGAATCTCTGCACTCCAAGAAGCAAGAGGGTGCTGAACACCGTGAGGATGACTCCAGCCCACACTGGGATCTTGAGCAGTATGTTGAATGCAAAGGCTGTGCCCAGCACTGCAGTATTGGAACAATCGATCAACCTTCAGGGATGTCATCAGAGCACACACAAGAAGGAGGAAAACTAATTGTCTAATTTACCAACCTTCAGGGATGTCATCAGATATCACTGCCAGCTCCGCGATGATCCACAAGCAAATGTTGACGAAACGCGGGTACTCTTCCCTGCAGAGTTCAGCAAGATGCTTCCCTATACCAAAATTGACCAATGACATCCATGGGTTTGGTGAGGTTATGTGCCTAATTGCCTTTTCAGGATTTGATGTACAGAGATCAACATGGATGTGAAATGAAACCTGTCTTCACTCCAAGGTTGGCAGCTAGTGTTTGGATCAAAAGTGCAAAGACCATTCCAACTAAAATCACCCAGAGAAGCTGTTCATCATAAAATTGCAGTACAAAGCGAGATGATCAGAAGGTGTTGAAGACTTGAGAAAAGAAATTGAGGAAATGACGCAGTTTGCTGCTCTGCTCAATGCTGGTCAACTAAGGTCTGGAAATGCAGAGCACTAAAACTAAAAGCAGGGCAGATCCTTGTTGGTGCAGACACATGTTTAGTACAGTTGAAATATTATATGCAGATCATGCACTTTCAGTAGGAATAATCGTTCTAATTCAGCTACTGAGTCAACACAAAAAAATCCTGAAAATGTCCACGAGGTATTTCATGAATAATCTACCAGCTTTCAAAATTGAAATTCTACTATGGACTAATATTGGGATCTGAAAAAAGATATAAATTTTCAGGCAATAACATAGTCTTCTATGTTTCTTTTCCTTTCCCTTGTATAGTTTACAACTCGTCATAAATCTCTTTTATGCATTGATTTTGCAGCTGAAATTTGCAATTTTGATATCTATTTCTGGGAGGGCAATAAAAGCTTGATAAAGCATTGGCTAATACAAAGTTGGTAGTTGTGGTTCGCTATGACAAGAAGCCAAGAACTACATAGCCTACCTGGTACTTGAAGTCAGCCCCAGCTTGCAATTCAGTTTCCACTGTCAAACCATATTCAGAACCAAGCATTACCACTATAATTACTTTCTATTTCTTCCCAACAACAGAGTATCTAAAAAGAAACAGTATGCCAATCTAAGAAAAAAAGATGAGAGAGCTTACAGTTGCTAGGATCCAGGAAGCCAATGGCCACAAGAGCTCCAGGTCCAACATGGGCCAAGAACTTCCTCCATTTTGGCTGTTACAGGCCAGCAGAAAAGATTAGCACTGGACAGTAACAAAAAGGGGGCTGGATTTAGACCTGCAAACGTGGACAAATGTGATTATGTACCTGAACCCGAAATTCCTCGTCTTTTCCACCTTCATGGCGAGCTTCTCGTCCAATCTCCCCCATCTCACCAGTCTGCTCCATTCTCTGTTTTAGTAATGTGCCTATCACTGGAAGTTGGCCAGACAGAGTCTTGCTCTTTTCAACAGGCCACGTTCTTGTGTATGTATTTTATAGGCCAGGGGCCCGTTGAAGACTGCCCCATACAGACACTGAAACCATCAAGTGCAGTCCAAGAGCAGGTGACTAGCTGTCATCATGGTTCGTCTCATGATTCCTCACTTATTGTATGCTTTTGAGATCTGAACCCTAGTCCTTACTGCGTGTGAAAACTCTCGTTTCACGGGGCTTCTCCAGTGGCTCCGGCTCTGATCAAAGTGCTGTCAGACGGCCATTCAAAAAACAGCTCTGGCGAATAAGCCGGGAGGAGCCACTGCCGTTTTTCTATTGGGTGGGCAGAGCCACTGCCGCTTCTTCAGGCTCCGGTTTACAAACATAGCACGAATTATAACAAAATTATCACCATAGTTGTTTTTGCCAATATTTTCTAAAATAACTTTCTTTATTAGAGAAGTTGCTCCACAAAAGGAGCGAAGGCCTTTTAAAGGAGTTGGAGCCTTGCCATACTAGCCCTTATGCCTCCAAAGCTCTAGCCGGTTCGGGCTCTAGCTCCTCTAATTACTATAGCAAGGAGTTATTTTTTTATCTTTCTTCTTAGAATGAATTAGAAGCTGGTGAAACTTCTATTTTTAACTTCACCCGCTCAGGTTTCTTTGTTAACTGTAGCAAGGGATGAAAATAGTACGAATATTTATCCGACCTGTCCGTTCAACCCAATGATATGAACACTTATTTGGATAGTTACTCGGATATCTAGATATTTTTTTCGGATACGGATAATAAAATGGATACCTTATGCGGATACCAAATACAGATGTAATATCATCAGTATCGGTAGGATAGATAATCCGGAAAAAATCGGATATATCCGGTCGAATATTATCCGAACAGCATAGGCCAGCCAGCGCATACACAGGCCGCCGGTGCTCTGTTTGTGAGGAAGAAGAGAGGGAAGGAGGAAAAATGATTAGGGAAGTTCTCCAGGGTTCCCAATACAAAGATCTAGACATAGATGAATAGTGCTGTATAGTGTTCATGTGCTGCAGGGTTAATTCCATAGAAATTAGGGTTGCAGTTGCAAAGTCTATGTCAGTTGTTTTCCGTTTTTCATTATTCTTTGAATCGGCTGAAACCTGATAAATGCGTGGTAATTCGTAGAAAACTCCAAAAGTGGCAATCAGTTTGTGAGCTCCACATAAGTAGAGTTAACATATAATATGATAGGTTTCAGTAGAAAGTTTTTGTTGTAGATGCTTAGGCTATGCTTTTTAGTGTGAAATTCATGTCTGCAGTATATTTGCTCCAATTGCTATGCTATCAATGTCAGTGCTTGTTCTGTGGTAACAATTTCAACTTCATTGGTGCATGTATGACTGAGTTCTTGATTTAACTTGGTTTAGGCTTAGTAAATGGTTTTTAAATAATAAAATGTGTATAAAAATATAAAGTGTAGTTCCACTGCCTTTGTAAATAATATAAAGTGTAGTATATATATATGTTGCTTTCACTCGATATCTGAATCTCTGAATCCGATTCATACCATATTGGATACTCATTATTTGTATCTGTAATCCGGGACAGTCCATATTCATATATGTATCCGGTAGCTATCCATGTCCGAATCCGAATTCGAATAGAAATATAAAAATAAGGGGCTCTTGTATTTATACCCTTGTTTTATATCGAAATTATGATTTTACCCCTATTTTTTTAACTTTGTGATTTGCCCTTATGTTTTCAAAACGAAGCACCACTTTGCTCCTATTCCGTCATCCTCACCTAACGGTGTTAACTTTTATACAAATGACAATTATGTCCATGTGATTTTGCCCCAAGTTTTTATGGTTGTTTGTGATTTTACCCCTTGATTTGGAATAAGATATTTATATTGTATTTTAACAAAAAATGGTTATATTTTATCAAATATATCTGGCACAATTTGCAATGATTTTAAATTAATTCATCCTCAAATAAAATGAACCATGCGGTCTACATCAGGAGCCAATCGAGGTGTGGATGCTTCTAACAAATTGAACGATAATGTAGTGATGAAATCCACATTTCCACACAGCCAGCAGGACAACAGATATCGTCACATTCATCAAACTAATCTTTACAGATATTATCTACTACTAGTAGGCAGTAGCTAGCATTCATACGAACGGGTGAGCCTAAACTACAGAGGTCACCCCTCTGACTGCAGCTCCAGCTGGAGGCCCAGGGCTGCCCCTCCGTCACCGGCAGCTCCAGCGAGGAACCGGCGCCTGCCCTGCTGCGGTGGCTCCAGTAGGCTGCTGCTCCTGTCCCACCGTCGCTCCTCCAGCAGGCACCAGGCAAGGGCGGCGCGGCAGGCACAGGCGAGTGAGCTGGTGTGCCGCCAGCCGAGGCCGCCCCACCTCCACCGCGCAAGGCGGAGTGCGAGCAGGCCGTACCACCGTTGGGCGAGGCCACCCTGCGTCCTCTGCGTGAGGGGCAGCGCAGCCGCCGGTCTTGGGCGCCAAAAAGAGAGGTTGCCCGTGTCCTCCGCGCGATGGGGCGCACGGCAGCCGCCTCCGCCCCGCATGTTCGTCGCCGCCTGCGCTGCCGATGCAGTAGCCGCCGCCGCTGTACCCCGCCTTAGAAGCGCCCTTGACGCTGCCGCCTGCCGCCGGACCCCGTCTCGGATGCACCCCCGATGTAGCCGTCGCCCACGAGAAAGCCCGCGCCTGCGTTTTCCTTCTGGTCGGATGGGGGGACAGGCTGATAAGGGGCAGTTTGGTCTTTTTCCTTTTGTGTTTACAGATTTTGTATTTTTTAAACCATTTATTCCATCCTTATCTAACGGACATCCGAAACAGGGGCAAATGGAGGATTCGTTTCAAAATAACGAGGGCAAAATCACAAAGTTAAAAAAACAAAGATAAATAATGGACTATTGAAGAAGGGCAAGAACATAATTTTCCCTAAAAACAAATACGATATAGTGATATCAATTTGTATCCGATCCGTTTTCATCCCCAACTATAGCAAGGAATTGAAGCCATCTAGAGGCGCTTAGTGTCGAGCTGGTACATACCATGTGGGGATTAAAATAGCAGGGAATGTAAAGACTGCCTCCAAATGGCTCATGTAGGGCGTATATATACTGAAACTTTATAATTGACAGACTATATGTACCAGCTCGACACTAAGCACCGTATATATAATCTGTCAGCTAGAAAGTTTAAGCACCGTATATATATTATTATTACGTATAGGTCTCATGTAGCGCGTGTAGTAGCGTGTTCCTTTAACTAAATAAAATAGACAGATAAAGTCAAGAAAAGCAGTAAACACCTACTCCTAGATGCTGCTACTGATCGATGTGGCTCTCATGTCTGCTTCTTGCCAAATATTTGGAGCCTTGCAGGCAGCCATCTTTTGGTGAAGGCAACCTAACTAGAAGAAGCTCAGACCTGGTGCAGCCAATATCTCTGTCATATATATATATATATATATATATATATATATATATATATATATATATATATATTATAGCCATGCAGGTGATATCCTTAAAGAATATGCACGGCAACAGATGAAAGGACAAGAAGCGTTCTGTCACACTGCATTAAAAACTCTATGATCAAGAGCCTTATTAACCTTCCTCTTTATTGGAATCCACACTCTATTCACCAACTTGGACCTAACTACTACTAGCTTAGGAAGAAGAGAGTGTATATGATATGATATGATATTATCTGCTTCACGGACGGTTGACGATTTAGCTTCTATCCGTAGACCATGTCTGATCGATTGTCGCGATCGTTGATATCTCGAAGCAGAGTGCAGAGTGGAGAGGAGTTGCGCCTATCAACGTTACTCTTTTCCCGTCGGATCACCTTATCAATATGATTACTGGATGTCTTAGTACATACCAAAACCTGCATATACTACTATAAGTCAGCTATCAAGTGACTGATTGGTCTCCTTGATGAAATACGTGCCACGAGGCACGATCGAGAAAAAAGTGACTGATTGGGTCTAGTGACTCTTGATATCTCGAACAACTAGCATGATAGGGATAGGAATAGGACGGGTGGACGAACGCCCCTCTCCACCATCGGTACGGGGGGAGGGGGAGTTAGTTGAGGATGAAATTGAGGGAGAAGTCTAGGGAGGTTGGGGCAAAAAAGCCAACCGCGCGCGCACCCCTCAACGTGTGCTGTAGATCTACCTCAGCAGCGATGGTGTACATATGGCGCATGGGATATAATTGCAAACAAACTGGTATGGACCCTACAGCATGCAATAAAAATTAAAAGTTAATGGAGCCTAGTCGACATAGACAGACAAGTTGATAAATAAACCATGCATTTTACTCTAGTTATTATGTGCTAGTCCATATGGGCCTATTTGGAATGATCGCATTTTGAGAAACACATCCAGACTTATGTACAATGTTGCAAGCATATGTTCGAAAAAGAGTTTGCACTAGTTATTCGGATAGCAAAGCCAAGTCACCACCTTAGTATTAAGTCAATAATGGCTAGACGTCCCTGTATAGTTTGCTTAGGGAACTCCCAATGCATAGTTTCTTACAGGTGGTTTCTAGAGGAGAGATGGTGTTATTGGAGTAAAAAGGTAGACACTACGCCAGATTTGCACATCACTGCTGGATTTATGAGAACCGGCAGTGATGTACCTTCACTATCGGTTATGGGCTTAAAAATAAAAAAATGATTGGGGTTGGGCTAAAACCGACAGTGAAGGACCACATCACTGTCGGTTTATGGCGTGAACCAGCAGTGTTTTGGCGGACACTCATCACTACCGGTTTAAGCCAAGAGCCGACAGTGATTGAGCTCTATCACTGTCGATTCTAGCCAAGAACCGACGGTGATAAGCCTACAACACAAAAAGGCTGCAACCGTCCTCTCCTTCCTTCTCTCTTCCATCCTGAGAACAGAGGGGCGCGTTTGGACTTGTGGCAGAACCGCCCGAAATAGCGTACTTACGGAGGCGCTCGTCTTCCACCAGACACTAAGCACCCCGAAAGCGACTACAGCGAACGGTGTCCGTCGGGCACACCCCGGGGGAGAACTCGAAAGATCCACATTTTTCCCAATGATCCAATAATGAGAACGAGTTACACCACAAGTCCATTTCATATATTAGAGTTTCTTAAAAAGTACATTATTACAATACCAAATACAGAGTGCGGAATGATAAATAGCGGAATATTAAAAGATAACATCTAGCGATAAGATAACGAGGATTCCGTCTGAGCCCACCAGAAGGATCCTCCACACAAGGTACTCCTCAAGCATCACCTGCAATAGGGGTAAATAAACCCTGAGTACACAATGTACTCGCAAGACTTATCCGACTAGTGGGAATCCTTTCCCGACTCCAAGGGATATGCTAGGCTTTATGATTGCTGGTTCTCTTTTAGCAAAAAGCAATACTAATAGTGAGTCCTTATTGATACATTATTATCATCAGCCGTATTAAGTTTTCATCTAGTCAATCTATATAAGCACCTGTTCTACTTTAAGCAAGAGTTGAGCAATCGATGCTGTTCCTTCTCCTTTTCCACTTCCAGTTCTTACTACGGTGCTAAACCGCAGACAAGCCATACCGGATATCCCGGTGATTCGCGAATCAATGTGCCTAGCTGGGTGCCCCGAAGACACACGCCCCGCTTATACCCCAGGCACAAGCAGGACTAACCCACCACTCTCCTGTCCTGGGTGTCTAGGTCCTCGTCCAAACTTGGACTCCGAGCCCCCGCCCCTGAGTCCCGGACTCAGTGTGGTGCAAGGACCTCCTCCACCTCCTCTTCCCATCAGTCGGTCCAGAAAGAGCCGGATCCACGACAAGAGAGCGGCAAGCCTTCCCTGCGCCCATACCCAAGTATGCGCTCGGGACAATAATCTGTGACTTGCCTAGAGTCATATGCAATGACCGATCCTTAATCGACACAGACAGAGAAAAAGTGTAACCGGGCTATGCCCTGTTGGCCACAGGACACAACCCCTCACACCCACCAGTACCAAATCCACATCCCTATCCGATTACCATTTTCCTTTCCATTATTTCATCATGATATCATAGTTTAATCACCTATTTGCGAGTAACGGCAGGTTACTCACGCTACCGACATCCTGAGCATAGCAACTACTCGACCTGAACTAGTAGGACTCATGGGTAGATATACTTATGCATGTAGTTTCCATAAAATGCCTATAACGTAAATGCATATCATATAAATATATTCAGTGATCATTTAAAAATAGGGGTTATGCACCGGGGCTTGCCTTGGGCAGGTGCCGAGTCAGCAAGGTCAGTACCAATGGGCTCCTAGGCTCCCTCCTGTGCGAAGAGCTTCCTCCTTGTACTCCTCGATCACCTCGTCATACTCCGGCTCACAGACGGGTACGAAGTCTACCTGTTCGTGATCTACATGAAATGATGATGCAATGATTAACACTACGGCAACAGCGACTCTAAATTCAAAAGTGCATCTATTAAACTACTAAGTGAGATCTACCCACTAAAGGCTAAGCTACGTATTGTCACCACCAACAAGTATTAAACATGGCATCCATTCTTATAGCAATTACCAATGCTCCTATTCCGAACGCTAATTTACACTATATGCGATAAAGCAAAGGTAATAGCCACTCTATCCTAACAATTCGTTCTAAGGCTACAAAATTTACAGCAAGCACATAATATCCTAGTGAACATACTGTAAAATTTCTAAAGCTAAAACTATTACCGATTTGCCACAAGAATTCCTAAAAACATTCATCTACATAATGCTAAGTTTTCTAATTAGAATTTATGAGCCTATAATCATAACAGCTAACTGTGAACTAACTACACTAACAGCTAGATGGTATTTTTGTGAACCAAACAAAATTAGTTTCACTATTTTTGGACAACCACGCAATTTACTACGATTTATCGAAGTTGGATTCATAACAACAAATAAATAAGCATTTCTATCCTCTGGAAAAATAAGAAAACCGAATTCTCTACTTTGGCCCACATCACGCGGCTCGGCCCAGCGCGCCATCCCGCCCACGTGCGACAGCAGGCCACCGCGCGGCCCACGCGGAGGCGCGGCCCAGACGGCCAACGGCCCACGACGGGGGAGGGCCTGCGCGCATCGGCAATTATGCACGGGCACCCCCGAACTACCTGACATTTACCAAGAGCTCTATGGCACTATTTACCCAGTCTACGATTTTACGGCTACGTCCTCTCCTTCCTCCTTCTTTACCACGGCAGAGTCCCTAGCCCCAGGGCGCGCGCCAGTGCGACAACGTGGGCACAGGACAGCCACACTGGCGCCACCCGACCTCCCACTACTTAACTAAGAGGCTGATGATTACCTCGGAGACAACACATGGCGGTCGGAAGCGCTACGGTGGATAGGGATAGCCTTCCGAACTCCCTCCCTGGCAGTGGCCCTTGACCTGCAAAGGCAGGCGCGTTCCCGTAAGCAACAACGAAGGCAAGGCCAGCACACGAGCTAGCGAGCACCAGGGAGTGCTCGCGGATACCTTTGTGTTGATGGTTGAGTCGGAGGTGGTCTGAGCAGAGCTGGCCACGTGTGATCGTGGCGGTGCGGCGGTGCCCGACGGTGGCACATCCACGGTGGTGGGGGCTGGCCTGCTGCGAAGCTACGACTAAGGTGCGCGGGGTGCTCAGGAGGGTACAACGAAGCTATGGGTGCACTGAATCGTTACGAGGTGCACAGGGTGGCTGGCTTGCCGTCGGGGAGTGCTAGTGCGGTCTTATGGACCTAGTGGCGTGGGATTACAAAATTGTGGCCCTGTGCAACGGCATACACAGCAAGGTGGGGACGAGACACAGCCGGACACCTAATGAAGCCGAGCCTAAGACAAATTGGAGCCTACTGCTACAGTCATGGCGAATTGAGAAGAATCGTCTCGGTGGCCAAGGAGACAGCGGAGACAGGGGACCATGGAGCGGCTTGGCTCGGACCTACTGTGGATGTCAACGCAATTACCAGCGTGTACATCTATGGGGAAGTAGCAGGTCATGGCTCCATGTGCCAGTCAGCACGGCGCGGTAGCAAGCCGATGAGGCAACAGCACGGCGATGAAGCGGGCAGCGTCCGATAAGGAACACAATGCGATTGTGACGTCGAGGCGACGGCGGGGCAGGTGATCTATCCGTGCATGTGCAGCCAAGGAGGGTCAAAGGGAGCAGTAGCGGCATGGTGACGGTGGCGTGTAGCGCGGACTCGGCGTGCTCCCAGCCAAGGCAATGTAGAGCAGGGCATGGCGCGGCGGTGCACGGTCGGGGTACTGGCGCAGCGCGTTAGCCGATGAGGTGACCCGCGCGCTCGTGAGGACAGCAAGCATCCGAGGCCATAGCGCAGGGCCCGCTCGCATCGCGACATGGCGGCATGAGCAGCCACGGAGACCCTGGCCGGCGGTAGGGTAGCAGCGTGGCCGAGGCCGGCAGCAGAGGCAGACGGATCTGGCGCGCAATGCCAGAGCCATGCGCGTGCCCGGTGGGACAGTGGAATGCGGTGCGCACACAAACACGGCCAGCACGGCAGAGCGCTAGCAATGCCAGCAGCGTGCCAGGCCAGCGGTGACTGTGCCTAGTGTCAACTCCAGTGATGCGCACGCTTTTTAAAGCAAGCAGAAAACTTGTACACAATGCTCCAAAAGCCAAACTAACTATTTGATGCGCAAGAGGGTACGTTGGGCTATCTAACAGAGCCAATATATTGTACCACATCCTAAGCCGATCGCTTCACAACCATCACCCAAGGTGGCTTCGTCGACCCAGTTGTAAACCTACGCGAAACGATGTCGCTCCGAACGATTTCACGTGAATCCCCATTTCGGCCTATGAACACACTATCTAACTATCCTTGCCCACGACTAGCTAATCATCGTCGTTCACAAAACGTTCTTCAGCCTTTTGTTTCCAGAACCATTCGATTAGACGGTATTACATGAAACGTAACCACGGACTCATGTTTCGCTTGATTGTTTCAAGTGCCGAACATCGAATTATAATTCATGTCATACACATATGCACATAATTCAGATACTTATGAAATGTTTTAGCAAAACATTACAATGTAACACAGGGGTGTTACAAATCTACCCCCCTAAAACAAAATCTTGACCCGAGATTTCGATGTGCCTAGTGTGAGAAGAGGATAGGGAGTACATTTGGCGCAACAACTAACTATCCGACCCAGAGAGGAGATGGGGGTAATGCTTTAATATGTAGCTCTCTTGCTCCCAGGTGGCTTTGTCTTCTGAATGATTTTGCCATTGCACCTTGTAAAATTTTATCACACTGTTCCTGGTCACTCTCTCCTTCTCATCCAAGATTTTTATAGGATGCTCCACATAAGACAGATCAGGTTGGAGCGGAAGTCCTTCTATTTCCACCGATTCTTCAGGAACTCGTAGGCACTTCTTCAATTGCGAGACGTGAAATACATTGTGAACCGCTAAGAGAATTTCAGGGAGTTGGAGACGATAAGCAACGGGACCACACTGCTGCAACACCTTGTATAGGACCCACATACCGAGGGGCTAACTTGCCATGGACACCAAACTGATGTACCCCTCTCATAGGAGATACCTTGAGATACACATAATCCCCAGCTACAAATTCCAAAGGTCCTTCTTCGCTTGTCTACGTAAGCCTTCTGC
This sequence comes from Miscanthus floridulus, assembly GCF_019320115.1. Classification (NCBI taxonomy): domain Eukaryota; kingdom Viridiplantae; phylum Streptophyta; class Magnoliopsida; order Poales; family Poaceae; genus Miscanthus; species Miscanthus floridulus. Next base: position 8,982,051 of record NC_089586.1, read on the forward strand.
CGGCTCTGAGCTGCCTTCAAGTGTTCACGAATTATATTTACTTTCTCTCGAGCCTCCTTTATGAAATTAGGCCTGAAGTACCCACGGTCTCCTACTTCAACCCAGTTTAGTGGCATCCTACACTTCTGCCCATATAAAGCTTCAAATGGTGCCATGCGGATACTCTCTTGGTAGCTGTTATTATATGAAAATTCTGCCAGCTTCAAACACTGATCCCACTTCTCAGGAAAAGAGATGGTGCAAGCCCGCAGCATATCCTCGAGCACCTGGTTCACCCTTTCAGTTTGACCATCAGTTTGTGGGTGGTACGCCGAGCTTCTGAGAAGACTGAGTACCCAGACATTCCTAGAGTTTCTCCTAGAAACGAGAGACAAAAACTGACCCTCTATCAGAGATGATGGTGAGAGGAACTCCATGTAGGGTCACAATCTGATCAAAGTATATCTCCACATACTTCTTGGCAGTGTATCTAGTATCCACCGGAAGGAAGTGGGCAGACTTGGTGAGACAGTCCACAATGACCCTAAATAGAATCAAAGCCCGTGGAGGTGTGGGGTAAACCCACAATGAAATCCAGGGAAATATCCTCCCATTTCCAAACAGGAATGGGCAAAGGCTGTAGATATCCAGGAGCACGCATATGATCTGCCTTGACTCTACCGCAAGTGTCACACTCTGCAACAAACTGGGTGATATCTTGCTTCATGTAGGACCACCAGTATGGTTGGCGTAGATCATGGTACATCTTGTTGCTACCAGGGTGGATAGATAGCTTTGAATGATGGGCTTCATTCAAAATCTTTCTTTTCAGCTCTTCATTGGATGGAACCACTAGTCTATCCTTGTATCTTATGACCCCTGCTCATCAATGCTAAAATGAGGTCCACGCCCTTTAGCTAGCAACTTCCTGATGTGAGGAATCTCTTCGGGGTCTTCTGCTCCCGAATAATTTGCTCCAGCAATTTTGAGGTCAATGCAATCTGAGCTAGCACCTCTGTGTGGTGGAGTGATAGGGGTATTTCCTCAACCTGATGCGACTTACGACTCAAAGCGTCAACTACCACATTGGCTTTTCCTGGATGATAATGGACTTCCAAATTGTAATCCTTGATCAACTCTAACCATCTCCTTTGCCTCATGTTCAACTCAGACTGAGTGAAAATATACTTAAGGCTCTTGTGGTCAGTAAAGATATGCACTTTGTTGCCCAACAGATAATGCCTCCAAATCTTCAGAGAGTGAACTACATCAACTAGCTCTAAATCATGGGTGGGGTAGTTCACCTCGTGTTTCTTCAGTTGGCACGAAGCATAAGCTATCACACGCCCATCCTGCATAAGCACACACCCCAATCCTATCTTCGAGGCATCGCAATAAATATTAAAGGGTCTATCAATATCCAGTTGAGCCAACACAGGAGCAGTGGTCAAAAAAGTTTTCAAAGACTGAAAAGCTTCTTCACAAGCTGGACTCCAATCAAACTTAGCTTCTTTCTAGAGTAGCTTGGTCATGGGTTGGGCTATCTTGGAGAAATCCAGGATGAAACGCCGATAGTATCCAGCTAGACCAAGGAACTAACGGATCTGGTGCACAGACCTGGGAGACTTCTAATCTAATACATCTTGCACCTTGCTAGGATCTACAGAAACGCCTTCAGGTGTCAACACATGCCCCAAAAACTGCACTCGATCTAACCAAAACTCGCACTTGCTGAATTTAGCATACAGCTGGTTCTCCCTTAGTCGAGTCAGTACTATCTGGAGGTGATGAGGCATGCTCTTCATCATTCTTAGAATAGATCAAGATGTCATCAATGAAAACCACCACAAACTTATCCAACTCCGGCATGAAAACTGAAGTTCATCAGGTACATGAAGAAGCCGGGGCATTGGTGAGACCGAAAGACATCACTAGGTACTCATACAACTCATACCTAGTAGAGAAAGCTGTCTTTGGTATATCCTATGGCCTGATCTTGATCTGATGATAGCCCGATCGGAGATCTATCTTCGAGAACACCTTGGCACCAGCTAACTGATCAAACAAAGTATCTATGTGGGGCAAAGGATACTTGTTCTTAACTATTACCAGCATTGAGGGGGCGGTAATCCACACACATCCATAGAGTACCATCCTTCTTCTTCACGAAAATAGCTGGGCAACCCCATGGTGAAGAACTTGGGCGGATGAAACCTTTGTCCATCAACTCTTCCAGTTGCTTCTTCATTTCTGCTAGTTCTCTTAGAGCCATGCGGTATGGACGTCTAGAGATAGGAGCAGTACCCGGCTCAAGTTCAATGGAGAATTCTACCTCACGGTCTGGTGGCAATCCAGGAAGATCTTCAGGGAAAACATTCGGGAACTCACACACTACCAGAATAAGGTAAGATCAGGAACGGCTTCAGCATGGGTAGCAACAGGTAAAACTGGTTCTGAGGGTATGATGAGAGACATCCTATCCTCAAAAGAAGGAAGCCATAACTCCACACTTCTTCTCTTCATATCCAATACTACCCCATACACCCGCAACCAGTTCATTCCAAGAATAGCATCAATACCTTGCCCAGGCATTATCATGAACTATAGACGGTAAGTGTGGGTGGCTAATACCAAACTTATTGTATCCGTGTGGGTATTGATGAACATCTGTGAACCCGCAGTACGGATCTTATAGGCATACGGTATAGCCAATAGTGATAAGTTGTGCTGCTCTACAAACCCCATGCTCATAAAGGAATGCGATGCACCAGAATCAAACAACACCAAAGCTAGATGGGATTCAATGGTAAACATACCAGCCATAACTGTCTCCTGCTGCACAACCTGCTGAGCATTCGTGAAGTGCACCTGACCAAATCTGCTGGGCACCTTCCTCTTGATGATAGTCCTCTTAATAAGCCTAGAATTTGTAGACGGCTGAGACAATTGAGTTGCCTGCTGCTGAGGACACTCCCTGGCATAGTGGCCATCCTTGCCACACTTGAAACAAGTACCAGGCTTGTTCCTGAACCCCTAACAAGGTGGGACCTGCTGTCCCTGAGTCTGCTGAGGCTGCACCTGCTGCGGAGGTGCTTTGTACTGAGTAGAGGAAGTCTGTGACGTCTACTGGGGTGACCGGAATGGAGGCCCGCCGGATGGTTGATAGGGCCCCCGCCTAACAATTTGTACCTTCTGTGTATGAGGGTGGCTGGAGGATCTAGTTGCCACCCGCTTCCTCTTCCAATCTGCCTGCGATGCCCGCTGAAAACCCTCAAGAGCAATAGCAGTGTTTATCAGAGCCCCAAAGTTCTGATAGTTCCCCAGATACAGCTTCTCCTGAAGGAAAGGAGTGAGACCATGAAAGAAGAGGTCCCGCTTCTTGTCATCCATATCCACCTAACTACCAGCATACTGAGCCAAGTGGTTAAACTAGATCACATACTCCATTACTGTCCTGCTCCCCTGGCACAGCTCTAGGAACTCGGTCACCTTCTGGTTGATAACACCAGCAGGGATGAAGAACTCACAGAAGGCGATGGAGAACTCCTACCACGTTGCCAGATGATCTAGCAGCTCTGTGGCCTAGAAAGTTTCCCACCAGGCACCTGCTGACCCCAAAAGCTGCTGGGATGCAAAGTGCACCTTCTGCTCGTTGGCCACTCCAAGCAGCTAAAACTTCTGCTCCAGCGTGCGAAGCCAGTGCTCCACCTCCAAAGGTCATCCGACGGCGTGAACGTGGGTGGGTGGGTCTTGAGGAAGTCCTGGTAAGAGGACTGTCCCTTAGGATGGCGAGCACCACCCCCATTCCCACCGTTGCCCCTGGGGCCTCCACGGGCCAGGCCCGCGATGGCCTATGCCATAATCTCCATGGCACGAGCTGTCTCCTGACGAGCAGCGGTTGACTCTCGACGAGTAGCCAACAACTCCACCATGATCTTCGTGGGGGACATCGGCGGAGGCGGTGGCGGCGGTGGGAAAGGATGAGGAACCAAAGGTGGAACCTCCTGAGCTCCCCCGTTGCCATGCTCAAAGGCCCGAGCACTGTCATCTTGGCCCTCATTGGCCACCCTCGAACTGGTGCTCCCGCGTCCGGACCTCAGATTCATCTGTAAGAGAGACAAACCATCCATTAGGACACCTTCCTGATCAGAATCTAGGGATTAAAGAGATGATAGCACATTTATTAAAGCATTCATTTAGTTAGTCCTACCAATTTACTAATTTCATTATACGTGAAGGGGATTTATAGTTCAAGTAAGATGCTACTATATGATGCATGCTTCGACCTATACGTTCACTCCAGCCGGAATATAGCGGCATTCGTAAAATTTTCGGCACATCGCACACTCACTTTCCGTCTACTAAGCGATTTCTTACGCAACGTAAGTTAGTGTACCTGTAGAAACAAATTAGATAAAACCAGTGCCGCTATCCTAGATATACCATATAGCTAGGGCTTATACTTATATAACTTAACTTAATCGCATCCTACTTTTCACAAAACTTTTGTTGGTCAAATTTTTAGTTTTTGTAAAAGAGTGAGGAAACTCGTGACCATTATTGGCTCTGGTACCAACTATGGCAGAACCACCCGAAATAGCATACTTACGGAGGCGCTCATCTTCCACCAGACACTAAGCACCCCAAAAGCAACTACAGCGAGCGGTGTCCGTCGGGCACACCCTGAGGGAGAACCCGAAAGATCCACATTTTCCCAAGGATCCAATAATGAGAACGAGTTACAACACAAGTCCATTTCATACATTAGAGTTTCTTAAAAAGTACATTATTACAATACCAAATACAGAGTGCGGAATGATAAACAACGGAATATTAAAAGATAACATCTAGCGATAAGATAACGAGGATTCCGTCTGAGCCCACCAGAAGGATCCTCCACACAAGGTACTCCTCAAGCATCACCTGCAACAGGGGTAAATAAACTCTGAGTACACAATGTACTCGCAAGACTTATCCGACTAGTGGGAATACTTTCCGACTCCAAGGGAATATGCTAGGCTTTATGGTTGCTGGTTCTCTTTAGCAGAAAGCAATACTAATAGTGAGTCCTTATTGATGCATTATTATTATCAGCCGTATTAAGTTTTCATCTAGTCAATCTATATAAGCACCTGTTCTACTTTCAAGCAAGAGTTGAGCAATCGATGTTGTTCCTTCTCCTTTTCCACTTCTAGTTCTTACTACGGTGCTAAACCACAGACATGCCGTACCGGATATCCCGGCAATTCGCGAATCAATGTGCCTAGCTGGGTGCCCCGAAGACACACGCCCCGCTTGTACCCCAGGCACAAGCAGGACTAACTCACCACTCTCCTATCCCGGGTGTCTAGGTCCTTATCCAAACTTGGACTCCAAGCCCCCACCCCTGAGTCCCAGACTCAGTGCGGTGCAAGGACCTCCTCCACCTCTTCCCATCAGTCAGTCTGGAAAGAGCCGGATCCATGACAAGAGAGCGGCAAGCCTTCCCTACGCCCATACCCAAGTATGCGCTCGAGACAATAATCTGTGACTTGCCTAGAGTCATATGCAACGACCGGTCCTTAATCGACACAAACAGGGAAAAAGTGTAACCAGGCTATGCCCTGTTGGCCACAGGACACAACACCTCACACCCACCAGTACCAAATCCACATCCCTGCCCGGTCACCATTCTCCTTTCCATTATTTCATCATGATATCATAATTTAATCACCTATTTGCGAGTAACGGCAGGTTACTCATGCTACCGACATCCTAAGCATAGCAACTACTTGACCTAAACTAGTAGGACTCATGGGTAGATATACTTATGCATGTAGTTTCCATAAAATGTCTGTAACGTAAATGCATATCATATAAATATATCTAGTGATCATTTAAAAATAGGGGTTATGCACTGGGGCTTGCCTTGGGCAGGTGCCAGGTCAGCAAGGTCAGTACCAACGGGCTCCTGGGCTCCCTCCTGTGCGAAGAGCTCCTTCTCATACTCCTCGATCACCTCATCGTACTCTAGCTCACAGACGGGTACGAAGTCTACCTGTTCGTGATCTACATGAAAAGATGATGCAATGATTAACACTACGACAACAACGACTCTAAATTCAAAAGTACATCTATTAAACTACTAAGTGAGATCTACCCACTAAAGGCTAAGCTACATATTGTCACCACCAACAAGTATTAAACATGGCATCCATTCTTATAGCAATTACCAATGCTCCTATTCCGAACGCTAATTTACACTATATGCGATAAAGCAAAGGTAATAGCCACTCTACCTAACAATTCGTTCTAAGGCTACAAAATTTACAGCAAGCACATAATATCCTAGTGAACATACTGTAAAATTTCTAAAGCTAAACTATTACCAATTTGCCACAAGAATTCCTACAAACATTAATCTACATAATGCTAAGTTTTCTAATTAGAATTTATGAGCCTATAATCATAACAGCTAACTATGAACTAACTACACTAACAGCTAGATGGTATTTTTGCAAACCTAACAAAATTAGTTTCACTATTTTTAGACAACCGCACAATTTACTACGATTTATCGAAGTTGGATTCATAACAACAAATAAATAAGCATTTCTATCCTCTGGAAAAATAAGAAAACCAAATTCTCTACTTTGGTCCACATCGCGCGGCTTGGCCCAGCGCGCCATCCCGCCCGCGCGCGATAGCAGGCCACCGCGCGGCCCACGCAAAGGCGCGGCCCAGACAGCCAACGGCCCACGACAGGGGAGGGCCTGCGCGCGTCGGCAATTATGCACGGGCACCCCCGAACTACCTGACATTTACCGAGAGTGCTACGACACTATTTACCTAGTGTATGATTTTACGGTTACGTCCTACCCTTCCTCCTTCTTTACCAAGGTGGAGTCCCTGGCCCCAGGGCGCGCACCGGTGCGACGGCGTGGGCACAGGACAGCCACATCGGCACCACCCGACCTCCCACTACTTAACTAAGAGGCCGATGATTACCTCAGAGACAACACACGGTGGCTAGTAGCACTACAGTGGACAAGGACGGCCTTACGAACTCCCTCCTCGGCGGTGGCCCTTGACCTACAAAGGTGGGCGCGTTCCCATAAGCAACAACGAAGGCAAGGCCAACACACGAGCTAGCGAGCACCAGGGAGTGCTCGTGGATACCTTCATGTTGACGGTTGAGTCGGAGGTGGTCTAAGCAGAGCTGGCCACGTGTGCTCACGACACTGTGGCGGTGCCCGACGGTGGCACGTCCATGGCGGTGGGGGTTGGCCTGCTATGAAGCTATGGCTAAGGTGCGCGTGGTGCTCAGGAGGGTACGACGAAGCTGTGGGTGCACTGAATTGCTACAAGGTCCACGGGGTGGCTGGCTTGCCATCGGGGAGTGCTAGTGCAGTCTTATGGACCCGATGGCGCGGGATTACAAAATTGTGGCCCTATGCAATGGCATACACACCTAATGAAGCTGAGCCTAAGCCAAATTGGAGCCTATTGCTACGGTCACGTCGAATTGAGAAGAATCGTCTCGACAGCCAAGGAGACAGCGGAGACAGGGGACCATGGAGCGGCTTGGCTCGGACCTACTATGGATGTCAATGCAATTATTAGCATGTACATCTAAGGGGAAGCAGCAGGTCGTGGCTCCATGCACCAGTCAGCACAATGCGGTGGCAAGCCGACGAGGCAACGGCACGGCGACGAAGCGGGCAGCGTCCGACAAGGAACACATCTCGATTGTGACGCCGAGGCGACGACGGGGCAGGTGATCTATCCGTGTGCATGTAGCCAAGGTGGGTCAAAGGGAGCAGTAGCTGCATGGCGATGGTGGCGTGTAGCACAGACCCAGAGCGCTCCTGGCCAAGGTAATGCAGAGCAGGGCATGGCGCGGCGGTGCACGGTCGGGGTACTGGCGCAGCGCGTTAGCCGATGAGGTGACCCATGCGCTCGCGAGGACAACAAGCATCCGAGGCTGTAGCGCAGGGCCCACTCGCGTCGCAACATGGTGGCATGAGCAGCCATGAGACCTTGGCTGGCGGTGGAGCAGCAGCGTGGCCGAGGCCGGTAGCGGAGGTAGACGGACCTGGCGTGCAATGCCAGAGCCGTGCGCGTGCCCGGTAGGATGGTGGAACGCAGTGCGCGCATGAACGCGGCCGGCACGGTAGAGCGCTAGCAATGCCAGCAGCGTGCCAGGCCAGCGGTGACCGCGCCCAGTGTCAACTCCAATGACGCGCACGCTTTTTAAAGCAAGCAGAAAACTTGTACACGATGCTCCAAAAGCCAAACTAACTATTTGATGCGCAAGAGGGTACGTTGGGCTATCTAACAGAGCCAATATATCGTACTACATCCTAAGCTGATCGCTCTACAACCATCGCCCAAGGTGGCTTCATCGACCCAGTTGTAAATCTTCACGAAACGACGTCGCTCTGAACGATTTCACGTCGAATCCCCATTTCGGCCTATGAATTGAACCCACTATCCAACTGTCCTTGCCCACGACTAGCTAATCATCGTCGTTCTCAAAACGCTCTATAGCACTTGGATTTCGACAAACATTCGATCAGAATACTAAATAGTATTATATGAAATGTAACGACGGACTCATGTTTCGCATGACTGTTTCAAGAACTGAACTTTGATTTATAATTCATGCTATACACACATGCACATACCTATGATGCTCGTGAAATGTTTTAGCAAAGCATTACAATGTAACACCAGGGTGTTACAGGACTCTTCCCTCTATTGTTGTGGCTGCTCTTCACCATGAAGCTAGTGCTTGGATTTTGAAGAATGGCTTGATCTTTTTGTTTTAAGGTTAGTAACAAAAATCGACTCCTTTGATTTTGTTGCTTAATTAGCTTCATTTTGATGGCTACATTGCATGATTCTCATTCTAGTTCTTTCTCTATTCTAGAGAGCACTTTTCTAATTGGACATTTATGCCAGGCTCAAATTGTGGAGAATCAATCATCCAAAAGGTTGGTGTCTATGAACACATTTAAATTCCTAGCTAATTATTCCATGGTGGTCAAGATCATCATTGTTCGTATGTGATGCTATAATTAGTTCTTAGAAGTAGAGAAGAATAGTTGTTCTTCAATATTGTGCAATAATTGTTTTTTACTACGATTTTCAATTTACAGGGCCGGGGCTATCAATTTTAATTTTCCAATAATTAGTGTACAATAATGTTTTCCAAAAATAGTACTTTCGAGCTACAATAGTTGTTCATGAAGCTCGATTTCTTATTAATTCTTTGTAATTACTGTCTCAGTATTTTTTTGTGCAGAGATGGATCGAGAGTGGATGCATCTGTTCTGAATGGACAAGCGGTACATGCATGGTGTCAGCCAGTTTATCACCGATGCCAAAGCCCATGATGGGAATGGGAACCCTATCTTCTGCCTATGCAAAGATTGCAAGAATTATAGGAACTTTTGTCAAATTGAGTCTATACGACCGCACTTGATTACCAGGGGTTCATGCCAAACTATACGATATGGACTATGCTTGACGAGGTTGGTGTGAATTTTCTATAGGAAAACAATGATGATGTGGACATGCCTGACGTAGCCATCCACGATGCTGACGAGGAACCCGGTGTCAACACGGAACCTATGGCCACAGTTAATAATGTGTTTAGGAACACGCTAGCTGACGACACCGAGGATAACGATGGTATTTCTCAGCTGCTACGTAATGTAGAGACCAGATGTCTTAGTGAAAGACAACTGAGAAAGCTAGAGAAAATGAGACAAGATGACAAAACACCATTGTATAGGAATTGTCCAATGAGTAAACTAGAAGCCGACATCATACTGTTAGAGTTCAAATCAACAAACGGATTGAACGATAAAGGTTTTGATCAGTTGTTAGGTATAATAAGGAAAATGCTCCAAAAAATGAGTTGCTAGAAAATACATACTTAGCCAAGCAAATGATCTGCCCCATCGGCCTCGAGGTTGAAAAAAATCCACGCGTGTTCTAATGATTGCATATTGTACCGTGGAGAATAATACAAAGACTTGGACAAGTGCCCCAAGTGTGAAGCTCCACGCTACAAGGAAGGGCCATCAGATGAGGGCACCAAGACCAGAGGAGGTCCTGTAAAGGTCATTTGGTATTTCCCTATAGATCTCCGGGTGCATAGGCTATTTGCATGTGCAAAGTCAGCCAAGCTGTTGTGCTGGCATGGCGAAGAGCGTAAGAAAGATACAATGATGAGGCACCCTGCCGATAGGCATGACTGGAGGACTGTCAATACTATGTTCTATAAGGACATCAGTGGAGAGATAAGGCAACTTTGGTTTGCTTTGAACACAGATGGGATGAATCCTTTCGACTAGGTTAGAAGCAATCATAGCACCTAGCCAGTGACGCTCTGTATATACAACCTTCCACCTTGGGTCTGTATGAAGCGATCGTACATCCAGATGCCACTACTGATCCAAGGACCAAGACAGCCTGTGAATGACATCGATGTGTTTCTGGAACCAGTGATCGATGAACTAGTGGAGATGTTTGAAAAGGGTGTACCAGATGTTTGGGACGAGTACAAAAAGGAACATGTCACGATCAAGGGAGTACTTATCGCTATGATCACCGACCTGCCAGGTCGAGGTTCATTGTCCGGAGAGAAGACAAAAGGCTATACTAGATGTGTCGAGTGCTTGGACTACACCGATGCGGTAAATCTACCAAATAACTCAAAGATAGTTTATATGGGACACCGTAGGTTCTTACCTAAGGATCACCCTTACCGCAGGAACAAAAAAGATTTCAACGGTTCTATTGAGAAACGCTTAGCTCCAAAATATCAAGACGGGCCTGCGATACTTCGAGAACTCAACAAACTGGAGGTTGTCCTTGGGAAGGGGGACAATGCAGTAGCAATGCCTAATGGGAGTATTTGGAAGAAAAAATCAGTTTTCTAGAAACTACCTTACTAGCCATTTCTGAGTGTACGCCACTGTCTTGATCCCATGCACATCACTAAAAATGTGTGCGCTAACACTCTTAACACCTTGATGGACACCGGGGGGACATCGAAGGATTCACTAGCCACACGCCTGGACATGCAACACTTGGGAATCAGGAAGAAGCTGCATCCCGTGGAGCTAGAGAATGGCCAGTTTGAACTTCCGGTTGCGTCATGGACATTGAAGAAGGAAGAAAAGCGTACGCTTATTTCTTTCTTCAATGAACTCAAAGTCCCGACAGGCTACTGTGCGAACCCGAAGAGGCTAGTGAACATGGGAGAACTCAAGTTCAACTATGGCCCTATGAAGGCCCATGACTGTCATGTCATTATGACTCAGCTACTCCCTGTTGCCCTGTGTGGTATCCTCCCCCAAAGGTCCGTGCCCCAATCATAAAGCTTTGCTCATTCTTCAACGCGATCTCAAAAAAGGTCATTGATGTGTCCACGCTAGAGTAGCTATAGCGGGACATAGCCGAAACTCTTGTTAGACTTGAGATGCATTTCCCGCCGACTTACTTTGATATCTCATTGCATCTGCTCATTCATCTTGTTGACCAAATTAGAGCCCTTGGCCCAATATACCTGCATCAGATGTTTCCTTTCAAAAGATTGATGAATGTTTTCAGGAGGTATGTTAGGAATAGATTCAGGCTAGAAGGGGGCATGGTTGAAGGATGGTCAACGGAGGAGGCCATTGAGTTCTGCACATATTATCTGGACATCAAAAGGGTCAGAGTTCTAGAATCTCATCATGAGGGAAGACTACGTGGCAAAGGAACGATCGGGGAGAAATCTGTTATAGTAGACGACCCTGTTTCTTTTAGACAGGCACAGTTCACTGTTCTCCAGCAAGCCAAGGGTGTGATGCCATACATGACGAGCATAGGCAATCGCTGCAAACTCTATATCCGAGCAGGTCATAGGCTTGGCTAGATAAAAAACATAAGGAGGAATTTGTCAGCTGGTTGCGACGTCGCTTGCTTGGAATAAAGTTAGGTAATCAACTGGATGCCTTAGCCAAGGGGCCTTCAAGTATATATCTTAAATACCAAGGGTATGAGATCAATGGATTCACATTTTATAGAAAGAATAAGGAGAATTCGCAGAAAGCGACGAATCCTCATCATCTCGGCTCTCGTGGCTACGCCAAAAAGATGCCAGAATTTGAAGCAGAACTTTAAAAGATGGATCACCTTGCTAAGGAAGGCGTTCAGGTTGAGACCGCCGATTGGGAGCCCAGATCGGTATTATACTATATGGGGAGAAATGTATGGCACGCCGAGGACAGGAGCTTTAGCTCCTCAAATCAACCCATAAGCGAACTCATTCAGAGGATCTCCTAGGTAACTGAGGATGTGAGGCAAGGGACTCGCACTTCTAATAGGGAGAAAGATGTGCTCACCCAAGCACTCAGAACCAAGGAGCACCCTGGTCGCACTAGAGGAACCGGTGTTGTTCCTTGGAAACTAGCATTCCCCTAAGAATCTAACACTTACCGGAGCCGCTTGAGGGGTAGAGCAAAACGTGAGGCAGAGTATTTGAGGAGACTAAAAGAGATGGAAGACAGAATGGAAGCATGGATTGAGGCGACCGTTAAAGGTTGAGTCGAGCAAATTTTGCTGTCCAAGGGGTCAGTAGTACCACAAAACCCTACTCCTAGTGCCTTTAGCCCACAGTTTAGGGGTCGCAGCAGCTGCGGATCGATGCCGCTCGACGAAAGAAGAGGTGAATGTGCCTCATCCGGTGGACGACATCACTAAACCCATCAATGTTAGGTTGTACATCCATCAGGAATGGACAAAGGACAAGGTGGCACTCGGCCAGGCCTGGCCTGTGGAAGACGGGACAATTAATGGCCGCCTAATTCCACTAGGGTACGCTCACGTCACCATTGATAGAATACTGGATAAGAAGTATAACAAGATACCCATTGAGTACCCCATAGTGGAAGACAAGCCGAAACTTGGTCAAAATAAGGGCTCTCAAGTGGCCTAGCGCAAACGCTTCATTAAGCTTGACCATCAATTGTCCTCTGATGATGAGGACGACTACGAGTCTTCGCCCACCCGCGATGATCACTCATCATCTCCCAACAGAGATAACTCCCCTCCTCGTCCAGAGCCATCACCCCTAAGAAGATAGAGGTCTCATTCTATTCCTCCTCGTCCAACTCCATCTTCATCAGCCCCGGGAAAAGAGACTCCTCCTTTTCCTCCATCTTCATCAGCGCCGAGAAAACAGAATTCTCATCGTCATCCTCCTCCACCTCAGTCCAAAATAAGATCAAAGACATTCTCATAGTCGTAGAAAAGGTCCTTGGATTTGGTCGCTAATGCTCCCAAAGTGGACCAACAGAGAAGAAAAAGGCCGTTCAGTGGCAGCGCTACCACCTTGATGAAAGAAAAATTTACAGCACACATCTCGAAGGAAGATTGTGTTAGTTTCTTCAATCTATGTGCCTCACTGCCTTCATTTTTGTTGAAGTCCGAATTCGAAAGGCAAACACAGAATAAATACGCTACAACAAGAGACGAAGAAATACACAATAAAGATTTAAGGAACATTATGAAGTTAGTCGAAGACAACTCTGATTTAACCATGGAAGAGGCCGCGAACATCTATTATGATGTACAAGGGACGAAAACACCGGCAATGAAGTATGAAAGGGGTAATCTTTTGGTTCTCGATCATGAGTATAAAAATCTAACAACATATATGTGCCAGTTATATGAATATTATATGGCTCAAGCAACAGAGACTGGACGACTTTGGTTTTGGGGTTATTATCTATTCGTCCATATGTTTTCCAATATCCTGAAGAAGAGAAGTTCAATGTCGAGTGGGAGTACTTGTTCCAGCTATACCAGAAACGCTATCTCGATGTTCAAATGTTGACAGCTGTGGACTATGTAAGTATCCTACACGCATGATATTACAATTAACTACTCTTTCGAGACATAAATTGTTAACTTTTGAGCACTTCCATGATTTTATGTATGTGTATAGCAAAATTTTGCGTTCTAAAAAGCAAATGGGATTACATAGGCTTCTTGGACTCCATGTGAGTCAATGAGAGGACATGTCTAGGCCTCTATAGGATGTGACGTGGAAGACCTGAAACAGAGATTGATTGCTGTTTTTGACTGAATTCACGATGAAGAAGAAAACCCACATACTTCTAGCCTACAACTGCGAGTATGTGTTCTCGACTTTTAATTTTATGCTTCTTTTTTCGTTAAGATTATTCGATAATTAAGATTCTGTGATTGTAGCAACCATTTCGTCTTTATTTGTGTTAATCTTGCTAAAAATCTGCTCGAGATGTGGGACTCGAAGAAAAAACCATTTCATCATCTCGACGCACTGGTGGCAGTGCTGAATTAGTAAGCGATCCTAATAACTTTTATTTTTTAATCACACATACCGCTTTCTAATGTTTCTCCTTTTAATGTTGCTCGGTGTCCGAAGAAGACATATCGGTGGGACGCCGATCCCATTCAAGGTTGTCGAAATGGAGGGGAAGTACTTATCACAGCCGGCGGAAAACAATGAATGCGGGTTTTATGTAATGTGGACAATGCTTCGCTACATCAGCGGGAAATCGGAAGAAGACGATAAGTTGGTGTGTATAATCCCCATTTCATTTATGTCTGTTAATAATTCAACAAAATGATTTACTGTTCCTCTTTGGATATCATCTTTTTTTGAACGACAGCGCAAGAAATATAAGCACGAAAGGCTGCTAGACATGGAGATCGTCACACTACAATCGGAGCTGGTAAAATTCATCTTAGCCGAGATATTGAAAAAAGATGGGGTATTTTTCATTACACAATCCGTGAAGTACAAGGACTAGTATGACCCAGAGCGGCTCGCCGGATTATTGTAAGAAGTATGAGAAGCATGTGTGAAGTCCAAGAACATTTCTTTTTTATTTTGAGGGACCGAGACGTGGATAAGAACATTTGAATTGTAATCGTAACATTTGTAACGTTTAATATTGATGAACATGTCATCTACGTAGCATATATAAAGCGAAACTCGATTCTACGAACAAATATAAATTAAAATAAATTATAAAACAATAAAATACGAATGGGCCATCACCGCTGGTTAGCAACAAACCGGCAGTGTTATCGTAACCATCACTGCCGGTTAGAAGCAAACCGACAGTGTTGTCTTGCTCAATACTGCCGGCTTGAACCATGAACCGACACTGATAGTTACAAGAACACTACCGGTTTGATCCATGAACCGACACTGATATTTACTACAATACTGTTGGTTTAATACATGAACCGACAGTGTAGGCTTGCTCAATACTGCTGGCTTGAGCCAAGAACCGACACTCTTAAAGCAACCGTCACTGTCGGTTGGCACTATAAACCGACAGTGTTGTTCAACTGGACACTGCCGGGCGGAGCCAGGAATCGATACTATTTCCTGTAGATCAGGGTCGGTTTTTAAGGACCGACAGTGATGTCAACCCCCCATCACTGCCGGTATGTCACTGTCGGTTCAAAATCCACCAGTGAAGTGGGTTTTTGAACCGACAGTGATGTCCAGATCTGAGGTAGTAAGATGTCGCAGATCGAGCGGGAGAACTCCACCGCCGACGTCGTCAACAAGTACCTCATAGGTATGTGTATGTATGCCACTATATCCGAGTATGTGTGTATGTATATATATATATATATATATATATATATATATATATATATATATATATATATATATATATATATATATATATATATATATATGTACGCGTACGTGCATCTTGTCATTCGTAGCTAGTAGCTTGATAGACCTCGAATGCGCGTGACTACTCGATTCAGCTGTTTGGCACTGCTCAAGTCCACCAAAACCAATCATATTCCACCAACTATGTCATGAAGTAGCTCCACAAAAAACCTAGAGGTAGTTGACCTTGAACTCTGCTTTTTTTTAGAGCGATGTTCGTAAAGGTGTCCCTGTTTGGATAGCAAAAGTTGCGAGCGGAGAAGAAAAACATGGATGTGAGAAGTCCCAAACGGGCCATATATAGCTCTGGATGCAGCTAGTAGCTATCAGCAGCACTGACGGACGGGTTAGATACTGCAATAGAGCATTATATTGAACTTTATTTGGCCAGGTTAATAGTAGTCAAACAGTAATTATGGGTGCACGAAAACTCTGTTTAATGACGTGAAAACTATGTACTGGTGAGTATGTATATATATTTTGGCCGTGTAGTCCTTGCTTTTGCTTTTGTCTATAGTTTGGGCCATTGAGCTTGGTAACTCTAAGCAAGTTCGAATAAACGTCAAACGAAGGCCACACTTAGGCCTATAATATCTATATATATATACATGCTTGCAACAGTCACCAGTATTTAGCGTAAATTAAAACTATTCAGATCTGCCAGATTGATGGGAGAGAGATTATTAGCATTTGATGATATATATTATCATAAACCTTTGTGCTTTAGTTAGTCTAGGCCGGCCACTTGATTTTTTTTATGGTATTGATAATACTGCGTGCCAGACGACGTTGGTATGGGTAAATAAAGTTTCCCAGTCAACGTAACGTAACGTGGCTCCTTAAAATAATTAAACTAGAGTTGAATCGTACGTACGTCCTAGTTTAATGCATGTATGGTAAACACGTGCGAGATCCTGAAGCCATGCATGCGTCCGGGCCGTGCAGGCAGCGTGCTCAGCGGCGGCGGCAGCGTGCCGGCGAAGAACGCGCCGCCGGAGGCGTGGGTGAAGATGGTGAACGGGATGCAGAGCGGCGCACTGTCGACGCGGCTCGGGATCCCCATCATCTACGGCATCGACGCCGTCCACGGCCACGGCAACGTCTACAAGGCCACCATCTTCCCACACAACATCGGACTCGGCTGCACCAGGTACGTACGTACGTACGTACGTGTGCTTCAATTTATTCGCCAAAAATAAATTACAAGGAAAAAGGAAAATCAAAATGTTTGCCGAGTTTCTTTGTGAATCTGGACCTAAAACAAATCAAGTGTGTAATAACATATAATTTTCATCATCACATAATTAAACAAATCTGATCGAGTTGCATGTTTATTCGGTTCAGGGACCCAGAGCTAGCACAGATGATTGGAGCTTCTGTAGCTCTGGAGGTCAGGGCCACCGGCATCCCCTACGTCTTCGCTCCTTGCGTCGCGGTGTGCAGAGACCCTCGGTGGGGGCGGTGCTACGAGAGCTTCAGCGAGCACCCGGGGGTGGTCCGGAACATGACCTCCATCAGCTCCGGGTTCCAGGGCGAGATCCCGGCGAGCGGCGGCCGCCCCGGCGCGCCATACGTCGCCGGGCAGCGCAACGTGGCGGCGTGCTCCAAGCACTACGTCGGCGACGGCGGCACCACCAAGGGCGTGAACGAGGGCAACACGGTGGCGTCCTTCCACGAGCTGATGGCCGTGCACATGCCGCCCTACTACAACGCCGTCATCCGGGGCGTCTCCACCGTCATGGTCTCCTTCTCCAGCTGGAACGGCGTCAAGATGCACGCCAACCACTTCCTCGTCACCGACCACCTCAAGAACAGGCTCCGCTTTAGGGTACTCCACGTTGAAGTCAATTGTTGAGGCATAAATAAAATGAATTGAACTGTATGTATTTAATTTAATTGTTTACTTCAGGGCTTCATCATCTCGGATTGGCAAGGGCTTGACAGGATCACGACCAATGTTTTAAATAGCGGGCTAAACCCCTTAGCGGCTGCCTAAATCAAAGGCTAAGAAAAGCTATAGCGGGCTACATAGCGGGCTAAGCCATTTAGCCGCTGAGAAAAAATATGTCAAGTATTAGGTATTAAGATGCCGACCATCATGTCTCAGGTATAAAAAATTGACAAAGCAGGCATCATTAATCAACTCACATAAATCTAATCAAGTATGAATGTTGGCAGTATGAGCAACGGCAACAGAAATCACTGCCATAATAAGATGGGCAACAGAAATCACTGACATAATAAGATGGACTTCTGCATTTTTTTTCCATCATGAATTTTTTTTCATCCTGAACATAAATCAAAAGTTCAGAGATGCAGAGATGCTCATCGGTATAGTTTAATCACGAACTTGAGTACAGAGATGCTCATCGGTATTGCTTTGTTCAGAAAGAACCAAATCAGATCTAATCTAATCGAAGGCTGCTGACAATACCTGGCCAGCGCGCAGATGGCCCAAGGTGGCTGCGTCCGCATCTTCCTCATGGCTTGCAGCTCCTGTTTCGTACCTCAGGCCAAGTCGCAGGCTCGCAGCCGCCCGCCGCCACCGACGTCGTCGTCGCCGCCGCCAACACTTGTGGTCGCTGAGATTTCAAGAAGAATGACAACGCAGCTCAATCCACCAGCTCTATCGAGTTGTTTTGGGCCTGCACGATTTTAGCCCAACAGAATTCAAAGCCCATGTCAATTTTGGTTGGATAGCGGCGCTAAATGAACCTTGATTTAGCGGATTTCGCGCGCTACTGGCCGCTATTAGCGTCAGCGATCTCATAGCGCGAAAAGTGTCGATGCCTAGCGGCTGCCCTGCTCAACCGCTATATCCCGCTATTGCGGACGCTATAGCCCGCTATTTAGAACCATGATCACGACCCCAGATCACGCTGACTACCTTCTGTCCATCAAGCTGGGCATCCTCGCCGTAATTGACATGGTGATGATCCCCTACACGTACACGGAGTTCATCGACGACCTCACGTTGCTGGTGCAGAACGGCACCATCCCGATGAGCCGCATCGACGACGCCGTCCGCCACATCCTCCGGGTCAAATTCACCATGGGTCTCTTCGAGAACCCCTACGCCGACACCAGCCTCGTCGGGGAGCTCGGCAAGCAGGAGCACCGCGACCTGGCGCGCGAGGCCGTGCGCAAGTCCCTCGTCCTCCTCAAGAACAGCAAGCCCGGCGCCAAGCCGCTGCTGCCGCTGCCCAAGAAGCTCTCCTACGGCGGCAGCGTCCTGGTCGCCGGCAGCCACGCTGACGATCTCGGCAGCCAGTGCGGCGGCTGGACCATCACCTGGCAGGGCCTCACGGGGAACAACCTCACCGCCGGGACCACCATCCTCGACAGCATCCTGCGCGCCGTCGCCCCCGGCACCGACGTCGTCTACTCCGAGAACCCCGACGCGGACTTCGTCCAGCAGAACAAGCCCCTGTTCGACTACGCCATCGTCGTCTGTTGTGTAATCCTGGTCACACTGATTGGGAACACCTGGAGCAGCGACGTGGCATGGAGCAGTTGGTCAAGCAAGGCGCCAAGACTCAGTTTGAATCAAGGTGCAGCGGGAGGCTAGCGGTGACCGCGCCCACGACACTGCAGTTATCTGCATAGTGTATTTTTAGTCATGTTCAGAGTGTGTTTAAGCAGTTGTTGCTTTTATAATCGTGTGCATTAGCTACGGTATAAGTAGCTGGGTCATTGAGGTGTCGAGTTATGCATTGTAAAAAAGGCCGGTTAGGTTCAGTGTGTTGAAAACCATTAAAAGCGAAAAGGGGCGCTGTCACCCTGGCGCCATCGTGGCGGTTGCCCATCTGTTCTTCGTGTTCATCGATTTCTTTCATTCGATCCAGCCACATACAGTGCGTGATTGAGATCCGAGACTATCATCTGGTATCAGAGCCTTAATCACGCGCAGAGACACTCCAGATTAGGTCCATGTCGATCGTCGCCAGCGGCAGCGACGGCGGGGATGGGGCGCGAGGCGGCGGGGAAGCGCGCCAGGTTTACCCAACCCTGACGAGCTCGAATTACACCAGTTGGTGCATTCGAGTTCAGGCGATCATGGAGGATCGGGAGGAGTGGGAGGTGGTTGAGCCAGATCCGGAAGCTGCGGCGCCGACCGCGGCGGAGAAGGTGAAGCTGGACGCGAAGGATCGGAAGGTGAAGGCGCACCTTCTTCAGTGCATTCCCGAATGACATCTTGATGCAAGTTGCGAAGAAGAAGTTAGGGAAGGAGGTGTGGGACTCCCTGAAGGCGCGTTTCGTCGGTGCTAGATCGAGTCAGAGATGCTCGGCTGCAGACTTTGAAGAGCGAATTCGATGCAGTCGAGATGAAGGATGATGATCCACTGGATCAAGTTGTGGGGAGACTGACGGCACTGTCAGTCAAGAGTAGCAGCTTGGGGGGAACATCACCGACGCAGATCTGGTGAAGAAACTGTTTGACATCGTGCCCGATCGGTACCTCACCGTCGTGGCAGGAATCGAACAGTTCTTTGATCTGAAGACTCTTGCATTCGATGAAGCAGTAGGGCGCCTGAAGGCCTTCGAAGAGCGGACGCGGCGGGGCAGCAGTGGTGCTCGTCCAGTGAAAGGCCAGGTCCTCCTAACTCAGGCTGAGTGGGAGGCGAGGCAGAAGCAATCTGATGGTGATTCCTCGGGAAGGGGAAGAGAGGAGAAAGCAGTTGGCGTGGGCGAGGCCGTGGGCGCGGTGGAGGCAGCAGTGGCCTGTGGCGGGGGAGCTGATGCCGGGAAGGATGGCAATGGGAAGCGTGACAAGAGTCACATCAAATGCTTCAAATGCCATGCCTATGGGCATTACGCCAATCGATGCCCGGGTGAGAAGAAGAAGGAGGAAGCTCACCTTGTCAAGGTGGAGAGGGAGCCTGCAGTTCTGTTGGCAGAAACTGTATTGCCGGATCGGCTACAGTGTTCTTCAGAGGACAGGATTCAGAAACTGTTTCTGAATGAAGCCAAAGTACAGCCTGGACTTCATCTGACTGGTGGAGGTGATCCATCAAGCAATGTGTGGTACTTGGACAATGGAGCAAGCAACCGACATGACTGGTGATCACAAGAAATTCAGAGATCTGAACAGTGCTATTTCTGGCAAGGTAAGATTTGGGGATGGTTCTACAGTAGAAATCATGGGTAAAGGTACTGTAGTGTTCCAAGGGAAGAAGGGTGATCAATGGGTGTTATCTGATGTTACTACATTCCAAAGTTAAGAAGCAATTTAATCAGTCTAGGTCAGTTAACTAAGCTAGGACACAGAGTTATGCTTGATGAAAATGTGCTAGAAGTTTCAGAGAAACATCCTGACAGATTGATCATGAGTGTACCTAGGACACAGAATAGACTTTACAAGATTGAGCTTGAAACTGTAGAACCTGAAAGCTTACTAGCATGCATTGATGATTTGGCTTGGCTCTAGCATGGGAGGTTAGGCCATGTGAATTTCAGATCTTTGAAACAGCTGGTTAGTAAGAAAATGGCAGTTGGGGTGCCTGAGATCAGTCATCCTGAACAAGTTTGTAGTGATTGCATTTCAGCAAAACAAACTAGGAGTCCATTTCCTAAGGCCTCACAGTGGCAGTCAACTGAGAAGCTTATGCTGGTTCATGTTGACCTGTGTGGGCCTATATCACCAGAGACAGTAGGAGGAAACAAATATTTTATGCTATTGGTTGATGACCATTCTAGGTGGATGCAAGCTTACATGTTGCAGAGCAAGGATCAAGCTTGTGATGTATTTGTCAAGTATAAAGCAAAGGTAGAGAATTTCACTGGGTGCAAGGTGAAAGTTCTTAGATCTGATAGGGGTGGGGAATTTCTGTCAGGTGTCTTGGCAAAGGTTTGTGAACAAGCTAGGATCAAAAGGCAGCTCACAGCACCTTACACTCCTCAACAAAATGGAGTGGTGGAGAGGAGGAACAGGTCTGTGATGGAGATGGCTAGGGCTCTGCTTAAGAGCATGAAAATACCAGGAAGGTATTGGGGAGAAGCTGTCAGGCAAGCAGTTTATCTGCTGAATAGGTTGCCAACCAAGAAGCTGGGTGACATGACTCCATATGAGGATTGGACAGGGAGGAAGCCTAGTTTAGGTCATTTGAGAGTGTTTGGGTGTGTTGGTCACACAAAAATATCAACACCCCATCTAAAGAAACTTGATGATAGAAGTAAGCAGTTGGTTTATTTTGGGGTTGAAGAAGGAAGCAAAGCACACAGAATGTATGATCCTAAAAACAACAAGATTGTTGTCAGTAGGGATGTTGTGTTTGAAGAAAAGAAAGTGTGGACCTAGGAATCAGCTATGGGCCAAAATGTGTCTAGTGAAGTCATAGTTGAAAATGATTTTGAATATGACTATGTTGACTTTGGTGTCAATGATGCAGTAGCACAGGAAGAAGAGGCAGATGATGCATTTGTCAGTGTTGACAGTGGAGCTGAATTACCACAGTCACCTGCACAGCAAGGAGAACAGATTGTTCAGGAGCCTGTTGATTTCAGTGATGGCATGGTGACACCACAACATAATGCTGTTCATGGAGACAATTCCACTCCTACTTCAACTGATGATAGTGGTCCCATCAGATTCAGAAACTTAGAGGAAATATATGATGGTACCTCAGAAATAGAGTTGATGGACTCTGATGTGGAAGCCTTGTTGGTGGAGACAGGAGAACCAACTGGATATGCAGAAGCTGCTGGTCATCAAGAGTGGATTGAAGCAATGGATAGAGAAATAGAATCCATTGAAAAGAACAGGACATGGGAACTGGTCAAGTTACCTGTGGGAAAGAAACCCATTGGCCTCAAGTGGGTTTATAAGTTGAAAAGGAATTCAGATGGTGAGGTGGTGAAGTACAAGGCCAGGCTAGTTGCAAAGGGTTATGTGCAGAAGTATGGCATTGACTTTGAGGAGGTGTTTGCTCCTATTAGCAGACTAGATACAATCAGAACTGTGCTTGCATTTGCAGCTAACAATGGTTGGAAGATTCATCATCTTGATGTGAAATCTGCATTCTTACATGGAGATCTAGAGGAAGAAGTTTATGTGTCACAGCCTGAAGGGTATGAAGTGAAAGGGAAAGAAAATGAGGTATTCAGGTTGAGCAAAGCTCTCTATGGTCTCAAGCAAGCTCCTAGGGCTTGGAATGTCAAACTTGACAAAAGTCTAAGGAAGTTGAATTTCAGAAGATGTCTAAGTGAACAAGCAGTGTATACTAGGGGTACTAGTGTTGATGCAATCATTTTGGGTGTCTATGTAGATGACCTAATCGTGACTGGAGGAAATCCAGATGAGATCAACCTGTTCAAGAGACAAATGATGAATGAATTTGAAATGACTAATTTGGGGCTGCTAAGCTACTACCTTGGGATTGAGGTGGAGCAGAGGGAAGATTTCATCACTATGAAACAGAGTGGATATGCTAGAAAGGTGTTGGATCAATTTGGTATGAGTGACTGTAACTCAACTAAATTCCCTACGGAACCTGGATGCAAGCTTAATGCTGACAAAGGTGGACAACCAGTGGACTCAACAGAGTATAGAAGGATGATTGGGTGCCTAAGATACTTACTACACAGTAGGCCTGATCTGTCTTACTCTGTGGGAGTTGCTAGCAGGTTCATGGAAAAACCCACAGTGATGCATGCCAAAGTTGTCAAACAGATCTTGAGATACTTGAAAGGCACAGTGGACTTTGGGCTGGTGTATGTCCAAGGTGGGAGTGCAGACAAGCTCATTGGCTACTCTGATAGTGATCATGGGGGGTGATACAGTGGAGAGAAGAAGCACTGGATGAATGACATTCTATTTGAATGAGAACTTGATCACTTGGTGCTCTCAGAAACAAAAAACAGTGTCACTTTCTTCTTGTGAATCAGAGTTTATGGCAGCCACTGCAGCAGCCAAGCAAGCACTATAGCTTAGAAACCTGATCAGTGAGATTACAAAGCAAGATCCTAAGCCTGTTACTTTATTTGTGGACAACAATTCAGCAATAGCCCTCATGAAAAATCCAGTGTTTCATGGGAGGAGTAAGCACATTGATTTGAAGTATCACTTCATTAGAGAATGTGTTGAAAGAGGGCAGATTGTGGTGAAGAGGGTGGGAACTGAGGAGCAGAAAGCAGACATTCTGACCAAGGCCATGCCTGCTGTGAAGCTGTCAGTCATGAGCCATCTGATTGGGATCAGAAACCTCAGTGTGCCCCAGGCTTAGGGGGGAACTTGTTGGTGTAATCCTGGTCACACTGATTGGGAACACCTAGAGCAGCGACGTGTCATGGAGCAGTTGGTCAAGCAAGGCGCCAAGACTCAGTTTGAATCAAGGTGCAGCGGGAGGCTAGCGGTGACCGCGCCCACGACACTGCAGTTATCTGCATAGTGTATTTTTAGTCATGTTCAGAGTGTGTTTAAGCAGTTGTTGCTTTTATAATCGTGTGCATTAGCTACGGTATAAGTAGCTGGGTCATTGAGGTGTCGAGTTATGCATTGTAAAAAAGGCCGGTTAGGTTCAGTGTGTTGAAAACCATTAAAAGCGAAAATGGGCGCTGTCACCCTGGCGCCATCGTGGCGGTTGCCCATCTTTTCTTCGTGTTCATCGATTTCTTTCATTCGATCCAGCCACATACAGTGCGTGATTGAGATCCGAGACTATCATCGTCGTCGGCGAGCCTCCCTACGCCGAGACGTTCGGCGACAACCTGAACCTGACCATCCCTGCCCCCGGGACGGACATCATCCAGAATGTTTGCGGCAGCATCAGGTGCGTCGTGGTGCTCGTCTCCGGCCGGCCGCTGGTGGTTGAGCCATTCATCGATATCATCGACGCGCTGGTGGCGGCGTGGCTGCCGGGGACGGAGGGGCAGGGCGTCAGCGACGTGCTGTTCGGCGACTACGGGTTCACGGGGAAGCTGTCGAGGACGTGGTTCCGCTCGGTGGATCAGCTGCCAATGAACGTCGGTGACGCGCACTACGATCCATTGTTCCCGTTTGGCTTCGGCCTCCAGACACAGCCGTCCACATATTAGCGGTCCAAATTTGAGCTAAATTCTTAGTCTTCGACGAGAAATATCCAAAGAGAGACTCAGGTTCTGGAATGTCATTTGCATTTATAGTTCGAGCTTACTTGATCCATGTGAGTAGTTTTGTAGTAGACAATAATAATAAGCTCCGGAATAATGTAATATGGTTTCTCTTTACCAAAATGATTGTGTTCTTGTACGTGATCGATTCTTGCTCATTTGAAACTAAAACTACGGGATACAGGAGGTTTGCCGAGTGTCAGGGGCACTCGGCAAAGCCCCCAAAACACTCGGCAAACCGTTTACCCAGTGTTACACTCGGTAAACGACATTCGGCAAACGTTTTATCGGCAAACACTGTTTTGCCGAGTGTTTTTTGTCGGGCACTCGGCGTGCCCCAAAATCACTCGGCAAACATTTTTTGAAAAAAATAAAAAAACAACCACCAGTCACCGAACGCCACCACCACCTCCTGCTCCGCCGCCGCCACCACCACTCCATCCATGCCACCACCTCCACCACCACCCATGTCACCTCCCCGCAGCCACGCCGTCCTCCCCGCGACGCCCGATGCAGCCGCGCCACCTCCCCACGGTCTCATTGGCCTCCCTGCGCCATCCTCCCTGCGCTGGATCGGAGTTGGGAGAGAGAGGAGAAAAGCTCGCCAGAACCCTAGATCAAGGAGGAGGAGGAGGGCCTACCTCGTCGGGATGACCGCACCACTAGATCCGCGCCGCCACCACGCCGGGGTTGCCGCACCAGGGCCCGTCTATGCCAGCGCTGTCGGCGGGAAGGGCTGCAGCTCTGGCGTCCTGGCTGTCCTAGAGGTCCAGGACGTCGTCGAGGTCGGAGATCCGACGTCTTGGAGCCTTGATGGAGATCAGGCGCCGGGAAATCTCGACAGGAATGGTTGGGGTGGGAGCCGACGGTGGGGGAGGCCGCCGGCAGGAGGCCAGATACGGCATGGACCTGCCCGCCGGCAGTGGATCTGGCCCACGGGATGGAGCAGTCGGGCCGGAGGGGGCGCTGAGGTGGAGGGAGGCGGCGGAGGGGAGGGGAGCGGTGGGGGAGGCCGCCGGCGGGAGGCCAAATACGGCAGGGGCCTGCCCGCCGGCGGTGGATCTGGCCCACGGGATGGAGCAGCCGGGCCAGAGGGGGGCGCTGAGGTGGAAGGAGGCGGCGGAGGGGATGGATGGGCGCTGCTATGGGAGGGAGAACAGGAGGCTTGAGGGGCAGGCAGGGAACACGGACGGGATATAGGATATTTTTTTGTTTGCCGAGTGTCATGATCGGGGCACTCGGCAAAGTTTTTTTTATTTTTTTTCTTCTTTGCCGAGTGTTCTAGATATGAGGACTTGGCAAAGTTTTTTTTTCATTTTTTCTTCTTCTTCTTTTCCAGAAAAAATATTTTATTTATTTGTTGAGTGTT
The DNA here is from genome assembly GCF_019320115.1 of Miscanthus floridulus. Classification (NCBI taxonomy): domain Eukaryota; kingdom Viridiplantae; phylum Streptophyta; class Magnoliopsida; order Poales; family Poaceae; genus Miscanthus; species Miscanthus floridulus. The sequence goes on from NC_089586.1 coordinate 9,008,207, forward strand.
TTTTTACACTCAGCAAACCCTCTCTTTGCCGAGTGTTTTTTTACACTCGGCAAACCGAATCTTTGCCGAGTGTTTTTTTTGCCGAGTTTTTTTATCTCATCACTCGGCAAAGATCTTGTTCGCCAAGTGCCCGAGGGAATACACTCGGCAAACATAAAAACACTCGGCAAATTTGAGGATTCCGGTAGTGTAGAGTGATTGCCTGCCCCCTTCTGCTTTGTTTAAAGCATATCTTATTTTTATTTGGAAAAAGTAAACCATGCTTCTACCACTTCCATTTTGGAGCTGTGGCTAAATTCTTTTCTTCCAGAAGGTGCTAACACTATTAAAAAAATCAGCAATGGAGGCTTTTTTTAGAGATCGGTCAAGATACAGCCGCCTCCAGAGTAACCTCTAAACCGACAAATACCACTATTAGACATGGCTCTATTCCCAATCGCCTCTACAAATGGATCTCTAGAAATTGATTTGAGCCGCCTCTTAAAATAGGAGCTGCATACTAAAATTTGAATTTTTCAAACGACTTTAGATGGAGAAATGACCAAAAAAAAGTTGTAGGTCTATGCAATTTTATAGTAGACCACTTTTTTCTTTTGAATTCATCTATGCATGGAAAACTACGTTTGGATTTTTTACATTTGAAATTCAAATTTTTAAAATGACCTCGGATATGATGTTGAAACAACCAAAACAAAAGTAGTAGATCTCGAGAAGTTATATAAATTTGTATTTGACAAATTTTTCATCTGAAATAATCTATCTAAGGAAAATTATATGTGAATTTATCACATTTCAAATTTGATTTTTTTTTAAACAACCTTGGGTGGAGAAATGACCAAGATAAAAGTTGTACGTAGATCTCAAAAAGTTATGCAACTTGTAGTTGACAATTGTTTCCAGTTGAATTCATCTATGCATGAAAAATTACGTTTGAATTTCTTACATTTGAAATTCAACTTTTTCAAACGATCTCTGATAGAGAAACGACCAAAACCAAAGTTATAGATCTCGAAAAGTTATAAAACTTTGTAGTTGACAATTTTTCATTTAAATTTATTTAGGGTTCCAAATACTTATTTCAAAACCGGATGAATATAAAATGAGGAGAACCAACATTCAAACAAGTGTTGTATGGGTGAAGTGGTTAATTAGGGTACGAACGTGCGAGACCTAAGGTCATAGGTTTGAGCCCCCACGGCCGCGCAACGTGCACTACTGGAAACTTGAATACTTCTGTAGGTGATGAATTTTTCTGTGCGTGTTTCTCTATACACACAGAAAAATTCGTAATTTTTCTGTGCGTTTCAAAAATCCCGACAGAAATATTTGAAAACCCATAGAAAAATTGCGTGATTTTTCTGTGCGTGTCAATACACAGAAAAATTGACATTATTCCGTCGGTCTTTTCAAAACTCACAGAAAAACTAGATACACGCACAGAAAAACTATATACACAGAAAAAAACCCTAAACCTATCTCCAGACGCGGCCGCTCATCTCTATCCCAAACGCGCCGCCCGCACCCGTCCGAGACCACGCCCGCACTCCCGTCGCTCCTAGGTCTCGCAGCGGCCACCCCCTCCTCTCTTCCACCGTCACGGTGGCCACCCCCTCCTCCACCGGTGAGGCCACCACCCCCTCCTCCACTACAACTCCTCCCCTACCTTCCCTCAGAAGACGGCGGTGGCTGCCTGTGCAAGGCCGGATGGCGGCGCCTCCTCCCCCAGATCTGCCTCCTGCCGCACCAAGGAGCTTCGCCGCCCGCCACCCCTAGATCTGTCTCCCCCTCCTCTCTTCCACCGTCGCGGCGACCACCCCCTCCTCCACCGGTGAGGCCATCACCCCCTCCTCCACCAGATCTGCCTCCCGGCTCGCACCATATGCCTGCTCCTCTCCATACCTTTCCCCTCCACCATCCCGCACGCATATCTTCTCGATTTCTCCTTCCCTCTCGGTCTTGTATGCCGCGATGCTTGGCGGGAACGATTTCATCTTGCGTGGGAGATCTTGTCGTCCTGGGGCCTGGGCTAGGGTTACCGCCCCCATTTCGCACCTCTCCTTCCTCCTCTGGTTTGGTGCGCTCTCTCCTCTTCCTCCCCATCGAGCTTGCTTGACCTATACAGTCAACCTCCACCAGCGGATTCGTGTTGGTCCTCCAGTGCTCCAACAGTATATCTCACCTGCCCCCATCTCCTACCCCTCTCTGTGCGGTGATTTCTGTTGAATCGTTTGTGGATTTTGTTTGTCGTCCACTGATATTAGGGTTCATGTTCTTACATACTTAGATCTGGGTGACATTTTTGTTGATCTACATGTTTACATTTGCTTTTGTCTTGTTCCGCCCTCAGATCTGTGTGATGTGCACCTCTTATTTGTTGTACACATGTGTTGTCGCCTAGATTTTGCACATGATGATGCCAAGTCCGATTTACAAACTGAGCAAAGTGCCTTGGTCGACGATGTTTACTTAACCCTAGGCACTGGAGGAGCACCCTATGGTGTGGCAGCCGCGTCTTGCTTAAGTCCATAGCTCTGATTCTAGTGAGGGTTCTTTTTGTTGAAGCATCTAGAATTTATGACACTGATGTTCAATCTCTTGATATGACTATGATGTTCAAACTCTTGATATCTATTTGGCCAATGATGCAACATGAAAAATAAACTCTGAGGTGGCTGCAATTTGTTTTTTGTGCATTCTGTATGATTCTCATGACTATTATCAAACCATGGGACATTACCTTAGTTTTCTTCTATCTGTTTTTTGCCTTGGCAGCCACCTATGATTGAGTATCTGGAAATTATACCAACATATCGTTAAGCTAAGGCCTCACTTACTTTGCCAATGATGATATCATATTAAGCATGCCAAGAACTGATGACCTTGAGCTTGTGTTGAGGTATTGGAGCTTTGTTTCTTACTCTGTTTCTTATGCTCCAAGCTCAAGGTCAATCAAGGAGCAACTGATATCTGAGGCCAATGTGTTGAATACTACATCATTTGATCACCATCTTTATTACATGAATCGAGGAAAGCATGCTCCTAGTGTTTATAATTGTCCAATTAATAAACTGAAGTCAACTGATATAGAAAGTTTGTGGTATACATACCATGATCTGTATCTTGCTTTATATGTTATTACTTATTAGTTCTTGCTTTATATTAGTCATTGATGAGCCACTAAGATCAGACTGTACACTTCTACTAGTGCATACCTTACTGATTTTGAATTGGACTGACATTGTTCTAACCTTTTCAGAGTCTGAGATTGGCACTTGATTTCTCAACTTTTGATGACCCCAACTGTAGAATCAGTAGTAAGAACCGACTGCTTGCACTTGATAAATATGAGCTTATTTTTGTGAAATCGCTAATTGGCGTAGCACCTCAAAGTGTGATTCTCTCAACATTTGACTTCAATAGGATGCTCTCTGATTTGTATCATAGCTGTCTTTAGTGTTTTTCTTAGTGTATGGTAGATGTGCTGATACAAGCTCTGTTTTTGTGCTGCAATTGATGCTAAGAGTTATGACTTGAATGTTTGTTCAGATTGGATCAGGTTTGGCTCTTATTGAACTGTGCAGTTTATTTTTAGAATTTGTTGCAATACAGTAGGGTATCGGGGACTTGGGTCTGTCAGTTAACCTTGTCCATGGGATAAGTATGTATGCAACTTGAGCCCTGGCTACTGTCAGTTAACCTTGTCCTACACTATATCATATAAGATCTTTAGTTTCTGAGCCCCGGCTACTGTGTCTTTGAGAAAAATTAGATATGCTAATTTGGGCTGCAACTAAGTGCTCTTATTATGATGCAACTTGCTTAAGCATGTCACTGCTGTTCTGTGGTTGTGTGAAATAATTTCTGTAACTTAGGAAATGATGAACTCCCCAATCAGTGGAATTGTCCTGCACCGTAGCATGCACTTCCCATGAATTATCTTGATCTGCTGGCTTTATAGCCGCTCCACCTCCACTACTCCAGCCTCCCCAATCAGTGGAATTGTCCAGCACCTTAGCATGCACTTTCCATGAATTATTTTGATCTGCTGGCTTTGCAGCAGCTCCAACTCCACTACCCCAGCCTCCCCAGTCACCAGAATCATTCGTAGCACTAGCATTTTGTTCCCAACTTGAGTTCATTGTTGTGCCATTTTCCCATGAGCCGCCTTTCTGAATATTTTGCTCTCCAACTTAAGTATTATACAACACTTGCTTGAAGCTTCCTTTTTTCAATTACCTTTTGCCATAAGCTTGCCACCAGGGAAGAATTGCAGGGAGTCCGTAGTGATGTGGCGGCCAATGCTCAAAACATTGGGCAGATCAGGTAGTCATAGGTCAGCCTTGCTGCACACCTCTACCAGATCTTCTAGCCGGCGACTCTAGGTATTCCTTTGTTATTTATTGCTCAAGTTGTGTCCCTTGCACGTTTCACTCCTTAAATTTCCTTATTACGCTTTTCTGACTCAAACCTCGCCTTTCTTGCAGGTGTAGCTCCGGCGTCCTATCCAGCATCATACTCTCAGGGATACACTACATTAGGCTCAGCTTCAATCGGTATTGACTTAGGTTTTTCTTCACCTTCCTGGATTTTATGAGTTACCTAGTCCTAACCTAGAGAACTTAGTCCTAACACTTGCTTCTTTGTCACTGTAGGAGTGTCGCCGACCATGCCTACCATTGCCACCTTTCCGTCGCTGCACTCCTCGCAGCAGCAACAGGAGCAGCTACCGCCGCCACAGTAGTGAAGCTCATCATGGTGTCCTTGTCGTCCTCTCGTGATGGTTTAGAACTTTGATGTCGGTCATTTGAAGTTTGCTTGTCGCCCAGCCACATCGGGCGTGATACTTGTTTTGGTACTCTTGATACTTGATCGGTTGTGTGGTCATCCATCAAGGTCCCTTCGAGTACTATATTTGTGTATTATTTGAATGAAACCTTGTTGTCATGCACAAAAATTACTGTATGGAAAATATGTATTTTAATATGCTGTTGCTACTGTTTTAAAATATTTTTTTTGTGCGTTTAACTCTTTTTTCTGTGAGGCTGGCTACACAGAAATATTTTTTTAATCTAGGCGAAATGAATTTTTCTGCGAGTTCACCTAGACCAACAGAAAAAAAATATGTTTTTCTGTGCGTTTATTTCTTTTTTTCTGTGTGGATTAATACACAGAAAAATTAGTTTTAATCTGGACGAAAACAATTTTTCTGTGCGTGTGAGACCCACAGAAAAATTGTTTCTGATGGTGAACTCACAGAAAAATTTTATTTTTCTATCATTATATTTCTGTGGATATTTTTCTGATGGTACACCGTCAGAAAAATATTTTTCTGACAATATTCGTATTTTTCTGTGTGTTTTCGCACACACAGAAAAAAGCGAGATTCCAGTAGTGCTGCAAACCGCCTCTACAAATCCATTTCATGATGTGAGAGTATATAACACGTGACACTAATTATTTGCAATCTTCCAGGCCAGATTGTCATGGACACAATAAGCTAATTAACGGCTAAATGATTTGGAGATCCCACAGCTAAAAAAAATATGTTTTCTTAGCATCAAGTTTTTCTTTAAGAAAAATTATCATTATTTTTTCGTAATGCAATGCAGATGCAGCCACTCATGCACCCTTATGAAGTTATGAACGTAAGCTACTCCAACGAACAACTATGGAAACTAGCTATCTAGACCACCGGTACATCTTGAGTTTACAAATGTCACAGTCACAGCTGGCGTCTCATTGTTGGCAAGCATGTTCGCCTAATTACTATTGAAAGAAATGACCTGGAGTTTAACCCATAAATATGGAGGGTGGATAGGGATTACAAATTATGTCCTTCAGCTGACAAGGTCTGATCCTGTGGTAGTTTACCAATGAACTTATAAACTTCTTCATACTTCCATGCCTAAAACAACACAAATTATTTGATCTTCTTACACTATGTGAAAATAGGTCAATAGTGATGGGAGATAACACTCAATATTGGCCGTCACACGAGATGCATCACTAATAAATAGTCACTACCGGACAGAGCATCTTTGCCGAGGGAAAATGCTCGGGCACTCGGCAAAGAGTGTTTGTCGAGGGCCTGACCCTCGGCAAAGAACAGCCCTCGGCAAAGACTCTTTGCCGAGTGCCAGACCCTCGGCACAGACAAGCACACGGCAACAATAATTATTTGCCGAGGGCTAAGCCCTCGGCAAAGGGCCGGCCCTCGGCAACACCGCCTGCCACGACGTCCATCACCTGCCGTCAATCTTTGCCGAGGGCATCACCGTTAGGCCCTCGGCAAAGACTTTTTAACCGTTTTTGAAAATTTTCTTTTAAAAAATTCTTTGTCGAGTGCCCCTGGACCAGCACTCGGGAAAGACAGTCTTTGCCGAGTGCCAAGCTGACACTCGGCAAATTTTCAAAAAAAAAATTTGACCCCAAATTTTTTGTTGGGCCCGCCTACATTGTTTACAACTTCATGTTCAAATTTGGTGCTTTTTCTAGTTTTTTTTTGTTATATTTGGTTGATTAATTTGATTATGTTGAATTTTTATATATAATTCAAATTTGAACTGCAAGTGCATGGAATATTGTAATCTAGTGCTTCGAAAAATATTATTCATGGTATTTGGTGTATGTTGAGTCTCTATCCACGAACTCGCATCAAATTTCGCGCATCTTCATGTAACAAGACGAGCCACTTGCCAGAAAAGTGTTTTAAAATTATATAAAGTCCATACGAAGTCCGAAAATCACAAAACTTAGGTGTCATGTTATCGCATGTGTAGGTTGTGGTAAAAAATTGAGAATGTTTCAAGCAAGTTGCGACGTCAGATGCATAAAACCCAGACATCTCTAGACATGCGATAACATGACACCTCGACAAGTTTCGTGATTTTTGGACTTCATATGGACTTTATATAATTTTAAAACACTTTTCCGGCAAGTGGCTCGTCATGTTACGTGAAGAAGATGCGTGAAATTTGATGCGAGTTCGTGGATAGAGACTCAACATACACCAAATACCATGAATACCATTTTTTGAATGACCAAATTCTATTATTTCATGTACATGCAGTTCAAATTTGAAATAGTCAAAAAATTTCAACGAAACAAAACTAATTAAGGAAATAAAGTAAAAAAACTAAAAATTGTCCCAAATTTCGAAATTGAGGTTTAATTACTGTAGCAAGGCCCCAGAAAAAAAATGGGGCGAAAAAAACAAAAAAAAAATTAATTTGCCGAGTGCCAATCGTGGCACTCGGCAAAGAAGCCTTTGCCGAGCGCCAGGTCACAAGGCGCTCAGCAAAGATTTTTTTTTTAAATAAAAAAACCTTTGTCGAGTGCCGCTGGGCCTGGCACTCGGCAAATCTTTTAACCTACAGGCCCAGAATGGGCCGGCCCAACCCCACCCCCTCCTCACTCGTCTCCCACCCGCCCCCGCATCGCCGTGCCGCCGCCGTCCTCGCGCCCCCGTCCCGCGCCCCGGCGGCCTCGCGCCCCCGTCCCGCGCTCCGGTGGACCCGCGCCCCCGCCCCGGCGGCCCTGCGCTCGCGCCCCCAACGGCCACGCGCCCGCGCCCCGGCAGACCCACGCCCCCGCCCTGGCGGACCCACGCTTGCGCCCCGGCGGCCCCGCGCACGCGCTTCAGCAGCCCCGCGCCCCGGTGGCCCCGCACCCACGCCCCGGTGGACCCACGCACGTGCCCCGGGTCCCCAGCCACCGCCCCGAGCTCGTCGGCGCCTCGAGCTCCGAGCTCCCCGGGGACAGCGACCCGACCGGCCCCGAGCTCCACCGGCCCCGCTATGCCCTGCGACCGGCCAGCAGAGGGAGAAGGAGAGGAGCAAGAGGAAGAAAGAGAAGGGGGAGGAGGAAGAAGAGGAAGGTGCCGACCCGACCACCCGTCGATCCTCACACCGTTCCGACCGCCTATTGATCCTCGCGCTGCTACGGTCATCCCTGCCGTCGTCGCCGGCCCTCGCTCTTGCCGTTCTTGCCGCCAAGGTAAGCCCTACCCTTGTGTTAGTAGTAGTAGTAGTTAGTAGTGTTAGTAGTAGTTAGTTGTAGTGTTAGTTGTAGTAGTTAGTAGTGTTAGTTGTAGGGTTAGTAGTGTTAGTTGTAGGGTTAGTAGTAGTAGTTGTTAGTAAATAGTAGTAGTTAGTAAGTAGTAGTGGTTGTTAGTAGTGTTAGTTGTAGGCTTAGTAGTAGTAGTTAGTAAATAGTAGTAGTTAGTAAGTAGTAGTGGTTAGTAGTAGTAGTTGTTAATAGTTAAGTAGTTCTTAGTATTAGTACTGTTAGTAGTTAAGTAGTTGTTAGTAGTAGTGTTAGTAGTAGTTGTAGGGTTAGTAGTAATTGTTGTTGTACTACTTCAATACTTTCATCTGCATGGAAAGAGAACTAAAGTACATGGCTCCTCTTGATATATTGGTGGTTGTTGGCCTTCGTGCCCATGTTTGGTATATATGTAGTTGTTGGCCTTTGTGCCATGTTTTTTGCAGGTTTTGGGAACCTCCCTGTGCAAGGGAGGTGCTGCCAAAATTTTGAGTTGACACTAACCATTTTTGCCCTTTTTGTAGGAGGACCTGTGGGAGGGACTCGGTGACCCTAATCGTCTTCATCGGCGCTGTGGGTCTTCCTGCACCGTGTCGACTCGCCACTGCACCGACTCTCCACCACCCCGCTACCCTGACCTCACCGGCACCCTAGGTATAACCCTCTATCTGTATGTGGTCTTTGGTTGCGTAACATAGTTAGGTGTCTCCCGTCCGAAAGAGATACGGTTGGAGGTATACAGATCTTTGTATATCTACGACCGTATCTATTTCGGATTGTCCATGTTTTTTGGACAGCCCGCGGATGCGTAGATGGGTTAGTTTCCATGGTCCGCTTTGGTCCGAGATGGTGTTTCAGCATCACCCCCTGTTGTTCTCCGGATACACACTCTACCTTGCAGGACATGCATCGGGAGAACAGCGGGGAGGTGCTGCCGAAATTCTATCTCAGATAGGGAGCGGAGCATGGAAACTAACCTCATCTACGCATCCGTGGGTGGGATTAGGACCTATCCTCATCTATTAGAGAGTAGGAACACCACGTAGATGCAATTGATGGTTACATTACTATGTGCTGTATATGTGGAAGGATGGAAGACTGTTAGTGGATGTACACAGGCCGGAGAAGCAGGCGTGACTTTGACATTGAGTGGGTGAATGGGACAGATGCTTTCTTGGAACATGCATGGAGCTCGGGTGTAGCTAAAGGACATTCTAAACTTTGGTGTCCCTGTAGCAAATGTGACAACAACAGAAGGGTAGACAAGGTGACCACGGGTAAACATCTTGTGTACAATGGTTATATGGCTGGCTACCACCGGTGGATCCACCATGGTTAAGCAGATTGCATAAGAGCGGAGGTGGTGAGACCATGCCTCAAGGCTTTTGATGATGATGCCAGAGTAGCAAACATGCTAGATGACACTCACCAAGCTCACTTCGCAGAAGGATGTGAGAAGGAGGAGATGGAGGAAGCCGCTAAGGCCTTCTATGAAATGTTGGACTCGGCACAGAAACCCCTTCATAAGAGTACAATGGTTTCTCAGCTGGATGCCATTGGACGTGTTATGGGGTTGAAGGCTGAGTTAAATCTGAGTTGTGAAGGCTTTGATAAGATGTTGACTGTGTTTGGCAGCATGCTACCGGAGAAGCACATTCTGCCAAAGAACTTGCACGAGTAACAGAAACTACTTCGTATGCTTAAGATGCCATATGACAAGATACATGTTTGTTCGAAGGGGTGCGTCCTATTTAGGAAAGATCACAAGGATGCAAAGTACTATCCGAAGTGTAAATCCTCAAGGTACCTAGAGGTAGACTCTGGAGATGGCCAAAAGAGGTAGCTTACGATCCCCGCAAAAGTCCTACGGCACCTTTCGTTTGTGCCGAGGATCCAACGGCTTTTCATGACTGAGGAATCCGCAAAACAGATAACATGGCATAAAGAAGGTGTACGGTACAAGCCATGGACGATGGTGCATTCATCCGATGCGGAAGCATGGACGTACTTTAATGACAAACATCCTGACAAAGCAGCTGAGGCTCGTAATGTACATGTCGCACTGGCAACAGATGGGTTCAATCCTTATGGATAGTTGTCTGCCCCATACACATGTTGGCCCGTGTTTGTTATCCCCCTGAATCTCCTCCCCCCGGCATCTCCTTTCAATGGCATAATGTCTTCTTGTTGTTGATAATTCCTGGACACCCGGGGAGTAATATGGGTGTGTACATGGAGCCTATGATTGATGAATTGATCGACGCTTGGGAGAAGGGGGTATGGACATACGACCGAGCTACAAAATCATCCTTCAAGATGCATGTTTGGTACCACTACTCCCTGCATGACTTCCTAGCGTATGGATTATTCATCGCCTGGTGTGTCCACGGGAACTTCCCATGCCCAATATGCAAGGAAGCTATGAGGTTCATTTGGTTGAAGAAGGGTGGCAAGTATTCGTCGTTCGACAGGCATCGTCAATTCCTCCCTTCTAACCATCCATTCAGACAAGACATCAAGAACTTTACAAAAGGTGTTGCAGTGATAGACCCTAAACCGCGCATGAAGAGTGGTGCTAAGGTGCGTGCTCAGATAGATGCTATCGTGCCCAATGAAGGAGGTTGTTTTGTGGGATATGGTGAGGAACATATGTGGACTCATAAGTCTGGCTTGACGAGGCTCCCCTATTTCAATGACCTTCTTCTACCACATAACATTGATGTAATGCACACCGAAAAGAATATTGCCGAGGCACTTTGGGGAACTCTCATGAACACTGACAAGTCTAAGGACAACGTTAAGGCTACAGTGGACCTAGCGACGTTGTATGATAGACTGAAGCAAGAGATGCTGCCTCCTAGTGGCCGAAACAAACAATGGAAAAGACCTAAGGTCGATTTCGTCTTGGAACCCGATCAAAGGAGGGAAGTACTAAAATGGATCAAGATGTTAATGTTCCTAGATAGATATGCAGCGAATCTGAGCAGGGGAGTGAACTTAGGCACTTTACGAGTCAATGGGATGAAGAGTCATGACTACCACATATGGATTGAGCGGCTTCTTCCGGCAATGGTCCGAGGCTATGTCCCTGACCATGTCTGGCAAGTGCTGGCAGAGTTGAGCTTTTTCTTCCATCAGCTTTGTGCCAAGGAGATATCTCGGACCGTCGCTCAGGACTTGGAAAAAGCGGCACCTGTGTTGCTTTGTAAGCTGGAGAACATCTTTCCACCCGGCTTCTTCTTGCCCATGTAGCATCTGATTGTGCACGTCCCGTCCGAGGCACGTTTGGGGGGGCCCGTGCAAGCCCGGTGGTGCTATCCAATCAAGAGATGTCTAAAGACTCTTCGCAAGAAATGTACAAATAAAGCCAGAATTGAGGCTTCCATTGCAGAGGCAAGTCTAAGGGAGGAGGTGGCAAACTTCACAACACTATACTACAAGCCGAAACTTCCTAGCAATCATAATCCACTCCCTCGTTACAATGTTGGCAAAAATGAATGGACCCACAGCCTGTTCCAAGGCCAACTCGGCAGCGCAAGTGGATCAACCAATAAGATATTGGGAAATGAAGAGTGGCGAAGTGTCATGCTATATGTGTTGACCAACCTTCCCGAGGTGCAGCCGTTCGTCGAGTAAGTTCTCAACGAACTTGTTTCAATACGCCCTGAATATTCTTCATGCAACCCCACTGATTCTCGTTCGGACAGGGAATTTGTTCGTGAGTCCTAGCATTAATCAAGGGATCCTACCTCGCAGGAACATGACACCCTTCTTTCTCGGGGTGCGGGTGCGGGGAGGCCTGATTTCATTTCTTGGTTCAAACAAAAGGTAATGTCCAATTTAGCTCCCACGTTCCATATTCCAAGTTTCTCGTTCGTTCGATTAATATAACGACCTATCATGCTTGAACTTGCAGGCCCAGACTGACTCATCCATTAGTGAGGAGTAGAGACAGGTTGCAGGCGGCTATGACGTCAGGGTGCAGTCATTTACCAGTTATGACGTGAATGGATATCGCTTCCACACAATAAGATATGAGCAGACTCGGCCCAAACGGAAAACCACAAATAGCGGAGTTTGCACGCCCGGCACTGATGGCCTCGACTATCATGGTAGAATTGAGGAAATCTATGAACTCTCATTTCATGGTCACAAACATAAACCTGTCATGTTCAAATGCCACTGGTTTAATCCTCGAGAAACGAGACGGACCCCTCATCTTGGGCTAGTCGAGATTTGAGAAGATTCCGTCTATCCAGGAAAAGATGTCTACATTGTGGCTCAACAGGCCGTGCAGGTGTACTATACGTGATATGCCAACCAAGACAAAGCGGATCTTAAGGGTTGGGCTATTGTGCACCAGGTGTCTCCACACGGTAAACTACCTACCCCAAACGATGATGATTACAACTTCAACGCAAACACATATGATGGACAGTTCTATCAAGAAGATGGGCTACCAGGCACGTTTGAGATAGTCTTACCCGAAGCGATCGAAATAGAAGTAGACAACGAAACGGAGGATGACGAGGTTGATGGAGATGTGGTGCAAAATGCCAAGGACATAGAAATGTTTGACCAATTAAGGCTAGGCAATGACGACGAAGACAACATAGAACGTTCAGATAGTGTTGCCCATTTGGACAATTTTGACAGTGATGACGACACCTATGATCCTAATCATGAAGATTATTCCTAATACATGTAATACTACGTTTGTTTTAGTTTGTGTTTTCTTTATTTATTTTGAATCTATTTCTAATATATATACTAATAAGTCTTGTTCATTCTTTGTGATTGTAGGTGATGGCGAGCAGCCGTCCACGACGTGAGACAGCCTCCCTTTATGGGAGACCACGCCCTCCCATTTCAGACGAGGGGTCGGGGTTAGGGGTAGCGTCCACAGGAGGTCAGAGGAGGAGGACCAGGGTCAGCAGGAGGCAGCGGACTCCTTCCCCGCCACCTTCAGACGAGGTGATGGAGGAGGAGCACGTGACGGCCACGCCCGAGGATGAGGTCGAGGACAAGGACGTCCGATAGACCGAGGATGAGGCCACCGAGGGCGACAGTTCCGCTAGCCCGACTGTCTACCAGCGAGGTCCCGCGAGCCTCCCTCAGCCTCTGCTTCCTCACAACTGGACACTAATTCGCCCTATGGCAAAGAGGTAAGTAACTATAGATGTTATCACAACTACTTCATATGATAATGTTGGAAATCAAAAGAGGAACTGATAAATTTTCTTAATCACTTGTGTAGGGCCTGGTTGGTTTTGTCGGGTACTCCTGCACGCTCCCCCACGAGCATCCTTGGTGTTTTGTGTAGGAAATGGTACCCCAGCCTTATGAACGTGTCCGAGGACGTGCGGGAGCCGGCCTACACGTGGGACAGGTACCAGTTGGCCCCTGACAACAGGTACCACAACAAGCAGGAGCGGGTACTGGTGGAGTTTTGGGTAAGTCTCTCTCGCACAACATTTTGATTAGGCAAGTCTTTTATTGAAATAATGAATGGATACATTAGTTTTGTATGCAGAGGTATTTCAAGCCAGAAGAAGGACTTGAGGCCCGAGCGGATTAGGCGGTTGCCGCCGCCTATAGGAAGTACGTCACCGACATGCACCACGAGGCGCGCGTGCAGGTCCACAGAGACTACTACGCCGTGGTGTTGAAGCAGTCCATTAGCAAGCCTGATGCAAGACAGGTGGAGCTGTCCTGGGCCCAGTACCTTGAGGTAGACGAAAATCATTAATAATGATTCGTTTTGAGATTAAGTCGGTTTAATTTTATCTTTTTCTATGTCAAATAATCGATGACTTGTAGGTGATTCCCTGGTGGTGCTGATCCCACTCCGTGTGCTGGGAGATGATCGTGGACAGGTGGTTGTCCAACGACTTCGCTAAGAACCATGCGAGGCAGCGGGACCAGCGTCTGCTGAGGCGAGGTGCTACTCACCATCAAGGCAGCCGCAGCCTCTCTGCCTACAAACAAGCATATGTAAGTGATTTCTTTTATCTTATTTGACGCTGAGTTCTGCCTTATTTCTCACCCTCTTGCCGTCTTACTCGCAGGAGGCTACACACCTGGGCATGGAGGTCTCGGAGTTCTCTGCGTGGGCTATGTCCCACATGGGCAGGGCATCTTCCTCTATCTCCTTCGACCCGTCTGCCCCGCATGAGGTGTACTCTGACCTGATCGTGCACACTAAGGTCCAAGAGTATGCCTCAAAGGTGAGGGAGGTCCATGGGGAAGATTACGATGTGCGCACTGAGCCCATTGATGCAGAGACCATCATGAGGCTAGGAGGAGGAGGCAAGAAGCATGGGCGGCTGTGGATTGCAGATGGCGCCATCGACTCCACCACTGTTCCCTCTCTCGACGTGCTCCGAGCACGGAGCACGAGCTCTAGCTAGCCCATATGCCCACGGCCTACTCCGTCTCTGCAGCAGGTCGACGCTCTCGAGGTACGTCCTGTTTTACTCGTCGTACGTTCATCTTTGCACACCTAAGTTACATTTGCATTACTGAAACATTGAAGTTTGTATTGCAGGCCGAGCTGCAGGCCTAGAAGCTCGTGGTCGAGGCTCAGAGCGCGCAGCTGCAGGCCTAGAGGGAAGTGTTCACGGCCCAGGAGAGGAGGATGCAAGAAATGGAGGCCTTCATGCGGAGTGTCCAGCAAGGGGGTGTACCTTTGCCGTTGGTAGCTCCTCCACCGCCTACTCCTACAGCCACTCCTGTAAATATGAAAGTTCACTCTTACTAGATGCTTCCTTGACATACAACCATGGTTGACATACAAACTTACTAGATGCTTGACATAGAAACTTACTAGATGCTTGACATAGAAACTTACTACATGCTTGCACTAGCTATGACATACAACCATGCTTGACATTCTCAATTTACTAGATGCTTGACATAGAAACTTACTAGATGCTTGCACTAGCTATGACATACACCAATGCTTCACATAGAAACTTACTAGATGAATCTCACACATGCAACCTCTTATCATTTTTGCAGCTTCCGTCAGTGGGTTCAAATAACCCCACTCATGCGTCACCGAATGATGGAGCCTTTGCTTCACCATCGTGTCATAGGCCGCTTTTTTGAGGAGTTGTGCTTCGTCATGTGCTTGGACTTGAGCTTCACTTGTGGTTGTGACTTGTGCTTGGACTTGATGGACTGTGGTTGTAAAATTGTGACTTATGGTTGTGATATTTGACTTGTGGTTGCGATATGTTGTTATTTGAGTTGTGGTTGTGATATAATGTGTGAAAATGGTTTTGTTGTGATATATATATGATTATTGTGATGTTTGTGATATATATATGTGACATGTGATATATATTTGAACTGTTTGTGTCAGTGGAATGCAAAAAACAAAAAAAAATTGCAATTTCGGTTGATTTGCCGAGTGCAATGGTCATGGCACTCGGCAAAGCTGGGAAACTTTACCGAGTGCCAGGACATTGCACTCGGCAAAGATTTTTTTTTTTTTAAAAAAAAGCAAAAAATCTTTGCCGAGTGCCAAGCTGGGGAGGCACTCGGCAAAGAGCTTTTTTAAAAAATTAAAAAATGTCTTTGCCGAGTGCCTTGCCGCCGCGGCACTCGGCAAAGAGTTTTTGAAAAAAAATAAAAAATGTCTTTGTCGAGTGCCCTAACTGTCGGCACTCGGCAAATGCGCCGTCAACGGAGCAGCGCCGTTGACGGCTGCTTTTCTTTGCCGAGTGTCACCGTTGGTCCTCGGAAAAGGCTTTGTCGAGTGCCCGACAAATGGCCCTCGGCAAAGAGCCTCTTTGCCGTTAAATTTTTTTCCGAGGGCTCTTTGCCGAGGGCGGCGCTCGGCAAAGCCTTTGCTGAGTGCCCTGGGCCCTCGGCAAAGAGGCCGTCTCCAGTAGTGAGTAGAAAGAAATGATGGGATAGCTTTTGCATATATTGTTGGCCGTGTGATGGGTTTTTTTGGGACAGTGGCTTCCATCCAAAGTGGGTCTGCATGAATGCTCGGTGCAGGGGGTCTGCACCCCTTTTTTTTTTGTCTTGACACCCCGTGACCCCATCGCTGAGACAATGGACCGCCGATCAATACACCCGCCCTCGCTGTTAGTGGCCCATGTAGCCCTGGGGCCACTTGCTAAAACTAGTGTTGAGACGAGTGCATATGCATGCCTACCATTGCAATCACATGCATCTTTATGAGTTTGTGGTAGCCCAGGTGAAACGGAAAACCAAGAAGGAGCTAGGATATTGCATGCACATATAGATACATGCATGCAATCAGAACCGAGAGGTAGGGAGGGAAGCTCTCATGGCCACACACTTACATGTCCTTTTTGCGATATGATGTCCTATACATATGACCAAGATTAGTTCTAAAGCAAATAAAGCTGCCATCCCAATACCAACCACGTCCATTACCAAGAAAATGAAGACCGTGGTGGTCCTCTTCGTGTTGGTCCTCACACTCATCGGTGGCGAGGCAAAGAAGGCACAAGAAGACACTTGCAAAACTCTCTGTCTAGACAAGAAGCTTAAGGAGCCGGCCTGCAAGGAATCCTGCGCTCTCAACAAGCGCTTCAAAACGGTGTGGATCGAGGCTGTTCAATGCTCGTTGAAATGCAGCAAGAAGCACGGCCTTGGCTCTCCAGCCGCCAAGTCTTGCGACGAAGGATGCAAAAAAAAGTATGAGGATAAAGTGGCGGATGTCACTGCTAGCTGCGACGCGGTTTGCAGTAAGGTGGAGAAGGACCCGCTTGGTATTGAAAAATGCAAGAAGATATGCACTCCGGCCCTCATCTACAAGGAAATTCGGGAGGCGTTGCATTGAGCTATCTATACACGTCACCGGGCACCGGCTGGCCACAAGTCTGGAAGGCGGTTTTTTTTGCCCTTAAGGGAATGTGCTCCCAGCACACCCACCATGTATGGTTAATCTTTTGATGGATATGGACCAAACTACCTATTGATTTGGTATTTTCTTATCTAATTTGGTTTTGTTCAAATCGCAATCAATCAAAGGATCCATTGATATATATGGTTTCATCGGCTGCTCGGCAGGGCAGTCCAATGTAATGTCACACGGTTTTGTAATTTTTTTGTTTGATTAAATAAATAAAAGGGCATGTTGGCATTTACCACTAATTAAATATTCTTTGGCTCTATTTTCCACGCATTGAGTGAACGTCCGTGATCATGCACAGATTTTCTTCTCTTAGGTAAACAATTTACGGATGTATGTGGCTAAGAAAGTTTACTACAATCATAAAACAAAGAAACTAGTGCGAATAGGTTGGTAAAGGGGTAAAGATGATGAAAATGCAAAAGAATCTAAAGTAATGATTTTCCATTATAAAATATACATGCATTATTAAGAACAGACATCAGGCGTCCTACCATATCAGTGACAGAACCATCAAGATGTTTCAAAGTGGTGGAATGCAATCGCCACAACACCAACCGTGAAGATGTTTCAAAGTGGTGGAACGCAATCGCCACAACACACTACGGGAGACGCGCTCTTTGCCGAGTGCTCGGAGCTTTGCCGAGTGTCGAAACACGGGCACTCGGCAAAGAGGCAGTTTGCCGAGTGCCGCACTCGGCAAAGCCGGCACTCGGCAAAGGACATTTTTGCCGAGTGTTAAACACTCGGCAAAGAGGGACACTCGGCAAACGTCCTCTTTGCCGAGTGTCAGGTACTCGACAAAGAATAACCCTCGGCAAAATACCTCAGGCGACGCCGGTGGCCCCTCCGTCATCCTTTGCCGAGTGCTGGCCGTTAGCACTCGGCAAACGTGCTGTCTTTGCCGAGTGCTGCAAGCCTGGCACTCGGCAAAGACCAGCACTCGGCAAAGAGGTTCCTTTGCCGAGTGCCAATTGTGACACTCGGCAAAGTATTTTTATTTTTTTTATTTTTGTTTTCAAATTTTTTTGTGGCATTTATACAGTACCTTGAAGCACATGTTCCAATTTGAAACTTTTCTATGACTTTTTGGTATATTTTTTTAATTTTTTATGTTTACTTGAATTTTTCTCGAAAAAGTAAATTTGAACTGCAGGTGCATGAAATATTAGAATTTAGAGATTCAAAAAAAGGTATTCATGTTTTTGAGTGTATTTTGAGGCCGTGTGCAGGGACATTCGTGAAATTTCGAACATCTGTTTCATGAAACATGACCACCAACTTGTTAAAAAAAGTGTTTTTTAATTATATAAAATGCAAACGAAGTCCGAAAATCACGAAACTTGTCGAGGTGTCGTGTCATTGCATGTAGAGGCTGTGGTAAAAAATTTAGAAGTTTCCGAGCAAGTTGTAACGTACGATGTCTAAAACCCAGACATCTCCACATGTGATCACGAGCTCCGAGCATCGCGCACGAGCTCAAGCGTGCCCATACGCCAACGACCGACCGCGGTGTCGGCACTCCAGGTAAGCATTCCTGTTTCATTCATTGTTCTTTGACTTTTACATACCTTACCTATGCATTATTGAAACATTGGGGTCAAATGCTGCAGGCCTAGGTGTAGGAACTACAGGCCGAGCGGGAGGTCGAGCGGCAAAGGCTACAGGCTTTGGAGGCCCAGCGTGTGGGGGATATACCCTTGGGTACCATAAGATGGTACATGGGCCGCACCATCCGAGGTGGCCCGGCCCATAAGGAGACGTGCACCGCAAGATTACAAATTGTATTAGATATTGTAATAGTACCAAATAGGATACTTTACTTGTAACCTTGTCCCTTCAGACTATATAAGGAGAGGCAGGGGTCCCCCTTAGGGAGGACAATCGATCTACACCTCAATACAATACACCAAAGACACAGGACGTAGGGTATTACGTCGATCAGACGGCCCGAACCTGTCTAAATCGCTGTCTCTGCGCCTTGTGTCACCATCTGGTTCCTGATTACACACACCATCTACCGATAATTTACCACCACGGGCACCCCCCTCGATGGACTGCCGACCATATTTCGTTGACAGTGGCGCGCCAGGTAAGGGCCCCTTAAGGGGTCGTGCGCGCTGATCCTCCGGTGAACCAGATGGGATCTTTCTTCAACAACGACATCCGTGGCAACTTCAGCTGCCGCGGAGGATGCTTACTCGTCGCGAGGGCCTGGACCGGCGATCGGCGTGCGATCAAGGCTCCAGGCAATCAACAAAGAAAGGCGTATCGATGTATCGAGCTACAGCTAGCTCCATGCAAAAGATGACGTACAAGTCATCCTCAACCAACAAAAAGGACATGCAAGCTAATTGAATACAGAGGTTTGCGTGCGTGTATACAACTACACGTGCATGATGCGGTACATCCACGGAGTAACAAAGCAACGATCATCTACATTTCACAACACGAGATCAACTTTGATCCAGCCACGTCAAGCTGACCGAGAAGATAACAGAAAAATCCAATCGAGCAAACCAGGGAGGCCTACGATCCGATCTACAAGACCATGCAGTTTGTTATGGATGGTCATGATCTTTCAGTCTGCATGCTAACATGCACATGCATGGGTCGCGTCGCCTAAATAGACAAGCTAAGTTATATTTTTATTATTACAATATACAGAGTATATATGTATTTCCAGATCTATTTCTCCATGTATCTATTCGTTGGCAGGAATTCATCTCCATCAGCACGGCGTCGTCCTGCTTTGTCGATGCACCGCCGCCACCATGAGAGAATTCAACTCTGCCTCTGCCTGATAGTGTCGACTCTGACTCCGACTCCAATGTGCATGCTGTGCGTCATCAAGTACAAAAGAAGCTAGCTATTGGGAACCTGCACTACGTCAATACGAGATATACATCTAGGCGACTTCTTCGGCGACTCGGACATCAAGTGAGCCGAAAGCGAGCTGATTGGCGAGTGATAGTCACACACCAAGCGAGCCGTCCGTCGAGTTGTCGGCAAGCCACGTCGACCACGTCCCGAGCAGCTCTGCCGAGCTTCAACCACGTCGACCACGTCCCGAGCGGCTCCGCCGACCACCAGACCACGTCGACCACGTCCCGAGCGGCTCCGCCGAGCTCCGACCACCAGACCACGTCGCAATGATGATCGCCACGAAGAACGGCGCTATGACAATCGCGACCACCGTCACAACTGGCCGAAAAGCTCGAGCACCGGGCAACTTCATCGCCACCGACCAGATTTCTATCCAAAGATAAGTACACTTCTAATATTTATATTTAATATAATTTTCATTACGATGTTTCTCCACAACGTCCTTGTCATGGTTATTCTTCAAATAATGTTTGTCCATGTATACCATCTTAAATTTAACATACAACTATACTTAATGCAAATCCTCGACCAGTCATGTTGACGCTCGATGCCTCCGGAGACGGTCCTGTCTCCGGCTCCTCCCTACACGTGCACGAGCATCTGCCCTCTGCGTTATGGGTGGTCGGCAGCGGCTCCTTAGCGACGCTTTGTTCTTCCTACACGTGCACGGGCTCCGCGCCCTGC
Organism: Miscanthus floridulus; assembly: GCF_019320115.1. Classification (NCBI taxonomy): domain Eukaryota; kingdom Viridiplantae; phylum Streptophyta; class Magnoliopsida; order Poales; family Poaceae; genus Miscanthus; species Miscanthus floridulus. The sequence goes on from NC_089586.1 coordinate 9,028,716, forward strand.
GTTATGGTTAACGGGCTAGCTAGGGCTGGAGACTCAGCTATATACTAACTGGTCGGGCAGTTTATATTAAGTATAAACACAAACTTCACATTAACACTGATGTTTACAAAGCACTAACTGCTTTATCACATCATGCTCATTTGTAAATGACTGCTGAACGTCATACGCTATTTCTTCACCGCTGATTTTTTCTCCATAATTTATTATTTTATACATCACGTACTACCATTCTACATATTTATATTGCAGGAATTTCGAGCTATGCTCAGGGACTTCGTCGCTCGCTTCTCGACCTACGCTCGGGGGCTGCCTCGATCACTCTCTGACCACGGCTCGGGGACTTTGTCGCTCGCTCCTCGACCTACGCTCGAGGACTGCCTCGATCACTCTCTGACCACGGCTCGGGGACTTCGTCGCTCGCTCCTCGACCTACGCTCGGGGACTGCCTCGATCACTCTCCGACCACAGCTCGGGGACTCCATCACTCGCTCCTCGACCTGCGCTCGGGGACTGCCTCGATCACTCTCCGACCACGGCTTGGGGACTTTGCGTCTCGACTACATGCGATTGGCAACTCGCATTCAATTGGGATATTCTTTCTCGTTTAGACCTTGCTACAAGGCTCATACCTCGCCTTCCAGCAAGCTCGGGGACTACATCGGTACGATGCACCTATCGGTGCATCTCGTATCGCCTGTACGACGATTGGATTCTCAACTTAACTAGGAATTCTTTTTAGACCCTGGCACCACGTGCCTACGTCACCTACTACCAGGCTCGGGGACTAAGTGGGCACACTTCACCTTGCGGTGAATGTGTTTGTTTTTCGACCCCTACGTCTCTGATAATCAAAGACGCTACGCTTCAAGACGCACTTACATTTCTTTTCAGAAATACAAGTGGGCACACTTCCTAGGATGAAAATCTTTTTCTTTCTTCTTAAGAGCACCATACATTCTTCGGACAACCTATTTCTCCGGCGACAACAGTGGTCGGAGATGTCAAGAACTCAAGCCTCACTGTTCGGAGAAGGTTAAAACGGCGTGTCGCATCAGAATACATGGCGCTCGGGGACTAGCTGTGGGGGATATACCCTCGGGTACCACAAGATGGTATATGGGCCGCACCATCCGAGGTGGCCCGGCCCGTAAGATCAAGACGTGCACAGCAAGATTACAAATTGTATTAGATATTGTAATAGTACCAAATAGGACACTTTACTTGTAACCTTGTCCCTTCGGAGTATATAAGGAGGGGCAAGGATCCCCCTAGAGGACAGATCATCTAGATCATACAGAGAACAACAGATCTCCCCCCCAGATCAATACAAATAACAGAGCACATGACGTAGGGTTTTACGCCACACTAGCGTCCTGAACCTGTATAAATCTTGTGTCTTGTGTCTCTGTAACCATCCAGTTCGTGTCTTGCGCACCGTCTACCGACAATCTACCATCATGGACATACCCCTAGATGGACTACCGACCATATTTCATCGACATAGCGGGAGCAAAATCAGTGGCAGATGGCCGACATGATCAAGTTCATGTAGCAAATTGGCTAGCAACAAGGTTGGGTGATCCCACAGACGCTGCTTGCTCCAGATCCACCTCCACAACGTCCTGATTCTACCCCGGTGAGTATAAGTACGAAGTTTTACTTTCTATGCTAAAACTTAGAGAAACCTAGAGAAACCTAGTAGTGGTGGTCATGGTGGTGTGGTGGTGGTGGTGTGGTGTTGGTGGTGGTGGTCACGGTGTTGTGGTGCTCATGGTGGTGGTGGTGGTGTGGTGGTGGTGGTCATGATGGTGATGTGGTGATGGTGGTGTGGTGGTGGTGGTGAAGTGTTGGTGGTGAAGTGTTGGTGATGGCGGTGATGTGGTGGTGGTGGTGGTAGTGGCGGATATTTATCTTGCATATTTATCTCTTCTCTTGTCGCTCACGTGCAATCTCTTCTATTTTGTGCAGCATCAATCGAGGGCGGCGTCGAACCACCTCGAAGGGTCACCGGGATAGCACTTTGGGCCATCCCAACCCGGACCGTCGCCGTGAGCTTCAAATGGCAGCCGTTGTGATATAATGCACTTGTGAACTTTGTGAACTATGCTTGTGTGTTTGGACTTTGGACTTGGGAGTCGAGATTATGATACTTGTATGCTATGTTTTTTGTTTGTGGTGGATTGTGATATACATTTGTATATATTTGTGTGATATATAGCTGTGTTATATATATATATATATATATATATATATATATATATATATATCTTGTTTGCAACGATGGAAGACTAAAAACCAAAAAAAAATGAATTTTTTCACTTCTTTGCCGAGTGTCATGACCATGACACTCGGCAAAGCTGGGAATCTGGGACACTAAGCTTCCCAGCTTTGCCGAGTGCCATTGTCAAGGCACTCGACAAAGAAAATTCAAAAAAACAAACAAACTGCTTTACCGAGTGCCTACCTACAGAACTCGGCAAAGAAAATCCAAAAAAAAGAAAACAAGCTTTACCGAGTGCCAGATTCAGGCACTCGGCAAAACATTTTTTTTGAAAAAAAATAAAAAATACATTTCTTTGCCAAGTGCCAACACGTGGCACTCGGCAAAGGGGCCATCACTGTGACCTGGCCATCACAGCGGCTTTTCTTTGCCGAGTGCCGTCGTGGCACTCGGGAAATCCTTTGCCGAGTGCCCGACATGCGGCACTCGGCAAAGAAGCCTTTGCCGTGAGGGGATATGCCGACAGCTCTTTGCCGAGTGCAGCACTCGACAAAGACTTTGCCGAGTGCAAAGCCTTCTTTGTCGAGTGCAATTGTACTCGACAAAACACGCGTCTGCTGTAGTGACACCTAGATGACCGGTAAAAGCAATTTGGTCCTTGATGCTTCTTGTGACTTGGGAGAATTATTGTTCGCCTACATAAGAGTGGGCCTGTTAGAGTGCACAGTTAGCGACGGCGACAACGCACGTGGTGAGCACGGCTCTTGTGGTTGAGCGAGAAGAGGAAGGACATGCCCTGAAGGTCCAACGGCTAGTATACTTCATCAGCGAGGTACTCTCCAACTCTAAAATTCACTACCCGCGGGTTCAGATGCTGCTATACGCCATTCTCATGCTAAGTGCAAGCTACGCCACTACCTCAATTTCTAGATGTCACATATTACGAAGAGATCATACGTGCACATATATGATGTGACAGACATTTTGTTAATCAATCTCTAGATTAAATTATCCCTGAATTTGCCTAGAAATCTAACAAGTAGTAGGTGCAGAACTTGCTGTTTACTATGTCCATCCACTCCCTTCTAGCCTCCACAGGGGTGAGCTCCATGTTCTCCGATGAGGATGTGGCTCGCTGCCACGCGTGCAGCTCCCTCACGGCCACCTCTTCCTCCTCAGGGGTCATGTCTTTCTTGATGTTGAACGTCGCGCGGATCTCCTCAGGCGTCTTGCCCTCAATTACGTCGGCGACAGACCGACAAGCGAGGTCCTCTAGCCCCAGGATTTCCAGATAGCATGCAGCCTGAAAGTTACGGATCCAAGATGACAAGGCCAGGGTGTCAGAAAGAAGGACCAGTGAATATGCATTCAAGCCGTTCATATATATGTATAAAGTTTAACTAACAGCGCACTGATGCTGAGAATTGTAAATACAGCTAGTACTAGCTCGCCCATATGCATGCAAAAGGCACGATCCATACCATACATAATATAGCAGAGTATGTATCAAATATGAAGTGATCATTATGCGTTCGCACCGTTACAGGCAGAGCTATTTGCATTGTGCATATGTACACATTTGAACACAAGGGTACGATACATATAGTGACAAACTAAACATCGCCTCGATACATTACCAAACTTAGGGCTTATTTGATTGCACTCCGATATACCCCAGTTCACATCATCAGTTGAGAGGGACCCCAAATCCCTCTCATAAATTGGAGTGCAGCCAAACAATGCAAGTACTTATTAGGTCTTGTTTGGCTGCACTCTAATCCATCCAATCCACATGTATTAGGGTGAAAATTTATATTGGAATCAACTACCAGCGCAAACTGTAGCTACCGAAACAACTGCCAAGAGCAACTTTATATAGATTTCTTAGGTTATCCACTAATAGAATTTCTGGTCTCTTCGGTTGGATAGGAGGAGAAAGCTATTTCATTGAGCGTGTATCATGTTGTATATATATATAGGTACGTGAATCAAATGAAGTTGTGAAGTAAGCTAAGAGTGGGAGAAGACGGGCAGGATTGGAGTGCTGTAGCCTACGTACCATGGTGAGGTGGTAAAGTGTGTTCAGGTCAACCTTGACGAAATCTGCATCCCAGCTCTTCAGTTCCTCGGCTGAAGCCTCGGTGTTGGCTGCGGCGGCGGCACGGGGAACGTGCTTGTAGCAGTAATCCAAGACTTTCTCGAGGATCTTGGACTTGACCTCGACGATCGGGATGCTGCCGGTACGGCTGGACTTGACCAGGAACATGATCGTCGGCGACTTCCTCGCCGCCACCCGATCCATCTCGAACTCCGCGCCGTCGGAGCTCTTGAATTTGATCTTACCACCCTCCGGCGCCGGAGGAGCCGGTATGTCGACCGTCTGAACGACCTCAAATACCTGACCGTCGAGGAGCTTGACCATCTTGTAGCCGCCGTCCATCCATGACGCCACGACCGCCGTCTCGTCCACTTGAACGAACGGGCCCCCTGCTGGATCCCTGGAGCCTCAAGACTCTCTTCCAGCCCTCCATCATCGCCTTCGGCGTTGCAGAATCCTAGAGCTTCGTTCTCGAAAGGAAAAGGATGGAATCTATACGGAGACCACACGATCTATATCTATATCTATACCGCAACGTTTCCTCTAAACCATTTTTTATTATCCCAAAATATTTTTTGTATAAGTCAAAGAAGTTTCCGGTTTTTGGTCGGTTCCTAATTTTTTTGGGCGGATGTTTCTTTCTTTTTCCTTTTTCTGATTTGGTTTTCCTATACGCCCGTCCAACAGTTTTTCTTTTCGTTTCTTGTTTTCCTGATTTTATTGTTTTCGTTTCCGTCCGTCCGAAATATTTTTCTGTTTCTGTTTTTTTATTTTTTTTCTCGTCTATCCATCTGGCATCTGGATCTTCTGTTCTTACTTTTATACTAGCAAATATATACCGGTTTATGACGGAATCCAATATATTTTAGAATTAGAATAGGATTGGACTTCGTACTATATTGTTAGACGTGAGTGGTTGTAATGTAATACAGGTGGTATGAGTTTGTTTCCATAAACTTCAAAAACAAAGAACAAAAGCAATAATAGAACCATGATCCTAATATATCTCTGTCTCTACTACGCTCTATGCCTCTACTCTACCACTACCTAAAATAATAATAACGGACTTGCTAGTGCCCGGACGTCAGATCCAGAGCACTAGTGTCAGACGCTGCCGCACACGCAAGAGAAATACATAGAGCTCACGTCGGTCGCGCGTCAGGTGGGTCGTCCCATTGCAACATGTGCAAAACTAGATCTGCTTTTGCAACATCCAGATTGAACACTTGCAACATACGTCCGAAACAGTTCAAACACTTGCAACATACTTCTGAAACACTTGCAAAACACCTAAAAAACACTTGAAAGCCATTACAAACGTATGCAATATCCAGATGAAACACTTGCAACATACATATGAAACACTTGAAATATAGGCTTGCAACATGCATGTATATGCAACATCCAGATCTACTTTTGCAGTATCTAGATGAAACACTTGCAACATACGTCTAATACAGACGAAACATTTGGAATATACGCTTGAAACATATGCGTTGCAGCATGTGCACCATCCCGATCTACTTTTGCAACAATAATATAAAACACTTGCAATATACCTCTATAACACTTGAAACATATATTTGCAACATGCACTTTCAGCGCGAACATCTCCTTGCTGCTTCAGCAAATGGAGGCTCGTAGACGCGTGGAGGTCACCAATGCGCTCACCGGCAACGCGGAGCTAGGCGGCGGCGCACAGAGGGCAAGGTGGGGGCGACACAGGCGGCGGTGGCGCAAAGGACGGCGGGACGACGTGTGGAGCTGACCTGTGTGCTCGTCGGCGGCGTAGAGCTCGCCGGCAACGCGGAGCTGGGCGGCGGCGCACAAAGGGCGGGGTGGGGCGGCACAGGCGGCGGCGGCGGCGCAGAGGGCAGGTGGGCGCAGCAGCAGTGGCGCAGAGGGTGGGTGGAGCATCTGAACAATTGGACGCCCTGACCCTAGCATTTTTGTAATAATATGAAAGAGCAAACAATTTCTTCCACTTGCTTTTTTTCTTTTTTCAAAACGCTCTTGCGTCTTCGGTCCCTCTTTTTTATTCTCAAACTTTCATTGCGCGCTCTCTGTATCCCATACGTGACCCAGATTCATGATACGTGCTTATATGCATCCAGCAATGATATGAAGTCTGATTTCAAGATTTTTGTAAGCATGCCGCTAGTGTAAATCGATTTACACTAGCGACATCATTAAGCAAACCACCAGTGTAAATGGATTTACACTAGTAGTTCTCAAGTTGATGCCGGTAGAACATCACCGCCGCTTCCACTGGCCTTTCAAACTAGCGCTTTATGGACAAACCCGACAGGGTGCGTACAAGCGTGTGTTTGAGTCGATTCAAATCGTCGTACTTATGTCTCAGACATGAAAAACATTGCTCTTATCACCACTGTTGTAGTAACAACAACAAAAACATATATTTTGATTACTTATCATATGCTTGAAAGTAGTACAGGATACTTACCTGGATTGGTTAGCTAATGAACTTAACATGACCACTAAAACTTGAAGCTTAAGGATGCATATTAGTAAAGAGAAACAACAAAACAGATAGCTAAATAGTACTTGCAGATGCTTGAGAGTTGAGAAATTACAAAGATGTCTCGGTCTACGTGACATATGCTAAGCATATTCTAGGGTAATGGTCCTTTTCTATAAAATTCAACCAACTACAATCCACGTCCACATGCTACTTGCGACTTCGATGGAGCGGGTGGGTGGCTGACTGGTGGGGGGCCTCCCTGAACTAAAAAAATTCCTATTGTTTTTGGCCTGGATTCATAATTTTCTAGAAAATTGATTTGTACGGGCGGCTCTATATCCAGCCACCCCTACAAATCTTGAGCCATATCTACAAATCCGATTTGTAGGGACGGCTGGCGAACCGCCTCTACAAATCAGCGATTTGTTATAACAGTTTGGTAGGGACGGCTGGCGAAACCGCCCCTACAAATGCCCATGAACCACCCCCTACAAATAAAAACTGTAGTTGTGGCAGGATCATCCTTTGAATTGTATGTGATATGCCAAGACTGCGGTCCACCTTCAGGTGATTATGTCTTTGCTTTTTTAGACTTAATCCATAAAATAACAAATTCATGGAGTTGGATCGTGTTAGTTATCTTGTTGCGGAGGGCATTATTCCAAGCATCGAACCTCATCTCTTGCTCAACGCTTTTGTTTTTCTTTTGATGACAAGCTGGGTACATGCCATTTACTGTTTTAGGGTAGTGCCAAGAAGGAGCGAGCATTATGTTTTTTATATCACTGTGCATCTACCATGGCAAACTCACAAAAAGCGTTGAGCACATCTTTGTAACAGTGAAAAAAATAATATGCAGTGCCAAGAAGGAGACCATATCCATCCACGTCTTTGTAACAGTGATCTGTGCAGAAAATCCATGTAATGAGCACTGTAACGAGCACTGCATATTATATTTTTCTTTTACTGTGCACCATGCATGGCAACCACATCTTTATGAGTTTGTGGTAGCCCAGGTGAAACGGAAAACCAAGAAGGAGGGGGTATTGCATGCACATATAGATACATGCATGCATGCAATCAGAACCGAGAGGTAGAGAGGGAAGCTCTCATGGCCACACACTTAATTACATGTCCTTTTGGCGATATAATGTCCTATATACATTAGCGGAGCCAAGATGAGCACCTCGGGGGGGGGGGGGGGGGGGGGGGGGGGGGGGCTAATCAGTAGAGATTTAGAACAAATGTCGAAGATCAACGGTGAAATCACGTTTTGCTACAGTAAATATAAAGGAAAATCACCCTCACAGGGGGGGGCTGCTGCCCCCCTAGCCCCCCCCCCCCCCCCCCCCCCCCCCCCCCCCTTGGATCCGCCACTGCCTATATATATGACCAACAAATATGTCATTAGTTCTATAAGCAAAGCTGTCATCCCCTTCCATCATCACCAATCCCAATAGCAAACACGTCCATCACCAAGAAAATGAAGACCGTGGTGGTCCTCTTTGTGTTGGTCCTCACACTCATCGGTGGAGCTGTTGCCGGTAAGAAGACGGCCGAGGCAAAGAAGGTACAAGAAGACACTTGCAAAAAATTCTGTCTAGACAAGAAGCTTAAGGAGCCGGCCTGCAAGGAGTCCTGCGCCCTCAACCAGCGTTTCAAAACGGTGTCGATCGAGAATTCTCAATGCTCGTTGAAATGCAGTGAGCAGCACGGCCTTGGCTCTCCAGCCACCAAGTCTTGTGAAGAAGGATGCATAAAAAGGTACGAGGCTGAAGCGGCGGAGGTCACTGCTAGCTGCGACGCGGTTTGCAGTAAGGTGAAGGACCCGCATGGTATTGAAAAATGCAAGGAGATATGCACCCCGGCCCTCATCCTGAAGGCCTTGGAGGAGGCGTTCCAACGCGCTTTGCAGTAAGGCGGACGTCACCAGCTGGCCACATGTCTGCCCATATATGGTGGTTAATCATTTGATGGATATGGACCAAACTACCTATTAATTTGATATTTTCTTAGCTAATAATTATTTGCTTTTGTTCAAATCGCAATCAATCAAAGGATCCATTGATATATGGTTTCATCGACTGCTAGCTCGATAGGCAGTCCAATGTAATGTCACACGGTTGTAATTTTTCGTTTGACCAAATAAATAAAAGGGCATGTTAGCAATTACCGCTAAGTAGTAATCTTTGACTCTATTTTCAACATTGGGTGAACGTCCATGATCATGCACAGATTTTCTTCTCTTAAGTAAACAATTTACAGATGTATGTGGCTAAGAAATTTTACTACAATCATAAAACAAAGAAACTAGTGCAAATAAGTTGGTGGATTTAATAAACTAGAAGGATACCCCGCACGTTGCTGCGAGAATCCCTTTAAAACAGAATCGTTGCATGTATGAATTAGATCTATAAGTCTTTGCATCAAAATCGAAATTGGGCATGGCCACTACTGGATTCAGGTTCTTTGCCGAGTGCCTGAGGCACTCGGCAAAGGCCAAATTGCACTCGGCAAAACCTTTGCCGAGTGCGGCACTCGGCAAAGAACACACGACAAAAAATTGATCGGCAAAGCCCTCTTTGCCAAGTGCCTTTTATTGGGCACTAGGCAAAGGCTTTGCCGAGAGCCCCGGGGGCACTCGGCAAAGAAAAGCGACCATCACGGCGCCGGCCCCGTTGACGGTCGCTTTGCCGAGTGCCAACCCTACAGGCACTTGGCAAAGATTTTTTATTTTTTTAAAAAAAAATTATTTGCTGAGTGCCCTCTATCCGGCCCTCGGCAAAGATGTTTTATTTTTTTTTCTAAAAATTCTTTGCCGAGTGCTCCCATGCCGACGCTCGGCAATGTTTGATTTTTTTTAAAAAAAAATCTTTGCCGAGTGCCCTCTGGCCGGCACTCGGCAAAGTTTGAATTTTTTAAAAAAAAAATCTTTGCTGAGTGCCCTATGGCCGGCACTCGGCAAAGTTTGAATTTTTTTTTTTAAAAAAAATCTTTGTCGAGTGCCATGGTCATGGCACTCGGCAAAGCTAGAAAAATGATTTTTCTGAGCGCCCATTTTTCCAGCTTTGCCGAGTGTTGTGGCCATGGCACTCAGCAACGGGGTCCTTTGCCGAGTGCAACACTCGGTAAAGTGACCCAAAATGGCAATTTTTAATTTTTTTTATATTCCATCATGACAAATAAATTCATACAAACATACATATATATCTCATCCATCACATATATATATATATATATCTCATTCATCACATATATATCTCATCCATCACATATATATCTCATCCATCCACACATCCATCCGCACATATCACATCCATCACAATATATATCACATATATAATAATAAGTGCTCAAATCCATCTAAATAAGTCCACAAGTCCAACAAAGTCCACAAGTGCATCACAAGTATATCACAAGTCCATCATCAAGTGAACAACAAATGAAAAAAATACAACGTGCACTCATCTCGGCCACTGCGACTGTGGTGAAGGCCCAGCTCCATCATTCGGAGGTGCATGAGGTGGATTATTCGAACCACCGTCAGATGGAGACTGCACAAAGGAGAAAAGATTGCATGTGAGATAAGATTATTTGGATAGCTAATCTAGAAAGGTAGAGGCCATACAAGCAAAGCACAAGCGAAAGTAAAAAACTTTTATACTCACAGGAGTAGCTGGAGCAGCAGGACGCGGAGGCGGAGGTGGAACCAATAGCCTAGCTGGTAGAGAGAAGCTCACACGTTGCCCAAGCCCTTGTAGGAACTCCGTAATGTCCGTCAGCCTCTACGTCTGGGCCTGCCGCTCGGCCCGCTCGGCCTCCAGTTGAGCCACCATCCTCTGGTGCCCGGCCTCCAGCTCCTGACATTGTCTCATTTCTTGTTCCAGCCGGGCCTGCAATATTTTACTCCAATGTTTCAGTAATGCAAAGCTGATTAAGGTGTGTAAAGATCAATGTATGACGAGTAAAACAGGAATAACCTCGAGTGCGTCAACCCGGTGCTGTGTAGCGGTCGGCCGTGTGCGAATGGCTGGGCTCTCGCTCGTGCTCCGTGCTCGGATCTAGGAGAGAGAGGGAGTAGAGGTCGTGTCGATGACGCCATCGCCAAGCCAGAACCGCCCATGCTTCTTGCCTTGCCCCGCCCTCATGACGGCCTCTCCATCAAAATCCTGGGTGCTCGGATCATGGTCTGGCCCATGGAGCGACCTCGCCACCTTAGTGTACTCACTGATGCGGGAGTGGACGCTTGGGTTCGTGTATGCCTCGGGCGGGTCCTCCAGGTTGAAGGAGACGTCGGACGTCGCCTTGCCCTTGTGGGCCATACACCATGCCTGGAAGTCCGAGCAAGCCTAGCCACTATGTGACACCGACTGCGAGAAAGACAGCACGATGATTACAAATCAGGCAGAACTGAGCGTCACAATAGATAAATGAATTCGCATACCCATGCTTGTTTGTATCCGGCGAGGCTGTGGCTGTCTTGATGGTGTGCTGGACCTTGCATCTACAAACGACGGTCCCGAACATCCCTGTGCATCTTGAGGTACTCCTCCATGAACCACCTCTCCACCATCATCGCCCAGCATTCGGGATACGCTTGGCACCACCAGGGAATCATCTACATGTCATCAAGTATTGGACATATAAGAAGATCAAATTAAACCAACTTAATCTCAAAATAAATCAATATTGATGTTCTTCATTTACCTCAAGGTACTGCTCCCGGGTCAGCTGCATCTCTCTTGTGTCTTTCTTGGTTTTCCTGTCTCCAAGCTTCGACCCGTAGTAGGTTACGATGGCCTAGATGCGCACCTCGTGATGCATGTCGGTGATGAGTTTTTTACAGGCTTTGGTAGTCACCTGCTCCGCCCTGGCCTCAAATCCCTCCTTGCATCTGTAATAAGTCTGCATACAAAAGCGATGTATCCATTCATTATTTCAAGAAAAGTCCAATGAATGCGACGTATTGAGCAATGTTGTGCGAGTGAGACTTACCCAAAACTCTGCCTTCATCCGCGCCGCCTTGTTGGGGTACTCCGCATCGGGGGTGATGGTGCAGTGGTCAAACGAGTAGGCCGGCTTCGTCTTCGATGTGTACGTGACAATGTCGGGCAAGTGTTGCCTACACAGAAGACCTAGGATGCCGTTGACTAGCCGTGCGGTACCACCCAACACAACCACCCAGTTCCTGCATAAGTGATTAAGAAAAATTATTAGTTTTTTTCATCATATCATATGAAATAGTGGTGATAACATATAAAGTTACTTACTTTTGCTTTTCGGGGTGAATCATTGGGCGTTGGTGAGGAAGCGAAACCTGTGGGAGGCTCGTAGGACCTCGCAAGTAGACACTCGAAGAGGAGTCAGAGGAAGCAAAACCCATGCCTGCCGCCTCGCACTCATCGTCCTTGTGCGGCCCCTCCTCCTCGTCCGTCTACCGAACCAGCTCCTCATCCGACTCATCCATGGGAGCCACCTCCTCCTCATGCGGTGTGGGAGGAGACGGCCCCCTCCTGCGGCTGGCGGTCCTCCTCCTCCTGTCCAATCCCTCTGCTGCCCCCTCGGCCTCCTCCTGTAGCTGGCGTGGTCTTTGGTAAATCGAGTTCACGGACCTATGACGGTCGCCCGCCATCTTTGTTCAATCACCTGCAATAAAAAAGAAAAACAAGACGTAATTAGAAATAGGTGCAAAAATGAACAAAACATAATTACAAAAAACATAGTAATACATGTATTAGAAATATATGCAAAAAATGAACAAAATATAATTACAAAAAACATAGTATTACATGTATTAGAAATAATCTTCATGATTGAGATTAGCTGGATCATAGGTCTCGTCATCACTATCAATATTATCCAACTCATCAACACTATCCGAAGGAGGAATATTGTCTTCATTGTCATTGCCTAAACATAATCGCTCAAGCATTTGTATGTCCTTCAGATTTCGCACCTCGTCTCTAGCGTCCTCGTCATCATCCCTTTTATTGTCTACTTCCATTCCTATCTCTTCGGTTAAGTCTATGTCAAACCTCCCTTGTAGCCCCTCTTCTTGATAGAACTCTCCATCATATGTGTTTGGGTTGAAGTTGTAATCTTCATCATTTGGGATAGGTAGTTTACCGTGTGGCGATACCTTGTGCACAATAGACCAACCCTTAAGATGCTCGGCGTCTTTGCACGCGTATGACGTATAATAAACATGGACGGCCTGTTGAGCCACAATGTAGACATCTTTTCCTGGATAGACAGATTCCTGTCGAATCTCGACTAGCCCAAGCTTAGGGGTTAGTCTCGTTACTCCAGGATGAAACTAGTGGCATTTGAATATGACAGGAGTAAGTGGTTTGGAACCATAGAATGATAGTTCATAGATTTCTTCGATTCTTTCATAATAGTCGAGTCCATCAATGCCGGGCGTAACAACTCCGCTGTTTGTGGTTTTTCGATTGGGCTGACTCTGCTCATAGCTTGCTATGTGAAAACGATATCCATTCACGTCATAACCGGTAAATGACTTGACCCCAATGGCACAGCCATTTGCAACCTATCTCAGCTCGTCACTTATAGGAGCATCAGTTTGGGCTTTCTGTTTGAACGGACAAATAAAATCGGGGCTCTCTGGTCCCACACCCTGTGAAAGAAGGGTATCATTTTCTTGCGGGGTAGGTTGCCTTGATCCATGCTAAGATTGACAAAGAAATTCCCTGTACCAACGAGAAACAAGGGGGTTGGACGAAGAAACAAGGACATACGGTGAAATGAAACAAGTTTGTTTAGAACTTACCCAATGAACGGCTGCACCTCGACAAGGTTGGTCAACACATATAGCATGATACTGCGCCACTCTTCATTTTTCAATTGCTTAGTGGTCGATGCACTTGCGCTTCCGAGTTGCCCTTGGAAAAGGCTGAGGTTCGATTCATTTTCGCCAGCATTATAACGAGGGGGTGGATTATAAACGCTAGGAAGGTTCTCAGTGTAGTATTTCTCGGTGAAGTTCGACACCTCCTCTAGAACGTATGCCTCTGTAATGGAAGCCTCAATTTTGGCTTTATTTCTACATTTTTTGCGAAGAGTCTTCGGACATCTCTCGATTGGATAGCACCAACGGTCCTACACGGGCCCCCCATCCATGCCTCATACAGGAGGTGCATAATCAAATGTTGCATCAGCAAGAAGCAGTCGGGTGGAAAGATCTTCTCCAACTTACAAAGCAACACGGGTGCCGTGTTTTCTAAGTCATCAATGACGGTCCGAGAGAGCTCCTTGGCACAAAGCTGGTGGAATAAATAGCTCAACTCTGCCAGCACTTGCCAGACATGCTCTAGGACATAGCCTCGAACCATCGCCGGAAGAAGCCGCTCAATCCATATGTGGTAGTCATGACTCTTCATCCCGTTGACTCGCAGAGTGCCTAAGTTCACTCCCCTCTTTAGATTCGCTGCATACCCATCAGGGAACATTAGCGTCTGGATCCATTCAAGTACTTTCCTCCTTTGGTCCTTTTTCAAGACAAAATCGGCCTTAGGCCTTCTCCAGGTCTTGCCACGACTAGGAGGTTGCATCTCTTGATTTGGTCTATCGCACAACATTGCTAGGTCCACTCTAGCCTTAGGGTTGTCCTTAGACTTTTTAGTGTTCATGAGTGTTGCCCAAAGTGCCTCGGCGATATTCTTTTCAATGTGTATTACATCAATGTTATGTGGTAGAAGAAGGTCATCGAAATAGGGGAGCCTCATCATGCTCGAGATATGAGTCCACATATGTTGCTCACCATATCCCACAAAACCACCTTCTTCATTGGGCACGAGAGCATCTATCTGAGCATGAACCTTGGCACCAGTCATCATCCGTGGTGCAGGGTTTGTCACTTTGACACCTTTCGTAAAGTTCTTGATGTCTTGTCTGAATGGATGGTCAAGAGGTAGGAATTGATTATGTTTGTCAAACGATGAATACTTGCCACCCTTCTGCAACCAAATGAACCTCACACCTTCCTTGCATATTGGGCATGGGAACTTCCCGTGAACACACTAGGCGCAAAATATCCCATATGCCAGGAAGTCATGCAGGGAGTAGTGGTACCAAACGTGTATTTTGAAGGTTGTCTTTGTAGCTTGATCGTATGTCCATACCCCTTCGTCCCAAGCATGGACCAATTCATCAAACACGGGCTCCATGAACACACCCATATTACTCCCTGGGTGTCCAGGAATTATCAATGACAAGAATACGTTATGTCATTGAAAGGAGACACCAGGGGGGAGATTAAGGGGAATAACGAAGACGGGCCAACATGTGTATGGGGCAGCCATCATTCCATAAGGATTGAACCCATATGTTGCCAGCGCGACACGTACATTACGAGCCTCATCTGCTTTGTTATGATGTTTGTCATTAAAGCGGATCCAAGCTTCACCATCGAATGGATGTACCATCTTGTCAGGATTGTACCGTTTTCCATTTTTGTGCCATGTCATCTATTTCATGGATTCCTCGATCATGTATAGCCGTTGGATCCTTGGTAGGAACAGAAGGTACCATAGGATTTTCACGGGGATCATAAGTTGCCTCTTCTGGCCATCATCAGAGTCTACCTCTAGGTACCTGGAGGATTTACACTTTGGACAGAACTTTGCATGCTCATGTTCTTTCCTAAATAGGACGCACCCCTTCAGACAAGCATGTATCTGCTCATACGGCATCTTAAATGCACGAAGGAGTTTCTGTGACTCGTACATGCTCTTTGGCAGAATGTGGCCCTTTAGAAGCAGGGTGCCAATCACAGCCAACATCTTATCGAAGCCTTCTCGACTCAAGTTTAACTTGGACTTCAACCCCATTAAGCGTCCAATGGCATCCAGTTGAGACACCGTTGACCGATCGTGAAGGGGTTTCTGTGCCGAGTCCATCATGTCGTAGAACAACTGTGTGGCTGCCTCCATCTCCTCCTTCTCACGTCCCACATCGAACAGTCCTTGGTGAAAGTCATCTAACATGTCTGCTACCCCGGCATCAGTATCAAAAGCCTCCACCCATGGTCTCACCACCTCCTCTCTCATACGATGGGCTTCACCATGGTGGACCCACCAGGTGTAGTTCAGCGTAAATCCATTCTTCACAAGATGTTTACCTATTTCCACCTTGTTTACCCTTCTCCTGTTTCCACATTTGCTGTAGGGACACAAAACTAGGCAATGTCCTTTAGCAGCCTTGCCAAATGCACTGTTCAAGAAAGCATCGGTCTTGTTCATCCATTCTGTGGTGTAATCACTCTGACTTCTCCGGCTCGTGTACATCCACTAACGGTCATCCATCCTCTAACATATGTATCAGCGAGTAATGTAACAATCAATTGCATCTACATGGTGTTCCTACTGTCTAATAGGTGAGGATAGGTCATAATCCCACCCGTGGATGCGTAGATGAGGTTAGTTTCCATGCTCTACTCATATCCGAGATAGAATTTTGGCAGCACCTCCCCGCTGTTCTCCAGATACATGTCCTGCCAAAGAAGAGTGTGTATCTAGAGAACAAGAGGGAGGTGATGCCGAAACTCTGTCTCAGACTGGAGCAGACCATGGAAACTAACCCATCTACGCATCCGCGGGCTGTCCAAAAAATATGGACAATCCGAAATAGATACGGTCATAGATATGCAAAGATCCGCATACCTCCAACCGTATCTCTTTCGAACGGGGGACGCCTAACTGGATTACGCGATCTACGACCATGATACGGAAAGAGGGGTTATACCTAGGATGCCGGTGGAGTTAGGCTAGCGGGGCCATGGCGGGTCGGTGCAGTGGCGAGGCGACGCGGTGCAGGCAGACCGGCATGGCGATAGGAACTCCGACTCGGCTCCGACGAGCTCATCTCTACAAAAATGGAACAAAATACTGTCATTTAAAAAAAATCGACAAAACCTCCCCTGCACGGTGAGGTTTCCAAAACCTACAAAAACAACGGCACGATGGCCGACAAGCACATATGTCTCAACAGAAGCCATGTAGTTTGGATATCAATCCATACAGAAGAATATATCCAAGTAGTACCACTACTTCTACTACTACTACTACTTCCACTATTGCTACTACTACTACTACCACTAGTTCTACTACTACTACCACTACTTCTACTACAACTACTACCACCACTAGCACTACTACTACAACTAATACTACTACAACTATCACTACCACGACAACAACAAGAGAGAGGCCATACCTGACGGGCGCCGGGGGTCAGGGTCGGGTGGCGTTGGGGTTGGGGTTGGGGTCGCCGGAGTCGGGAACGGGGTCGGGCACGGGCGGCGTCAGGGCAGGCGGTCCACGGGGCACGACCGGGGGTAGGGCCGGCTCCTACTCCTCCTCCACCCGCCAACATTGGCGGGCCAGTGTGGGCGAGCTGGCCACGCTCGGCCACACGCGGGCGCGGGGGTGGGGGCTGGCGGGGGCGGGGGCAGGCGCCGGCGCGTGGCGCGGGGAGGGGCTGCGGCGTGCGGCGCGCGGTGTGGGGAAGGGCGGCGACGCGCGGCGTTGGCGGCGGCCCAGTTGCTGGCGGGCGCGCGGGTGGCCTGGCGTCATGGGCAGCGCGGGCGCGCGGGCGGTGGCGGCACGGCCGTGCGGGTGGCCGGGCGGCGCGGGCGCGGGCGGTGGGGATATCTTGGTTTGTAAGCATCGTACATGACAACGTGCATGAAATCTTCTAAAATTTTTATCATAGCCTCCACATACGATATCATGACATCTCAACAAGTTTCATAATTTTCGGACTTCGTTTGCTTTTTATAGAATTTAAAAACACTTCGCACGCAAGTTCGCGGTCATGTTTCGTGAATATTGATGATAGAGGATGCTGTTCTACACTTTATCTTTAACAGCAGCCCTTCTATCTTGTGAAAAGCGCAACTACGAACCTGCCGCAAGGCCACTCCGTGGGACACACCACCCTTTGTCTTCACCGGCGGGCTGCTGCGGATCTTCCTCGTGCGCCAACCAAACCCTCTGCCCTAGAGATGTGGATGCCTTGTAATTCTAGGTACATAGCTTTTGTTAGTATCTGAACATGCGTATATCTAAACACACATAGCAAAAGGACAGTACTTAAAATCTAAAAACAACTTATAATTTGGAATGAAAGGAGTAGTATGTATATCACTATTTCTATACACAACATTGCTTAAAGAAGTCTTGACATGGACGCCCCAAATGTCAAGATTGGTGGCGACCAAGCCTCGTCATCATATCGTCACTGATATGTGTTACTGCAAGCAAGCAACAACGTTACCTAGTACACATATGTGCGCTGAGTCCACACATGTCCATGCACGTAGCTAGGTTAGCTAAGTAGAAAATGCTAAGGGCTCATGTCCTTGTATTAGAAAATGGATAGCAGAAAGATAAGTACATACTCCTGAATAAATCAATTTCCCGAGTTGTCTGAAATCAAATTTTTCATATGTTTGACCTAATTATAGAAAGAAGCATAAATATTTATGAAACCAAATTATAAAATATATTTTATGGTGTATGTAATGATACTAATTTGATGTTATAATTTTTTTTCATCTTTTCTATAAATTTAGTTAAATTTAAAAAAGTTTGACTTAAAATAACTATAAAAATTGATTTATTCTGTGACGGCGGTAGTATATATACACGTACGATCATCGTTCTTAATTAGACTACTACCACAGGCACATAGGTATAGGTGGGGAAAATCTCCAGAAGCATGACTTGAGAGCCTGGAGCCGAGAGGACACTACTAACAATTGTTAACATGGCCCGTCTCTAAAATTATTTTCTAGAAAATAAAAATTTAGATGTACAAAATAGCAAACAAATATTCAAAGAAACGCGCGACCACTATGGCATAATTTGTAATTGGTAACGTGGCCCGTTTCTAAAATTATTTTCTAGGAAATAAAAAAATAGGTGTATAAAATAGCAAAAGAATCTTCAGAGAAGCACAATAGGAAAGAGTCTATGGCATAAGTTGTATGGTTTTCACATGAAATGCGCGCGCATGCGGTTCACCTAGGATTTGAATTCACGACCTCTAGCCTCAAACAATCGTCCCCTACCACGCACTCTACCAAAGAGCCACTAGTAACAAAATAAATGATCATGTCCTTTTGTATTAACTTCAGTGGTTCTTGCATTGAATATATGAACTAAACTGCTTTATATCTCATCGAGCATTACAACTTTTGTATAGAGCTTATGTTAATCTGAGACAGTTTGAAAATTTAAAAAGAAATGAATGTGAGCATGTGAAAAATTAAAACATAATTCTGGGACTATAAATGGTATGTACACGTACAGCAGTGTTTAAAAAAGTCTTACATTGCATGGTCCCAAAGGTCAAGATTCGTGGCGGCCAAGTACTGCTGGAATCTCGTTTTTTTTTTCTGTGGGTGTGAAAACACACAAAAAAATATGAATACCGTCTACCCTCAGAAAAATACCCACAGAAATATAATGACAGAAAAATCGAATTTTTCTATGGGTTCACCGTCAGAAACAATTTTTCTGTGGGTCTCACACGCACAGAAAAATTATGTTCGCCCAGATTAAAACTAATTTTTCTGTGTGTTAATCCACACAGAAATAAACGCATAAACGCACAGAAAAACACGTTTTTTCTGTCGGTCTAGGTGAACTCACAGAAAAATTCATTTCGCCTAGATTAAAAAAATATTTCTGTGTAGCCAGCCTCACAGAAAAAAAAGAGTTGAACACATAAAAAATTTATTTTAAATCAGTAGCAACAACATATTGAAATATATATTTTCCATACAGTACTTTCTGTGCATGACCAACAAGGTTTCATTCAAATAATACACAAATCAATAGTTCATCATGAATGGAGTCAACACTTATGTCAAAAATAGACGACGACAGAATGCCTTCGCCTGCCCGCTGTGATGAGGACATGACCTCCATACATATGACCATGCTTAGAGAACCATATGGAGACCAAAGAGATCAGTAAGGGTGTCCAAGTCAAGAAGGAGGTCCAAGGCTAATTCGGTTCGAGTCCCCGAGGTGGAGGCCCAAAGCAACTTAAGTTCGAGTCTGCCTCGGCCTCTAGGACCAATCTGCATTAAACTGGTCACCCCGGACGCATTCGGACTCCGTTTTCGACAATCCACATATGGTTGGAAAGCTAATTTGATAAGGAAGCCAATCCAAGTGGTTTCACGTCAAAAGACCTTCGAAATCAACGGGAATCGTTGAAATAAGTCAGCGTCTAGAATCTGCCATGGTGCTACGACACCATCTTTTGGTCCGTTGGACCGTGTATCGTGTTTGGGCCCATTAGGGGGCGCGTCCAGGGGGGTGACGCCCAAGACTCTATAAATAGCAGACATCGCTCTCCTTAGGGTTTGGGTTTTGTTTAGTTCTTGATTTCCTCGTGAAACAGACGTCGTTTTGCTGCAACTGTCGCTGCTAAGGCCGCTTGCTGTGAACCAGGGCCCCAGTTCTTGATCTTGTTCGCCTGTGGCGATTAGTCCTTTTGAATAAAGACTTGAACTCTTTCTCATTATCATAAGCCTCATATTTATTTGCAATTTCAGATAGTATTTATCTCGTTCTTGCTTGTGTTCTCGATTCGCTTGTAGAAAAGCCTTCTCGGCGAGGTCAATCACGTTCGCGTGGTTGATAACCAACGGAGCAGTGGTGTAACGGTTGTGGGGGTCCAAATCAGTCTTGGTTCAAAGCCTAGATCATGAATGTCGAGTCTCCACCAATCGACGCTATCATACCTTTCGGAAGATCGGGCCTAGTCCACATCACGCTGCCTGCCTGAGCCTAAGCCTGACCTCGGGATAGGAGAAGGCCACCGGAGCTTTGCATTGCCAGTCACTGTAGCTTACTTGAGCTGCATCTGCATATCCTCTGATCCTTGCAAGGACTTGTAGGCCAAGCTCTTGAGCCTTCTGTCCACTCACCAAAACTAATGCAGCAGCCCCATCACTGATCCATATAAAAGCAAATTAGATATGATCGATTGTAGCTACACAAGCGGATAGTAGGCAGTACACAATGGACACTACCAGTCAATGGAAAAAATAGCAAGTGCAAAGTGAGATCAAAGAATTTTGAAGACAACCAAGAAGAAATTATACACAGAGACTGATTTTCCTTTGAATGGGCATAAGACATTACAAACACTTCTTTACTTTCTTATGTGATAATAAATCATTTACAAGAAGAAAAGTTACAATCTATTTAACAAATTAGAGCATACCAAGCCCCTAAAACATAATAGGAGTGCCAATTCATACGAACAAACACAAGTCAAATATGGTATGCACAGGACAGCAACAAATATAACAAAATGCAAGCATAATTTAAAGAAAGAAGTTAACTATCATCATAGCTAATCACAAGAATTATAATACAACTGAAGATAAACTTAAAAGGACTAAGTAAACCAAGAGTAGCATAGTGTGCTTATATTCAACACTTACTTGGGTTGTTGGTTAAGACCCTTTTGTTGCTCCGTAAAAGAGGTCGCTTTGATGGAGAAAGCAAACCAGGAAATAATTTCAACCGATCATACAAGCATTTGCCTATAGCACACTAAAAATGCATTCCACTGGTAAGAAACTTAGCTTGGTATTAGTTGCTGAACCAAAATACAGTAAACATTATATTGACTGAGGACTCTAAACTGACCAGCAAGGCACCATAAACACGCCAAGCTTCCTTCCTTTTCATCTCATTTTTCTGCTTCTCAAGCTGCAGTTCCGGCTCCAGAAGTTGCATATATGTCACAAGGTTGGGCAAAAGAAGAAGTCTAATCTGGTAAGCAGAAAAAACAATCAGCCAGTGCATAACTAATAAAAAAATGAGTTTCAAATGGGATCTACCGTGCCGGGCCCCAATGCAGATATCCCTTGAACAGCACCATAATGTTGTGTCAGTGATTTGGCAGGATCAAGAAATGCATGGATTAATGTTTTAGTTAGCCGATTTTGAAGGTTGTGATAGACATGACCAAACCTGAAAACCACCATCTTCTGTTGATCAACAATGTCATGAGAAAATTATATAGGCAATTAGTCAATTACTACATACAGAAAAGATCAATTAGCAAAGAGAGCTAGAGATCGTCATTCAGAAAAGGACTCACGCTCCATGAGCAGAGTATGCAAAAGGCTATGGATCTATTAATTCCAAAAGAAAATGCTGCCCATGGGGAACACATAAGACACGAACAAGTCATGACCCACCCAACAAATGCATGAAGATAGAACTAAAATTAATCCCCTGTCCACACACAGCATATATAGTGAAAATATTTATTTACCAGTTGGTCTCTAAAAGGAACACAATATGTTGTCTACTCAGTAGCAAAGTGATGCAATGGTTTATTGGTATATTTTCCGCTAAAGAAGATGTAAGCTGCCATGAAACTGATCATGTCACATATAACATGATCCCACAAAATAGTAAAATCTTGTATATATGGAAGAAAGAATTTGAAATGGTGGTCAAACTATTATTGACTTGATCTTCAACTTAAAACTGTCTAGCATATTAGCATAACTAAGATAAAGCACTTTCATGGGCACATTTTTTATGAATTGTTCTTTAAGATCATAATATGGGAATCAAGGAGTTGAAATCATAAATGTAATTGAATTAAATTTTGATAATTATACACAGGACCTACTGACACCCTTCACATATCACTCACCTCCGCAAAAAGCATCAGAAATCCAAGCTCACCCAACAAAGCAAGGTTCCAAAAACCCCATTCATGATCATGGCGAGTACTCACTTGTGCACCGTCTCCTTGAACTTCTCCTCATCGAGGAACTGCAGGATGAGGGCTCCCTGCTAAGAGACAGGAAGAGTTTGAATCTAGACCAAGACACATGGGGAAATGCCAAGGGCAAAAAGAAGGCAGATGGTAACTGCCAATGGGAGGAGCAGCCAAGCACTTACAAATGGAAGAAGACAAAAGTTCCAGCTCGGTCCAGTCAAGCAAACAAAGTTAGTATTAAACCGTGCAGTGTCGGGACTATGGTAAGAGCCTAAAGCAATGGCCATAGTATACAAGCTTCTTAGTTCTTACACATACTCAAGTTTTCATTATACAAATGCTGCCCATAATTACTTCTAGCCTTCACAAAGCAGTACAGCTACAAGAGACAGGAAGAACTTACAAATCTATAAGTGCAAAAGAAATGACAGGCAGGCAGTGACCATCTCCAGAAATTTCACATTTGAAAGTATATAATTATCAAAATTTCACAGAAGAAATACCACAAGACAGTAACCATCTCCAGAAATTTACCCATTATCAAGAGCAAAAGAACTCGAGAAATGGCTCAGATTTACCCATTATCAGCATGACAACTGCAACTTAACTTCATCTGGAGCTTAATTTAATTCTCTCTCTCTAATGGGAATTGAACTGGCCATAAAACTGGTTGCTTGTACAGTTGTACTGGTACAAGCCATCCTAGTAAAGCAGCAAACAGAACAAAATATCCCAAGTACCAGCTCATAAGGTGCTAAAGTGCAGAAGTTCTCTAACGGAAACTTGATTCATCACAGCCACTCAAGAGTAGTACAAAACAAAAAAAGTCACAAGGCATAGTTAGGGAAGGGGAGAGCAGCGCGTCACGAGACTGGGGTTCCATATCATCTCAGCTTCGCAAATATCACATATCAAAATGATTGATTAGGTTGATACATGCAAGATATTCAAGATACTGTTTTCATAGCATCTCCAAGCTGCAGGATGCACCCCCAATTTCAGTCCCCTAAAGCTGAAATATTTTTGAATGTGTCACCTCAGTTTTCCCATCTGAAACAATGTAACAAAAAAGCCTAAGAGAAGGAACTCACTTAGAACAAAGAGGCATGTCTATTTTTTATTTTCCTCCACCACACACCATCTATCTCAGCATGGTCTAGCCTCGCAGCCATTTTGGAAGAGCTTTACCTTGAATTGAAAAGGCAATTGAGGGTTCCAATGTTGCCTATGACTCTGCATATGGACCACTGCAGCTTTCAAGCCTCGTCCTTGTGTTTAAATCTTGAAATGCAATGCTAGACTATCAACTTAACAAGATGAAAATCTGTGTAACATAATTTTAAATAGATGCAACTATGTAAGCAAAAGCCTAGCAGCTAACTAGGCAAACCTAGCACATTTTTTGTCAATGTAAATACGATAGTTTTCCATGAATTGTTACCCGTAGGCTAGGGTTTCATGGAGCACAAGAACCAACACGGACCAACGGGAGGAGGCAGCACCAGTGAGCAGGCACGGCGCCGGCCACCGGCGGAGCCCAACAGCGCTGCGCTCTGGCTGGGGACAGCCACCGTGGGTGGATCTGGGGCGGCGCGGTGGATCTGGGGCGATGCGGGGCAAGGAGGGGAGGGGTCGGGGCCAGCCGCCGGTGGGAGGAGAGGAGGCGGCCGATCCGGGGCAGATCTGGGGCAGATCCAGGGCGGCGTGGGGCAAGGAGGGGAGGGGCCGGGGCTGCCCGCCGGAGGGAGGAGAGGAGGGGAGGGTCCGGGGTGGCGCGGCGGATCTAGGGCGGCGCGGGGCAAGGAGGGGATGGGCCAGGGCCGGCCGCCAGTGGGAGCAGAGGAGGGGAGGGGCTAGGGCCGGTCGCCAGCGGGAGGTAGTGAGAGGGAGCGGGGCCAGGGAGAGGAGGGCCGAGCAGACGCGAGTGCGTGCGTGCGGCGGCCAGCGGGTTAGGGTTAAGTCTTTGTTTTTTTATTTATCGTGTGCATATATTTTTCTGTGCGGGCAATATTTTTTCTGTGCATTTTTAAAGCACCGACAGAATAAATTGACTTTTTCTGTGAGTGCTTATTTTTTCTGTGTGTGTATTGTCACGCACAGAAAAATCATACAATTATTCTATGGGTTTTCGTATTTTTCTGTCGGGGTATTTTGAAACCGATAGAAAAATCGTAATTTTTCTGTGCGTACCGAAAAAACGCACAGAAAAATGTTTCACCCACAGAACAATTCGAGTTTCTAGTAGTGATGGCCCAAGAGTCATCGTCCCATATGGTCACTGATGTGCTTGCAATAACTAACAACGGTTCCTCATACATGTGTGTGTATACAGTCCACATATCATCATGCAGGCTAGCTACATAGAAAATAACTAACGATAATGGATCACTATCAGAAACAGTAGCTTTGCCGTGAGTCACAGGCACATGGCAAAGCCCAAAAAACACTCGGCAAATGATTTACCGAGTATAACACTCGGTAAACAGCACACGACATCTATAGTGCTGGCAAACATCTTTTTGCCGAGTATTTTTTATCAGGCACTCGGCAAATACTTTGCCAAGAGCTGAAACCGACACTCGGCAAAAGAAAAGTAACGTGGCGGCGCGGAGATGGTCACGGCGCGTTTGTCGAGTGTCTGAGATTTTACACTCGGCAAAGCAGCAATGTTTGCTGAGTGCCCCGGCCCTAACACTCGCCAAATATGCCCTTGTTTACCAAGTGTCCAGGCACTGACACTCGACAAACATGGCTGCTTTGTCGAGTGTCAAATCCTAGACACTCGGCAAAAACTGGCCTAGAATGTACAGATGTTGGCCTCTTTGCCGAGTGTCACGGCGCAGACGCTCGGCAAAGAAGCCATTTTAGTCCCAGAATGTACAGATTTTGGCCACGTGTCCTATTTGCCGGGTGTTTTTACCTTGGCACTTGGCAAAAGGCCTCTTTGGCAAAGTGACCATATATTTCCAGTTTTTATGGTTCGGTCACGTATAACTTAATACCCCACTCAAATAAACATTACAGGCATCACACATAGTTTACGATAAGCATCACTATCAGTTCATATAGATATATCGATAACACATAAATGCAAATAAACTTCAGAATCACAAGTAGGTTCATTCACAACCACAAATGCAAATAAAATTCACTGAGTGCAATGGTGTCCACTGAGTAGTCACAAGTAATCCACAAATGCAAATGCAAATAAAATCACAAGTACTCATTGAGGAAGCCACGGTGTCCACTATGACTACGCTGAGTCATGAGGCTCATTCGATGCCGCTGATTGATTCTGCACAAAGGAAAAAGAGATAAATCATTCTAGTTTCTAGTTTATTTCTAGTTTGTAAACTATAAATCATTCTAGTTTCTAGTTTCTAATTTATTTCTAGTTTCTAGTTTCTATTGTTTGGGCATCTTTGTAAGATTGATTCTACATAAACTAGAAATGGTGATTATAAGGTTGTGAAGTGACTCATAGTGCCTGAAATAGTTTTTGGAGCAGGTTGAGGAGGAGGGACTAGCATCGGTAGCGGAGGTTGACCGATTGCAGCGTAAACACCCCTCATATATTTAAACATCTACAGTCGCTCTGCCTCCATCCTCTGCCGCTCTGCCTCTATCTTTGCCTCTAGCTTCTCCCGACGCCTCGTTTCTTGTTCCAGCTAAGCCTACAATATTTCATCCCAATGTTACAATGCAATGCAAAAGTATGTAAAAATCAATGAACGATGAATAAAATAGAAATAACCTGGAGTGCGTTCATCTGGAACCGTGTAGAGTTCGGCCATGGGCATATCGCCGAGCTAGAACTCGTGCTCCGTGCTCGAATCTGGGAGAGAGTGGGAGTACTGGCTGTGTCGATTGTGCCATCACCAATCCAGAACCGACCATGCTTCTTGCCTCCTCCCGCCCTCATGACCACTTCTCCATCAAGGTCATGAGTGCTCGGATCGTACTCTGGGTCATGGACTGCCGTTACCATCGATTTGTATCCATCAAGGCCGCTTTGGACGGACTCATTGTTGTACGCAGAGGGCGGGTCCTTCAGGTTGTAGGCGACGTCGGTCGTCGCCTTGCCCTTGTGGGCCAAAGCATATGCCATGAACTAGGAGCAAGGCTCGCCACCATCTACCGCCGACTACAAAAAAAGCAATATGATTAGAAATTATACAGAATTGAGCGTTAGAATAAAGAAATAAATTCACATACCCATCTAGCCGTGTATTCTAAGAGGTTGAGGTTGCCTTGATGGTGTGGTACACCCAGCATCAGCAAACGTCGCTCCTGGCATGCGTTGTGATTCTCCTCCCACGTGGGGTCGCACCACCTGTCCACCATCCGGGCCCAGCATTGCAGATCATAGGCGCACCACCACGGAGGCACCTACGTCATCAAGTATATGACATATAAGAAGATGAAATTAAGCGTAATTAATCTCAAAAAAATAAGTATTAATGTTCTATAGTTACCTTCAGTTATTCTTTCGGGGTTAGCCTCATGGTTCTTGCCGCATTTTTAGGTAGCCTCACCCTAAGAATTTTCATGTGGTATTGGATCATGGCCTAGATGCGCGCCTTGTATTGCATGTCCTTGATGAGTTTCTTGGTGGCTTTGTCAGCCATAACATCTGCCTTGGCCTCGTATCCCTCCTCGTATCTAAAGAAATCCTGCATATAGACGCGATGTATCCAGTCATTATTTCAAGAATGTCCAATCAATGCGATGCATTGAGCAATGTACTGCGAGAAAGACTTACCCAAAGCTCGGCCTTGACACGTTGTGCCTTATCGACGAATACCCTGCCATCCCGATCAGGGGCATCGGGAACGGCGGCATAGTGGGCACACATGTAGGCTGGCTCGATAGTTCCACTGATATGCACCAGGCCAGGGAACTTTTCCTTGATCAAAAGACCAAGAACGCTGTAATTACAGAGGTTGCATATTAATACGCAGATAAATTGATCATGCAATGCTGTTGACGTTTGGAGCATGAAATTGCAAAACACAACACAAGTACTAGGTAAACAACTCTAGTAGCAGGATGATGTCTGAACTGCAAATTATTAACACAGTAATCAAGACGAAAGAAGCTAAATGCAATTGGGATTATCCTGTTACTCTGCTATAACAAGAACAATTAACTGCTACTGTGTTTGATGCCTATGCAAAATAGGGCACAAGCTATAAGCAACATTTCTATTACTTCCTGGGAACACTATCAACACACACAATCATGTTTCTGGCATCAATTGACATTGCTAGTGATCAACACAAAATTGCTAAGGGCGCACTAAGATGAGGGGTTCACTGGCGGGGGAGGGGCAGGGGCGCCTGGGGAGGGCGCCGGCTGCTGGAGTGCGTCGGGCACCAAGGGAAGGCCTCGACCGCTGAGGGTCTGGCTGGCGGCGAGGGGCCTGACATAGAGAGAGCCCGGCGATGGGGGGGTGGCCCGACGGCGGGGGCCGGGGCGGCGGCGGCGATGGTGGGAGCACGGGTGGCGGTGGCGGTGGGCGCACGGGCGGCGGTGGGCGCTGTGTGTGTCTGTTGCATGCGTGTGTGTGAGGCATGGGGGTGGCCAGTGCACCATAAATTGATACGGTTTGCTGAGTGCCCATGATCTAGCACTCGACAAACCTAGGCTTTACCGAGTGCTTGATCGCGGACACTCGACAAACCTCTTTTGTTTTTTTCCAATTTCCAAACGCTAGAAATTGTATAAAACTATGCGTGGTGGGGCCAATGAGGGACATTGCCGAGTGTCCCCTATATGACACTCGGCAAACCAACTTCATATTTCATGCATATTTCTTCTCCTTCTTTACCATAACGTGTTTTACTAAATTTGTTTCAATGTACTTTGAAAATACCTAGTCAAATTCACTCAACAATGGATATATTATTTTTCTAGGAATATTATTCCATTGTTTTATGTAGTTATAGCTCAAATTCAATTTATATCAATTAAAATTCTATAATTACAGTTAATAAATTAAAATTATCAAACGGATCCGAAAATTTACCAAAATTTGACATGAACCAATCTATGTTGTCTATTGCCTATACAAAAAGTTTTAAAGTCAAACCCTAATTCGACCATCACTTTGACTCCAAATCTTACCGAATCCTTCTTAACGCTATGATTCTTCTTCTAAGATGCTTTGGTTTGTAAACATCGTAAATGACAAATTATACGAAACCTTCTCAATTTTTTACCATAGCCTCCACGTATGATATTATGAGATCATGACAAATCTCATGATTTTCAGACTTCGTTAGCTTTTTTTAGAATTTAAAAACCATTTGGCCACACGTTCGTGGTCGTATTTCCTAAACAAAATGTTCGAAATTTCTTTTCATTTCCCGGTTAAGGCCTCACACTGGACTCAATAACATAAATATTATTTTCCTACTCATTTTATTCTATTATTTGAATCACTTGCAGTTCAAATTTGACTTATACCAAAAAAATTCCTTAAAATGCAATAAATTAATTAAATATAGCAAACAGATCTAGAAATATACCAAATCTTAACATGGAGTACCACATGTTGTATGTGGAGAGTAGAAAAAGTTTCAAAGTTAGATGAGAAAAAAATCTTATTATTTTACGTAGTTATTGCTCAAATTCAATTTATATCAATTAAAATTCTATAATTGCAGTTAATAAATTAACATTACCAAACGGATCCAAAAAATTACCAAAATTTGACATAAACCAATCTATGTTGTCTATTGCCTATACAAAAAGTTTTGAAGTCAAACCCCAATTCGACTGTCACTTTGACTCTAAATCTTATCGAATCCTTCTCAATGCTACGATTCTTCTTTTGAGATGCTTCAGTTTGTAAACATCGTACATGACAGATTGTGCACAACCTTCTTAACTTTTTACCATAGCCTCCACGTATGATATCATAAGATTTTGACAAATCTCATGATTTTTAGACTTTATTTGCTTTTTTATAATTTAAAAATCATTCGGCCACACGTTCGTGGTCCTGTTTCCTAAATAAGATGTTTGAAATTTCTTTTTATTTCCCGGATAGGCCCTTATACTAGACTCAATAACATGAATATCATTTCCCTACTCATTTTATTCTATTATTTGAATGACTTGCAGTTTAAATTTGACTGATACCAAAAAAAAAATTCCTTAAAATGTAATAAATTAATTAAATATAGCAAACAGATCTAGAAAATATACCAAATCTTAACATGGAGTACCACATGTTATATGTGGAGAGTAGAAAAAGTTTCAAGGTCAGATGAGAAAAAAACTTATTATTTTATGCGGTTATAGCTCAAATTCAATTTATATCAATTAAAATTCTATAATTGCAGTTAATAAATTAAAATTATCAAATGGATCCAAAAAATTACCAAAATTTCACATGAACTAATCTATGTTGTCTATTGCCTATACAAAAAGTTTTGAAGTCAAACCCCAATTTGACCGTCACTTTGACTCTAAATCTTATTGAATCCTTCTCAACGCTACGATTCTTTTTCTGAGAAGCTTCGATTTGTAAACATCGTACATGATAGATTGTGCAAAATCTTCTCATTTTTTTACCACAGCCTCCATGTATAATATCATGTGATCTTGACAAATCTCATGATTTTCAAACTTCGTTTGCTTTTTTAGAATTTAAAAACTATTCGGCCACACGTTTGTGGTCATGTTTCTTGAACAAGATGTTCAAAATATCTTTTCATTTCCCGGATAGGGCCTCACACTGGACTCAATAACATGAATATCATTTTTCTACTCATTTTATTCTATTATTTGAATCACTTGCAGTTCAAATTTGACTTATACCAAAAAATTCCTTAAAATGCAATAAATTAATTAAATATAGCAAATAGATCCAGAAATATACCAAATCTTAACATGGAGTACCACATGTTGTATGTGGAGAGTAGAAAAAGTTTCAAGGTCAGAAGAGAAAAAATCCTATTATTTTATGCAGTTATAGCTCAAATTCAATTTATATTAATTAAAATTCTATAATTGTAGTTAACAAATTAAAATTATCAAACAGATCCTAAAAATTACCAAAATTACACATGAATCAGTCTATGTTGTCTACTGCCTATACAAAAAGTTTTGAAGTCAAACCACAATTCGTCCATCACTTTGACTCCAAATCTTACCAAATCCTTCTCAACGCTACGATTCTTCTTCTAAGATGCTTCGGTTTGTAAATATCATACATGACAGATTATGCAAAGCCTTTTCAATTTTTTACCATAGCCTCCACATATGATATCATGAGATCTTGACAAATCTCATGATTTTTAGACTTTGTTTGCTTTTTTAGAATTTAAAAACCATTCGGCGACACGTTTGTGGTCGTGTTTCCTAAATAACATGTTCATAATTTCTTTTCATTTTCTGAGTAAGGCCTCACACTGTACTCAATAACATGAATATCATTTTCCTACTCATTTTATTCTATTATTTGAATCACTTGCAGTTCAAATTTTATTTATACCAAAAAATTCCTTCAAATGCAATAAATTAATTAAATATAGCAAACAGATCCAGAAATATTTCAAATCTTAACATGGAGTACCACATGTTGTATGTAGAGAGTAGAAAAAGTTTCAAGGTCAGAAGAGAAAAACGTACTTATTTGCTAAGTGCAAAAAAACACTCGACAAACTTATTTCTTTGTCGAGTGCTGAAAAAACACTCGGTAAACTTATTTTCCTGTCGAGTGCCACTAACGGACTCTCGGCAAACTCCTAATGACCGGCACACGAACTGACGGATGTCCACATGGCGGTTTTTTGCCGAGTGTCTCTGTTTTGCCGAGTGGTTTTTTTAGCACTCGGCAAATAGTTTGTTTATCGAGTGCCATTATTTTCTCAAGTGCGTTTTTTAGCACTCGGCAAAGAGCTTATTTGCCAAGTGCCTGATAGAATGCACTCGACAAATATTTTTGCACTCGGCAAATATGTTGTTTCCTATAGTGGATAGCAAGATGATTAGTAGATGACAAGAAGATAAGTATATATATCTGTCTTAGAGGAACACTAAAAAAACTTTTTTATATCATTCCATATTGATAGAAACAAAGATTATTTTTGATGAAAAAAATGTTCTTCAACATATATAATTTCTTTAATTAGATCTCCAAATACGACCATCCTTCTCTATTCCCAATTTCTCTAGCCAAAGATGGAGAGTGGGGTGTGGCTTTCTAGACTGCACACAAGTCATATAGAAGTTGTTGGAGGGTGACAAGATATAGAGAACATTTTTTATTTACATGGCTCTCTAAATGAAGATTTAGAGAGTGAGTTTAATAAAGACTCTTAAGATATCTTAGGGCATGTATAATTAAATACACTAGTTTGCAGATAATTAGCAGATGGAAAATTCAACGTGGCTACTAATATAATAATCCTGCTAACTATTAGCATGTGGAGGTGTTAAGAATTTTTTTTATTGGATAAGAGGTGTTAAGAATTTATATACACCTTCAACTAACAATCCCACCACGTTTCAGTGGATGTATTGAAATGACCCTCTTACCAATAGATACTCCCTCCAGGTTGGTAAAAGAAGTCGTTTTGAACAGCGACACGGTCTCCAAAGCATAACTTTGACTTCTTGTTTTATAAAAATATTTATTGAAAAGTGATATATGTATATTTTTATGAAAGTATTTTTCAAGACAAATCTATTCATATGGTTTTCACATTTCTAAAACATAAGAATTTAAAAAATTATTCATGATTTATATTCCTAATGTTTAACACAAACCTTGTCTGATTAATTAGCTAATAGTTAGCAACAATTAGCACTAGTGGATTCAATTGTAGCATTAATTAATTAGGCGACTAGAGATGCACGGTATAGGTTGGGAAAGTCTCTGGCTGCGTGACTACCGGCCAGAGGGCGCCTATAAATACGGCACCCCGTATGGCAGACGGACACAACCATCGATCAGAGAGTGACTGATCGAGCCGAGCACATACTACTGTTCCATTAGCTAGCAGGTAGCAGCAACAATGGCCCCTAAACCATGGTCCCTTCTTGTAAAAAAAGATTTTTTAAGACGTCTCCTATTTCAAACAGCAACGGTTTACTTAGTAATATGTTTGTAACTGCACCAGGAGCACGGTAACTTATAAACCGCCCCTAGAAATATATTTTTTAAGGTCAGTTCTGTTAAGTAAACCGTCACTAGAAATAGATTTACGTTTAAGGACAGCCGAGTTAATTAAGAGAGCTGCTTCTGAAAATATGATTTTCTGGGACGATTGCTTATGTCAACCATCTATGAAAATAGCTGATTTAGGTCGACCGTCCCTAGAAATCAGTTTTTAAAGAAGGCTAACTGAGTTAATTGCTCTTAAAAATAGTTGCAGTGTAAATAAATTTATAACTTTTTCAAATAAAATTGGATGAAGACAAAATTTCTATTAAAATTATAGAGCTCGACGAGATCTACAACTTTGTAGTTAACAAAATTTTCATTTGAGATTGTTTAGGGGCCCAAATATATATATTAAGTTCTCAGATTTTCAATTTTAATTTTTTACATTTTTTAAATGACATTGGATGGAGACATGTCGTATATAAAAGTTATAGTGCTCGACGAGATCTAAAACTTTGTAGTTGAAAATTTTCCCATTTAAGGTTGTTTAAGTGTTAAAATATTGATTACAAGATCCATACGTATTAGTATAAATATATAGCATTATATACTAAGACATAAAGTGACTGTGTGGTGTGGTGGTAGGAGACAGAGCGCGTAGAGCGAGAGGTTAGCAAAATGGCAAAAATTAAATTCTGCAAGTGTGGCAGGTTGGTCCTCTAGGCCTCTGACCACACTAATTTTTTCTTATTTTATGGCTTCTAAATGATTTTTTAAAAAAATCTAAAAAATATTTTTAGAAACGATTGACTTAAATCAACCGACCCTAAAAATATATTTTCAAGGGCGGTTGTCTTAAGAAATCATCATTTCCTACTCAAACATTGACTATTTTTACACGTAGTCCAAAACTTACTCAAACATTTCCTATTTCTTGAGGTCGTCCAAAACTTCCGCCTAGTTCCTCGGTGGATGTTTTATGTAATCAGAGACTTGTTTCTCTAACCACTGTACTCACTACTTGATATATATGTCTTAAAAAAACATAAGTTATTGCCCTCTACCGTATCTGTTCATCATCGCTGTCGGTTTGTGTCATCAACCGGCGGTAAAAATCGCCCCATTCTCACTTCCGATTCATGTCACCAACCGGCGGTAAAAAATCATTTTCGCCAACGGTTGGTCTTACGAACCGGTGGTGATAACCATGGTGCAAGATTGGTGGCGCCAAATGTCAAGATGATATTGGCGGCGCCCAAGCCTCAGACATATCGTCAGTGATATGTGTTGCTGCAAGCAAGCAACAACGGTACCTTTTGTTTTAACCCAGTAAATTTCCTCTTGTTCTAGTTGCAGTTCTAGTTGGAGAAGGATCTCCCTTCTGGGCGGCTATTGATTCATCTGTCATCGGTCCTCGTTTCAAATTCTCCAATTCCCTTCTAAGCTTCTTAATTCGTTGGGCAGGCTTCTTCAGGACCTCCTTGTCCCATACATGTGCAGTTCCGAGTGCACTTGGTTCACCCTAATCAAGTCCATGCACGTACGTACGTAGCTAGCTAGGTTAGCTAAGTAGAAAATGCGTAGGTCTCTCATCTACTTGTATATATTAGATTATATTAGATAGAAAAATAAAGTCCAAATTACGTCCTCTAAATTTGGCCCCAATTGTCAAGATTATCAGCGGCGGCCAAGCGTCCTACGTATATGTGTGTGTATAACTGTATATATGTACACATGTCCATGCAATGTATAGGCTAGCTAGCTAGTAGAAAGTGGGTATAGGCTCGGCTCCTTAGATAAGCACATTGTATATACGTACGATATTATATGCCCCTTATTAATTAGCTACACTAGTAGAGAACCGAGCTTTACTCCCGGTGGGGAACCCCCTCTAGTCCCGGTTCCCCACCCGGGAGCAAGCATCCGGGACTAAAGGGGGGGTCCTTTAGTCCCGGGTCAGGAACCGGGACTAAAGGAGGACCTTTAGTCCCGGTGGGTAACACCAACCGGGACTAAAGGTGCCTCCTGACATGCCACGATGGCTGGCATCTTTAGTCCCGGTTGGTAATACGAACCGGGACTAAAGGTTTTTTTCTTTTTTCTTTTCTTTTCATTTTTTTGTTTTCTTTTCAAAATAGGTTTTCGAAGTCGTATTGTACGCTGCTAATTATACATTTATATGCGCATATAGTATGTTTCGGTTCAAGCACAATGAACGTATTAAATCACACAATTCAAGCATAGAAATATATATATATATATATATATATATATATATATATATATATATATATATGCATGCATCATATATATATTTACATGCATGCATGCATGCATATGTGTATTTTACATTATATTATTTCATGTGCATATATTACAAAAGATTGCATTATAGTTGTTGTGACATAACAAGTTTCTTCTCATCCTCTAGCTTGGCTTCAATGGCAGTGTTGGGTCGAAGTAGAACTCGCCCTTGGAATCGATGACCTGCTCATTAAAAAATCCGGCTATAGACTCTTGAATTGCTTTGATTTGGTCTTGCCGTATGACCTTTTCCTCCAACCATCGAGTCTACAGGTTTGAATTAAAGGAAAATAAATTAATATATGTACACATATATATATAAAGACATAGTAACACAATCAATAATAATAATTAAATGAATATATAGTGTATTTTTAACGTACTTTGAGTCTCTCTGTAGGAGTTCTTTGGGAGAGCACCTTGATAAACTTGCAAACATAGTAACCACAGTAGTTGTTCCCCTGTTCCTGCCTCAGACACCACTTTACGAGAAAAAGATTTGTCATCCAATCTGGTGATCCGGTGAAAGCTATATGTTTAATTAATAAAGATGATGCGATTCAGGGGACTTACTTTCAATGGGATTACATTCAGTGGCGCTTTGCATTTTTCCATGTGTTGCTTCTCAATAAAGGTTTTCCAAACACTGCCCAATAAAAAATTTGCCACGTCATCAGATATAGTTAATCATCATGTTTGTGTGTATATATAGTTGCTAGAGATCCCGAAATTACCTCTGGATAATATCTATCATATCTTGGTAGTCTTGTTGTGGTTTTCTCATCGAGTCATAGATTATCAAGTGACTTTTCACCAGATCGATGTCCATCAATATCCAGTGATTGCTGCATGTGTTTATAGGATATAACGCATAACACTCATTAATTAACTAGAATCAACATATGAGCCATTAAGGCTATGATCGACATGATTAATACTCACTTGAAGTTATAGGGAAAGAGTATATCCTTCTTGTGGCGTTGGTTCACTAAGAAGTTCATGATGTTACTCTCTGACTCAGACTTCCAATTAGTCATTGGAGTAATTGGGTCTTTAAATACTATATGGGGATCAACAAAACCAATTTCATTGCAGCCTTCCTTTCTGAGCTCTGTCATTGTAAATCTGCATATATATAGTACTTGTTAGGATAATTTATATGCATATGCACACATATGATGAGTTTAATAATAGATCGAAAGAATTATTACTTACAGGCAATAGCAGCTAATGATAACTTTGTCCAGAGAGGTAAGGTGGCATAGTTGATGAAATTCTGCAAAGTCAACATACATAACATCATCGCCACGGAACCAATGTTCGTCTCTAATTCTGACACCAACGCAGAAGTCTCCACTGGTAGACGCCTGCATGTACCACTTGTTTAGCAGGTACATTTGCGTCCCCAGATCAGATAAGGCTTGAGGGTTGTATAGACTCTGGCCTAGTACAAATTTTTTCTTCCAAATATCAACCTCCGCCGCACTCTCAATTTTTCCATCACCAAACATCTGGTAAAGGTCGAGACCAGTCTCATCAAGAAATTCACCAAGGTGATCCAAATCGACATCCGGAGGTATGTTTGCCTGATGCATTAATCCTAAATTCGAACCATATTCATTACCAACAACTAGCGGGGGGATTGATTGGTGCGCTTGTTGTCCGAGTTGGGCAACTCCTTTCCCTGCCCGCTTCTTTTTCTGTGCCGCCTCAATTGACTTGGTGAGAGTGCGGTCATAGTCTGATAACGTTGATTTGGACGGCTTACGAGATTCCCGCTGTTGATGCTGGTAAGAAGTCACCTTTTTTCTTAAAATATCCGGAGCTACGAAGAAGTACGGTTTCTCTGGGTTTCTCCTTGCTTCTTGATTCATTTTAAGTTTGTCATAGAATCTAGACATGTCTTTTTTATATGCATCAGTTCCTTCTTCCTTCTCTTCAGATATTATTTTGGGAATAGCCCTTGGCTTCACGGTGGCTTTCTTTGCAGGCGGGGACTGATTCTTCGTTTGAGGGGCTGGCCTCTTGCTAGGCTTCTTGGTAGGCGGGGGCGGGGGAGGCGTTGGAGACCTCCTTGGAGGTGTTGGCAGCGGCGTTGGAGACCTCCTTGGAGGTGTTGGCAGCGGCGTTGGAGACCTCCTTGGAGGTGGCGGCTGTGGCGTTGGAGACCTCCTTGGAGAGGGTGTGGATGCAGCCTCGTCTTCCAACACAATGTCATCGTACAGAGCACTATGATGATCTGGCGATTGAACAATTGGATTTAGGTTGGGGGAGGATCTGCTACAAAAAAAGGAATGACATATTATTATGAGCAGATTGTTAATTATTTAAGCCAATACAAATTAATGATGTAGTGTTTTCATCCGCACGTACCTATGGTGAGGTAGTTCAGAAGGAGGTGGAGCCGACATCCCTGGAATGATGATGTAGCGCTTGCGCCATAGAATGAATGTCTTCTCCGCTTCTCCTAGAGTCTTCTCGCCATCACCTCCAGGAATGTCAAGAGGCAAATCACTAAAACCTTTTTCAGCTTTATCTACCGAGATGGTGGCATATCCTTCTTGGATTATATTCCCATGAATCCTTGGTGTCTTGGTTCGGTCGATAGGATTAACAAGACCGATAGCCACCTTGATTGTGGAATTCTCCTTCGGAATGTGTAGCTCACACGTTGTACAAGGTTCAGTGACGTCATCCACAGGGAAGCGCAGTCCTGTGTCCCCTTGATTTGGTATCTCCGTGGAAGCGCAGCTGCTTTTCAACTGAACAGATTAGCTAATGTTGATTCCTGGCTCTGATGCCTGCTTGCTTGCACTCACTGCTATTTGCACTTGCCTTTTGATTTCCTCCTGCATTCTCGCTTCAAGGTTTTTTTTCCCGCTCCTGTGCTTCACGCACCGCTTCCTCCAACCTCTGGAGCCGGTGTGCCTCTTCTTCCTTCTTTCTCTGGCGACTTCTGTAGGAAGGTCTGTCCTGAGGGAATCCATGCTCCCACGAGACACTTCCTTTGCCTCTAGTTCGGCCACCATGTTCAATAGTCCCGATGGCGTATGTCAGCTCATCCTTCTCTCTGTTGGGCCTGAACGCACCACTAGCAGCAGCTCTCTGAGCATAAAACAATCTTTCTGCTGCTTCTTGCAGTCTTGCGCCATAAACGCACTTCCCTATCTCCTGGTCTAGTGTTCCCCCATGAGCGAAAAACCAATTCTTTGCACGTTCTCCCCACTCGAGTGATTCTGGTCTGATACCCTTGGCAAGAACGTCTGCTTCCATTTTGTTCCACTTCTTAATGGCAGTCGGGTAGCCACCTGATCCCAAGGTATGGTGGTATGTCTTCTGTTGGGCATTACGTTGGTTCTTTATCACCCGACTCACACCCTCTTCTGAAGTCTTGTACTGTACAAACTCATCCCAATAGGGCCTCTGCTTTGAGATCGGGCCTGGGACAGTAAAATCTGGTGCTATGTTCTTCTTGACATACGTCGTGTATAGGTGTTTCTTCCAAGTCTGAAACTGGGTGGCCATCTTCTTCATTGCCCAATCCCTAACTCGCTCCTTCAATTCATCACCATCTATTATATCATCATAATCATCTGTTTGGAGCGTGAAATGTACCAAGACATCATTCCAAATTAACGCCTTGTCACGATCGGAGACAAAACTGATATGAGGAGCATTGGTCTTCTTCTTCCATTCACGGGTACTAATCGGGAGCCGGTTCCGTACAAGGTAACCACAGTGGTGCACAAATTTCATTTTATTCGGCCCCCCCGGTTCTCCTGTATCCACATTGAACTCCGAGATGATGAAGCGACCCTCCAATGGCTTTTTGGGACCTCGAACATTTTTACTCTTCGTTGTAGTTGTTGATGTCGATCCAGAGGGCTACAAAACATAAACATTATTTTTAATGTCATGAGCACACATAAGACATATGATAATATATATATAGCTAATAATAAAAAATATATACTTGGCCAATATGTTGTTGCTCATTTTGTTCAAGAGCTAAGTACTGACTCCCGTCATCTACATCCTCTTGCACGTTATTTTTAGCACCATCATCGCCGGCAACTTGAGTGCCAGTGTTGATCAAATTCATCATCAACTCCTCCTCATCCATATTTCTCGGGTCGGCCATCTAGCTTCAAAAAACAAAACCAATATATAGTACGTCAAATCTTTGCTTATTACATGCGTAAAATCTACAAACAATATGCATTATTAAATCTTGCCCCTCGATCACGGACGCAATTCGCCACACTAGGACGAACTACGTCGGTACTAGGGCGAATTAGGGCACGAGAAAGGGCGGTGTGACAAGAGTGGCGGTGCTCCACTCCGCCGTATATATGTCTGTACACATGGGTGAACGAGGGCGGCGGTGCTCCGCCGTATACATAGAAACGCATGGACGAAATGCATATGAATACAAATGACGTATATATACGTGTCGGCGCGGTGGCCGGTGTGCTAACGACGATGACGTGAGGCGGGCCGGCGTGCTGACGACGACGACGACGTGAGGCGGGCCGGGGCGGTGTCGGTGCGTGATGTTGTGATCCTATGTACCATGTGATCAACCATGTAGTCATTCATCATATGAGAAAATTCTATGTTAATAATATAAGTATAAGCCATTATGAAATGTAAGTATACGTGTCTTATTGCTCATATAACCATTACTATTTCCGAAATGATAAGAATTTATTTTCTTCTTCTACAGGCGATCTCTGATGCTATGATATAAAGTTTGAAGATAGTCTTCCCGGAAAAAAATATGTAATGCTCATATTACTTTAGCAACATTAATATATTATATCTGTATATTCAAAGTTCACAAATGAAGAAACATGTGATATTTTTGATAAACTAAAAAACGCTTAGTTTATAAACTGGGTATCAAAATTGAGTTCCTATTTGACCATTATATATCCTACAACAAATCCTTCAAAAAAAAAGACCCTACATGAATATATTTGGATAAAATTTCGTTAACAAACATTGATCTATGAAGATAGAAAAAATTCTTCTATTGAAACTGCATCTTGAAATAATGGCATATCATATAGTGATGAATATATGGCGGTTGATGGGCTGGATCATTAGCGGATGGTTCGTAGCGTTGTTTCCAAATAATATATAGCGTGTTTATTGTACAAGCCATGGATTTACATCGATCTAATTAATTTCTAAAGTAATTTCATTGGTGATCCTTAATTATACTTGTCATTTAGAGTTCCAAATATTCAAAACTTGCCTTAAGATATGTTTTTATTTAAAATCATTTAGAGTTCCAAATATTCATTTTTAGTTTCTATAGATTTTGTGATTCAAAATTTGGAATTTTCAATCGACCTCGACCGTTGACATGGCTTACACCAAAGTTGTAGTTTTCGACGTGATCTATAACTCGGCAGTGGAGGGCTCGGACGAATGTACAAAGAGATCGACGAATATATCACCTCGAAGCTCGGCAGTGTACGTACTAGAGGGCCTCGGGCCGGCGCGGTGGGGCAACGCGCGGTGGAGGGCCTCGGGCGCGGAGGAGGGCGCGGTGGAGGGCCACGGGCAAGCGCGGAGGAGGGGCACGGGCGCGCGCGGTGGAGGCCGCACGAGGAAGAAGACGGCGGCGCCGGTGTCACGGAAGGCGAACGGACGCGGCGCGAGGTCGAAGAAGAGGGCGGCGGTGTTCGACGAGGAAGAAGACGAGCAGATCGATCTGCCAGGCGCTGGAGGTTATATAGCAGAGGAGAATTACTCCCGATGCCAGCCACCAACCGGGAGTAAAAACCCTTTACTCCCGGTGCGTATTACCAACCGGGAGTAAAGGTGCCTTTACTCCCGGTGCGTGTTACCAACCGGGAGTAAAGGTATACCTTTACTCCCGGTTGGTAACACGCACCGGGAGTAAAGGCTTTTTTTTGGCGGGCCACGAAACTGCAGCCCACCTTTACTCCCGGGTGGGCTTCCCACCCGGGAGTAAAGGTGGCCTGCAGTTTCGTTTCCCGCCTGTTTTAAGCAATAGTCTTGTTAAATACAATAGAAATGCAATAGTTTTTATTAAATACATAGTAAATTAAATAAAAGGCATAAAATTATTTTGTTAAAAATATGAATTTTATTTTTGTTTATTGCACATAGGAAAAATCGATAACCTAACTTTTTTTATTTTTTGTTAGAATTATAAAACATAATGTAACTAATATTTATTATTTCGTTAATGCAAAAATGTAGTGTTTAATTAAAATTATTAAAATTATTGGTTTTGGACAGGAAATTTGTTTTCACATCATTTTAACGTTAATATTTTAATTTTTCATCACTCAGTATCCTAATTTACCTTTTTGAGAGAGAAATCCCACCAAATCAAACATTGATTTAATTTGAAATATGACATAATAAACATCTGAATTCACAATTATTACATAATATCTCAAACACACACTATATTAAATCACTATATCATCAAGTGGGCACAGCAGTGAACTTCTTCTTTACGTATGTCCCTTGGTTATGATCGCTTCGTAACCATGGAGTGTCCTCATCATTTACCAAGATGCTAGGGTCTTTGTTCACTTTGAAGGGCGGAATTCGGTCATCCTTTTCATATTCTTCTGACATGTCCGACTTGTCCTCAATTCCCACGATGACTCTTTTCCCTGAAAGAACTATGTGGCGCTTTGGCGCTTTGGTTGAGTCATTATCGTTTTTCCCTCTTTTTGGTTTGGTAGACATATCATTGACATAGAACACCTGATTCACATCCTTGGCAAGGACGAATGGTTCGTCTTTGTACCCAATATTACTAAGGTCTACTGTTGTCATTCCATACTCGTTGTCTACTGTTACTCCGCCTCCGGTCACCTTGACCCATTGGCACTTGAACAATGGGATCTTCAAAGTAGGTGCATATTCTAGTTCCCATATTTCATCTATGCGTCCATAATATGTCTGCTTATTCCCATTCGGGTCTGTGGCATCTATGCGGACACCACTGTTTTGGTTGGTACTCCTTTTATCTTGGGCTACTGTGTAGAATATGTTCCCATTTATCTCGTACCCTTTGTATGTGACGATATGCCATGATGGTTGCATAGCCAATAAATACAGTTGCTCATGGATGCTCTCATCACCTTGACATTTTTTTCGCAACCAACCGCCGAAAGTTTCCATGTGCTTATGCGTAATCCAAGCTTCAGTCTTGCCTGGAAACTCGGATCGTAAGAGATCCTTGTGTGTCTCAATATACGGATCTACCAAAGAGGAGTTCTGTAGAACTGTGTAGTGCGCTTTATTGAAATAATCATCATCCGTACCAATATATGTTTTCCTCCCTAGTGTCCCCTTTCCGCTTAGTCTCCCCTCATGTCTCGATTCAGGAACACCAATCGAGTCAAGGTCGGGAATAAAGTCAACACAGAACTCAATGACCTCTTCTGTTCCATAGCCCTTGGCAATGCTTCCTTCTGGGCGAGCACGGTTGTGAACATATTTCTTTAGGACTCCCATGAATCTCTCTAAGGGGAACATGTTGTGTAGGAACACAGGACCGAGAGTGAAAATCTCCTTGACTAGGTGAACTAGGAGGTGTGTCATAATATCAAAGAAGGAAGGAGGGAACACTAACTCAAAGCTGACGAGACATTGAACCACATCATTCTGTAGTTTAGCTAGATCAGTTGGATCAATTGCCTTCTGAGAAATTGCATTGAGGAATGCACATAGCTTTACGGTGGCTAGACGTACATTTGGAGGTAGAATTCCTCTTAATGCAACTGGAAGTAATTGCGTCATGAGAACGTGACAGTCATGGGACTTTAAGTTACAGAATTTCTTCTCTATCACATTTATAATACCCTTTATATTCGAGGAGAATCCAGATGGTACCTTGATGTTGTTTAAGCATTCAAACATGATTTCCTTCTCCTCTTTGCTTAGAGTGTAGCTAGCAGGACGTAAGTAATGGCGTCCATCATCTGTCTTCTCTGGATGCAGGTTGTCTCTTTCTCTCAAACAACGCAGGTCCTGTCGTGCTTCAAATGTGTCCTTAGGCTTTCCATACACACCCATAAAGCCTAGCAGGTTCACACAAAGATTCTTCGTCAGGTGCATCACGTCGATCGAGCTACGGACCTCCAGGACTTGCCAATAGGGTAGGTCCCAAAATATGGACTTTTTCTTCCACATGGGTGCGTGACCGTTAGCGTCTTTCGGAATAGGTTGGCTTCCATGTCCTTTTCCAAAGACGACTTTCACATCATTGACCATATCGAGTACATCCTCACCGGTTCGGTTGCGAGGCTTGGTCAGGTGGTCTGCTTTCCCTTTAAAATGCTTACCTTTCTTTCTTACGGGGTGATTTGCAGGAAGAAATCGACGATGGCCAAGGTACACGACCTTTCGACATTTTTTCAAGAATACACCTCTAATATCACCGAAGCAGTGTGTGCATGCATTATATCCCTTGTTTGACTGTCCTGAAAGATTACTTAGAGCAGGCCAATCATTGATTGTTACGAACAACAATGCTCGCAGATCAAAGTGTTCCTGTTTGTACTCATCCCACACACGTACACCTTCTTTATTCCACAAAATGAGAAGTTCATCAATAAGTGGTCTCAGGTACACATCGATGTCATTGCCAGGTTGCTTCGGGCCTTGGATGAGCACAGGCATCATAATGAACTTCCGCTTCATGCATAACCAAGGAGGAATGTTGTAGATACTTAGAGTAACAGGCCAAGTGCTATGACTACTGTTCTGCTCTCCAAAAGGATTGATACCATCTGTACTTAAAGCAAACCTTAAGTTTCTTGCGTCATTTGCAAACTCCGGGAATTCTCTATCGATTGCTCTCCACTGGGACCCATCAGCAGGGTGTCTCAACATATTGTCTACCTTACG
Source organism: Miscanthus floridulus (assembly GCF_019320115.1). NCBI lineage: Eukaryota > Viridiplantae > Streptophyta > Magnoliopsida > Poales > Poaceae > Miscanthus > Miscanthus floridulus. Next base: position 9,072,631 of record NC_089586.1, read on the forward strand.
GTCTTCTTTGTGCCATCGTAACAATTTTGCATGTTCTTTGTTTCTGAACAGACGTTTCAAGCGTGGTATTATAGGAGCATACCACATAACCTTGGCAGGGATTTTCTTACGTGGACGTTCGCCCTCAACATCACCAGGGTCATCTCGCCTGATCTTATACCGCGACGCATGGCATACCAGGCATGCATCCATTTCTCGTACTCTTTGCCACGGTATAGGATGCAGTCATTAGGACATGCATGTATCTTCTCTATTTCTAGCCCCATAGGACAGACAACTTGTTTTGCTTCGTAGGTAGTGGCGGGCAATTCATTGTACTTCGGAAGCATCTTCTTTTGGATTTTTAGTAACTCTCCAAATCCCTTGTCAGATACACCATTCTTTGCCTTCCATTGCAGCAATTCTAGTGTGGTTCCCAACTTTTTCTGCCCTGCATCACAAGTTGGGTACAACAATTTCTTGTGATCTTCTAGCATCCGCTCGAACTTGATCTTCTCCTTTTCACTTTCACATTCTCTTTGTGCATCACGAATGACCTGACAAAGATCATCAGCCGGCTCATCTTCTACGGCTACCTCTTCTTCAGCTTCTCCCATTGCAGTATCATTGAAGCACGCACCATCAGAAATAATATCATTGTCGTCCCATTGTTCTTCTTCATCTTCTTCCATTACAACACCGGTTTCTCCGTGCTTTGTCCAACAAATATAGTTTGGCATGAAACCCGACTTGAACAAGTGTGAATGAAGAGTCCTTGAGCAAGGATATTCCACCGTATTCTTACATATGGCACATGGGCAGCACATGAAACCGTCGCGTTTGTTTGTCTCGGCCGCACGTAATAAAGAATGCACGCCGTCAATGAACTCTTGTGAGCGGCGATCAGCATTATACATCCAATGACGGCTCATCTGCATTACATGACATAAATATCATATTAAAACCTAGATCATAATTAATTATTTATACAACATGCGTGCCACCACAAAAGATACAAATTTATGAAAGCATCGCTACAATGTAGACAATCCCAACTACCACTAAAAGAACTAAAGCTAAAATACATTTCAGGAGCACAAGGATTTCGCGACCAATCTCAACTAAAACAGACAGATCCCCCGATTGTGCAACATCTTTGGGCTTCTTCGGCTGGATCACTGCCTCATTAGCCGCCGTATCTGCCTGTTGTGCAAGATATTTTTGCACGAGTTCAACATACTCTTCCTCCCAGTAGAAGCCTGAACATCGTCCACTGCCATCCCACTGAAATTAAAACAAAAAACTAGAACTTTAATCACAACCATCATGAAAATAGGTATAAACTAACCATAATCATTAAATACGATAAAATAACTCACATTGCGATCCGGACACTTGTAGAAGATACGATCCTTGTTGGGACCCTCCTTCTTCACTCGGTACTCCATCACAATCTTCATCTCATCACGACACTTGCCGCATGGAATGAGAGGAAGGCCCGGCCTAAGTCGCTTTGGAAACCCATAAGAGGCCGAGGACCCGAAAGCAGTTGCCATCTACTCTCTATACTCATTTTTTAATACACTATAAATTTCTTCTTTTATAAACAAATAAAATTAACAAACTATAAAATTATCTAGATCTCTAAACAATGATATTTTTAATGGTCATTGTGTTCTCGTCTTTTACTGCGGCAGGTAAGTAATTCATATGATATTTCCGCAAATTAACAGAAGAATGGGAATGTACACACATAACAGACTACTACGACGATATCGGGACGTGTGAATAAATAACCATCCGTACTAGTTGACCTTGCTTACGTGATCATCTCGGCGAGCATTTCTCCACCGGACAGCACCGTACTTGGTCAAGGAAGAGCTCCGATTCTATGAGGAAGGGAACACGGTCTCCCACGACCGTTGTCGCTCTCCCTCGTAGAATCAAAGCTCCTCCTTGATGTCCATTACCGCTCGACAGAGAACATGCTTGCCGAGCTGAACACGGTCCGCAAGTTCAACTAGTACGGATTTTCTATAATTTTCTAACTATTTTCTAAGTTTTTATTTATATATACTACGTTTAGGTACGGTGATTGACAGACTACTACGACGATATCAGGACATGTGAATAAATAACCATCCGTACTAGTTGACCTTGCTTACGTGATCAGCTCGGCGAGGATTTCTCCACCGGACGGCACCGTACTTGGTCAAGGAAGAGCTCCGATTCTACGAGGAAGGGAACACGGTCTTCCACGACCGTTATCGCTCTCCCTCGTAGAATCAAAGCTCCTCCTTGACGTCCGTTACCGCTCGGCAGAGAACATCCTCGCCGACCTAAACACGGTCCGCAAGTTCAACTAGTAAGGATTTGCTATAATTTTCTAACTATTTTCTAACTTTATATTTATATATACTTTAACCTTCTTTCATGTAAATATGCAAGCTTAAAGTGATTTTGAGCTCAAATTGCTTACAAATGAAAAAAAACCACAATAAAGAACCATAAATATATATAGTGAATAAAATGGTATAAGAAAATGGTAAAAAATGAGAGTATGAGATTGGTAACCTTTACAACTGAAGAATCGACGGAGGAATCGAAGAATGGATGGAGGAACAATGGAGGGAGGGAGGAAGCAAGAACACTACTGCAGTGAGCTTCAAAATGTGCTGAGCTCGGGCTCGGGGAGGAAGGAGGAGACGGCCGATTTATAAAGGGAGAACATTTAGTCCCGGTTGATAGATCCAATCGGGACTAAAGGTAACTTTCCAACCCCGGGCGCAGCCACGGCCCGGGAGTAGACCTTTACTCCCGGTTGGAGCCACCAACCGGGAGTAAAAGTATACCTTTAGTCCCGGTTGGTGGCTCCAACCGGGACTAAAGGTCCCTGCCACCTCTGTCTGGCGCAGTAGCCGTTGGGCAGGAACCTTTAGTCCCGGTTGGAGCCACCAACCGGGACTAAAGGTATTTCTAGTCCGGGGGCAAAAAATTCCGGGACTAGAGCCCATTTTGGCCGAGGATCAAAGGTCTGTTCTCTACTAGTGCTAGGTATAGTTCATAGTCTCGAGAGGCATGACCAGGACCCGGAGTGGTTAGAAATGCTATATATGTGCAAGGCCACAGGTCTTAGATACGGATCCTACCGGGGCGCGGCGCGTGTACTTTGGCATAAAAAAAACTGCATGACTTATGGGGCTTCCGGAGTTTAAAACATTTTTTTGATATTTTTTTGCCTGATTTTCAGGTTTCTGGAAAACCCCTGTCACCACCATTTGATAAAACAAACCGGCGGTGATAACCATTATTATCATCAACAATTTTCACCGTTGAGGAGTCAAAACCAATGATATATAATAGAGGTTATGAACGGGCGGTGACGAGCTAATAAATGTAGCAGTGCCCACGCCTCCCTTGCCGGTATAATATCGATCATACTCCCTGGCTCAACCACATATATATCACCTCGATCATAAAACAAAACAGAAGAAAAATTAGAGTAAGGAAAAATATGATGACGCTTCACTTAGCAGCCGGGGAGCGCGGCAGGCAAATGTAATTCGACTGCCAATAACGTACGAAATATATACAGTAGCGTCTCTAGTTCTCTATCTACACAGCAGCATATATTGTTTAAATTAAACAAGGAAGTCTAGATCCGTGGCCCCAAATGTCAAGATCCGTGGCGGCCAATGGTCATCATATCATCACTGATGTGCTGCTGCAAGCAAAAGCAATGCAATAACGGTACCTAGCTAGTACACATACGACGTGGGTGTATACACCGGTGCAGCAAGGCTTTTTCTCCCGGTTGAGAAACTCCGTTAGTCCCGGTTTCCCAATCAAGAGCACCAATCCAGGACTAAAGGTATCCTCCTTTAGTCCCAGCTTGACGCCCGGGACTAAAGGGGACCTTTAGTCTCGGTTGAAAACACCAACCGGGAGTAAAGGGGGCCTCCATGCCTGGCCAGGGACCGCCACGGGGCAGGACACCGACCGGGACTCAATGTCCCTCTTTTTTTTCTTTTTCTGGTTTCTATTTTTGGTTTCTTTTTTCATCTAATGATTAGTTTTGATATTAAAATACATTTTCGAATACGCTGCTAATAGTAATATATATGTGTACTTCGCGTAAGTTTTCGTTCGAACTTTGTACATAAATAACAAACGAATATACGCGTACATGCATATATATATGATGATCATATATATACACACGTTATTTTATGTACATATAATATATATATATATTACAAAGGTTTGATATATAAATTGTTTATGTCCTTAGCAATTCACTCCTCTAGATTTGGCATCCACGTTTCGTTCGGGTCATTATTGTAGAACTCGCCGTTGGGGTTGATAACCTGGTCATTTAGAAATCCTGCTATAGTCTCTCAAATTGATTTAAGTTGGTCAAGTCGTATAACTCTTTCCCTCAACCATTCAGTCTTCAATAAAAATTAAAGGAAAAAGTATTAATATATATATATATATATATATATATATATATATATATATATATGTGTGTGTATTGCTCATGTAATTACTTATACAAATGAGAGCAATAAAGAAATTGTAAATATACGATCGAAATAATATAAAGGAAAAAGTATTTATATACGTACTTTGAGTTGCTCTTCAGGAGTTCTCTTTGAGTACTGTCGGGTACCATAGAACGGGGTACCCCCAGCGTACACCAAAAGAGCCACTTAAATCCCATCAACGACAAAGACAGAAGGTAAGCCATGGGTTTACCACCGGCCCCGACCAAGCCCACCGGCTCTCCGCCTCGCCTGAGGCCTCGCACAGGAGGTCTCGACACCCTGACGGAATCTCCGCCTCGCGCGACCTCGGCAGAGAGCCCAATCTCCGTCTTGCCCGAGGCCTCGTGCGTCCGGCCTCGAGCGAGATAGCTATTCTCCGTATCGCTCGAGGCTGGCTCGATAATAACCCGTCGCTCTCGCCTCGACCAGCCTTCCCGACAGCATGTCGTGTCTTATTAATACGTCAACCACTCCCGCAATCTCAGATGGACGATGGCTCGACACCGCGGAGTGGCCGACGGGACATGAGGTCGTATCAGCGCCATACCGGTTGAGACAGGGCACGGCGGAGATTACCGGCCACTGTATTCTGGCGCTGTGCCCACGATCAGCGCCTGCACTACACTGTGCCCCGTGATCCCCGCCCCAAAAACAACACGACATGGGAAGCCTGGCCCGGGTCATCATCGCCTCCGACCCAGTATACCAGATCAACCACTCCCTCCGGGCCTCGGCACTCTACACCAGGGTCTCAGCTATCTCAGGATTCACGTATACCGAGACCCCCCACTGTGGTTCGGCCTCGGCACCAACCGAGCCTCGACCTCGCGCACAGTCAATCCATAGCGACCCGCACGCTGACTACCGCGCCCGCTCCGAGGCAGCCCTGGAGCTCCCATGACGCACAGGATCGGATGCGACCAGCACGTCGCCCCAGCGCTCCAAGGACAGACCACTCCGACAACCACGCCGCCATAGGAACAGGCTACAGGGCTCGGACACGCCGCCTCTGTTCGCACGACGCCATATAGTTAGCATATGTACTACCCTTGTCCTCCCTTCAAACTATAAAAGGAAAGGACTTGGGCCATTTTGAGGGGGAGGGAGGGAGGCACACACGAAGAACAACACCTTGTAACACGCACACTTCCCTGCCGCCTGAGAGCAACGTCTCAAGCAGCCCACATCACTCCCCGCCGAGACCTGGGACTAGCTCCCTCTCTCACCGTGCTTGTAACCCCCTACTACAAGCACTTTGGTGCAAGGAATACAAGATCGATCTCTTAGACTGGACGTAGAGCACCAATTACCTGAACCAGTATAAGCCTTGTGTCTCTTTATATCACCATCTAGGATTGAGAACACGCAATATAAATTCACTAGTTGGTTGAGGATCTCTCGGTCCAAAACACCGACAGTTGGCGCGCCAGGTAGGGGCCTCTGCGTGTCAGTTTCGTCATCCCAACAAGTTCTAGATGGCAGACCTCGTACGACCGCTGCGTCTCAGCACGGTGGTCTGGTTTGGGAGCCTAGAGTTCATATCTCTAGGGCACGAGTACGACATGGTACTTCTCACACCCTGAGCCCCGCCTGCCGACGACGACGTCATGGGCCGATAGCCCAGGCGCAGGCGGCGCCCGGGCAGCCGCTCTCGCCATGCTCGCCTGGCACGACGCGAGCAGGATCACCCCGATGCTACGCGAACCCAGGGCGACTCGCCGCTCTCCGACGCTATCCCACGACCAGCTGTTGGCGCAAGGTCCCTGGTTGGGGACCTGTCTAGCCTGAGCCTGGACAAGGGAAAAATGCCGGTGGCACCCGGCGACGCCCCGACATCAAGCTCCGCTCCACCACTCTCTGAGGAGCCAACTTTAGCGGAGCAGAGCCTGGCGACGGCACCTTTTCCATACCCCTTCGGGTTGAGAAATGTCGCCGCCTCTTATGCTTATGCCTACGCTTCCGCTCACGCGGATCTCTCGGAGCGCCACCAGCGCTTCGCTTTCGACTTCAACACCACCGCGTCAACCCACACCCACGCCAACTCCTTGGAGGAGGGCGAGGCATGGGCCGGAGCAGATTTCTTCGACCTCCACGACCACGAAACCAAGCGTCGCTTCTTGGCCGCAAGCGACTATTGCCTTGGCTACTTCGATTCTGACGATGAAGGTACTTATGGTCCCTCTTGTGAGTGCTTCCACGTCGGACTTGGGATGCCGAGCACGGGCGACGAGGACGAGGGGATAGGCGACCGCACTCCGCTTCATTAGGGAACGGGCGATGCCACGCCTTCACGCATTGTCCCACCGGTAGCACAGAATGAGAACCTTGCCCTCAGACAATTTCGGCGCCCAGACCTAGAGCAGCTCCGTGAGCTTCAGGCAAAGGTTGAGCAAGATTGGCTCCTTCTGCAACAACTCCGAAACACTCTCGAGCAGGAGCAGCAGGGCCGCGGTGACGGCGGAGGAGCCCAGTGACGGGCTCGCGACGTACACCACCGCATCAACGATGACAAAGGGGACGATCGTCCCCCAATCTTCAATCATGCTAGCCAAAATGTCATGGCGGCGGCGATGCTAGTGCACGCGATGCCCGAGCCCTCTACCACGGAAGGGCGATGGGTTCACGGTGAGCTTTGGGATCTCCTCGAGACCGCCATGGTGTAGCAGGCAAAAAGTTTTGCTTCTCGGCGGCGCGAAGCTGTCTCGGACCTTCCCTCAGCACCACATCGATAGAATAGGGAGGCCTCGGTTCGTCCCAAGCCCGCTCGGGCACCGATAATCAACAGGGTCCCCTCGGTCCATGACCGCCTTGACAACCGACATGAGGCGTAGGGTGACCATGAGGTGGTCAGCCGACGATGATGCCACGATAGTGAGGGGCCCACCTGAGGCTACCATCCGCATCAAGGCGGCCGCTACGATAGTGAGGAGGGCTATAGTCCTTCTCCCGAACCACCCGGCCCCTGAGTCTTTAGCAGAGCCATCCGCAACGCTCAGTTTCCAGCCTGGTTTCGCCAGCCAGCTAACCTCACAAAGTATAGCGGCAAGACCAACCCCGAGCTCTGGCTCACCGATTACCACCTGGCTTGTCAGCTAGGCGGCGCGGACGATGACTTGCTCATCATCCGCAACCTCCCCTTGCTCTTGTCAGACTCAGCGCGAGCCTGACTCGAGCACCTTCGTCCCTCTTAGATTCACGATTGGCGTGACTTGGTTAGGATCTTCGTCGGGAATTTACAAGGCACATATGTGCACCCTAGAAACTCCTGGGACCTTAAGAGCTGTCGCTAGAAACCAGACGAGTCTCTCCAAGACTTCATCCGGTGCTTCTCTAAACAATGCACCGAGTTGCCCAGCATTGGTGATTCAGAGATTGTCTAGGCTTTCCTCTCCGGCACCACCTGCCGAGACTTGGTCCGAGAGTTAGGCCGGAACGTGCCGTGCTCGGCTGCCGCGCTCCTCGACATCACCACCAACTTCGCCTCAGGCGAAGAGGCTGTAGGGGCCATCTTCCTCGAGAACGATGCCAAGGGGAAGCGGAGGGATGAGGCCCCCGAGGCCTCGGTTCCCTACCTCCCCAAAAGAAAGAAAAAGGATTGCCAGGGGAAGCGGGCCATCCTCGAGGCCGATCTGGTCGTGGCCGCAGAATGCAAGAATCCCTAGGGCCCTAGGGGCCCTAGGCCTTTCGACGACATGCTTAAGAAACCCTGCCCTTACCACCAAGGCCCAGTAAAGCACGCCCTCGAGGATTGCTCCATGCTGTGGCATTACTACGCCAGGTTCGGGCTCCCCGACGACAACACCGAGCAGAAGGGCATCGGCGACCGGGATGATGACAAGGATGATGGGTTCCTCGAGGTACACAACACCTTCATAATCTTCGATAGACCCTCGGCGTGCCTTATGGCGCGACAGCAAAAGAGGGAACGCCAAGAGGTCTTCTCGGTCAAGGTGGCCACTCCCCGGTACCTCGACTGGTCTCAGGAGGCGATCACCTTTGATCGAGATGACCACCCCAACCATGTTCCAAATCCCAGGTAGTACCCACTTATTGTCGACTCGATCATCACAACACCCGACTCACCAAGGTGTTGATGGATGGAGGCAGTGGCCTCAATATCCTCTACGCCAGCACCCTGGAGCTCTTGGAGATCGACCGGTCGAGGCTCCGAGGTGACGCCGCACCTTTTCATGGCATCATGCCAGGGAAACGCACGTGCCTCCTTAGGCGCATCGACCTTCCCATTTGCTTCAGCACCCCCTCCAACTACCGCAAGGAGGTCCTTACCTTCAAGGTGGTTGGGTTCAAGGGAACCTACCATGCCATCCTAGGACGGTCGTGCTACGCCAAGTTCATGGCAGTCCCCAACTATACCTACCTCAAGCTCAAGATGCTAGGCCCCAGCGGTATCATCACGATTGAGTCCACGTACAAACATGCATACGACTACGACATCGAGTGCATCGAGTACGCCGAGGCTCTCGCAGAAGCCGAGACCCTCATCGCTAACCTCGACCAACTCAGTGGCGAGGCGCCTGACTCCAAGCATCGTGCAGGGGCGTTCAAGCCCACAGAGGCCATCAAGCTCGTCCCGGTCGACCCCGCCTGCCCCGACGACCGGGCGCTGAGGATTAGCGCCACCCTCGACATCAAATAGGAAGCCGTGCTCGTCGACTTCCTCTGTGTGAATGCCAACATATTCACATGGAGTCCCTCAGACATACCAGGCATACCAAGGGAGGTCACTGAGCACGCCTTAGACATCTGAGCTGGCTCTAGACCGGTGAAGCAACGCCTGCGCCGATTCGATGAGGAAAAGCGTAGGGCCATCGGTGAGGAAGTGCAGAAACTCTTGGCGGCCGGGTTGATCAAGGAAGTGTCCCACCCAGAGTGGTTGGCTAACCCCGTGTTAGTTAGGAAGAAAAATGGGAAATGGAGGATGTGTGTAGACTACACCGATTTGAATAAAGCCTGTCCAAAAGTCCCCTTCCTGTTACCTCGAATCGATTAGATCATTGATTCCACGGTGGGATGCGAGACCCTGTCTTTCCTTGATGCGTATTCTAGTTACCATCAAATCAAGATGAAAAAGTCCGACCAGCTTGCGACTTCCTTCATCACCCCATTCAGCATGTACTGCTACGTGACTATGCCTTTCGGCCTCAGAAACGTAGGGGCCATGTACCAGCGGTGCATGACCTAGGTCTTTGGTGACCACATTGGGCGAACCGTTGAGGCCTATGTGGACGACATCATGGTCAAGACCAGAAAAGCCAAGGATCTCATCGATGACTTGAAGATAGCCTTCAAGTGCCTTAGAGAGAGGGGCATCAAGCTCAATCCTGAGAAGTGTGTGTTTGGGGTCCCCCAAGGCATGCTCTTGGGATTCATAGTCTTGGAGCGCGGCATCAAAGCCAACCCAGAGAAGGTCTCGGCCGTAACCGGCATGGGACCAATCAGAGACCTCAAGAGAGTGCAGAGGGTCATGGGATGCCTTGCGGCCCTGAGCCGCTTCATCTCACGCCTTGGCAAAAAAGGCTTGCCTCTGTACCGACTCTTGAGAAAATCCGAGCACTTTTCTTGGACCCCCGAGGCCGAAGAAGCCCTCAACAGGCTCAAAGCACTGCTCACAAATCCTCCTGTCCTAGTACCCCCGGCCAGGGACGAGGCCCTCTTACTCTATGTCACCGCAATGACCCAAGTGATCAGCGCTGCCATAGTAGTAGAAAGGCAGGAAGAGGGGCATGCTCTACCCACCCAATGACCCATTTACTTCATCAGCGAAGTGCTCTCCGAGACCAAAACACGCTACCCCCACATCCAGAAGCTGGTCTATGCCATAGTCCTAGCTCGGCGCAAGCTGCATCACTACTTCGAGTCCCACCCAGTTACCGTGGTATCGTCTTTCCCCTTGGGAGAGATAGTCCATGACCGGGAAGCCTCAGGTAGGATAGCCAAGTGGGCCATCAAGCTTATGGGGGAAGCCTTGACTTTTGTGCCTCGGAAAGCAATTAAGTCTTAGGTCTTGGCCGATTTTGTGGCTGAGTGGACCGACACCCAATTACCACATGCTCAAGTCCAGATAGAATGCTGGACCATGTACTTTGATGGGTCTCTGATGAAGACTAGAGCAGACACGGGTCTCCTCTTCATCTCGCCCCTCGGAGTGCACATGCGCTACATGGTGCGGCTCTACTTCGCCACCTCCAACAATGCGGCCGAGTATGAGGCCCTCGTCAACGGCTTGCAGGTCACCATCGAACTTGGGGTACGGCGTCTCGACGTCCGGGGCGACTCATAGCTCGTTGTCGATCAAGTCATGAAGGAGTCAAACTACCTCGACCCCAAAATGGAGGCTTACTGCAAGTTGGTACATCGCCTAGAAGACAAATTTGATGGTCTCGAACTAAACCACATCACGCGGAAGTACAACGAGGCCATCGACGAACTGGCAAAGATGGCCTCGGCTCGGGCTCTGGTCCCCTCAAACATCTTTGCCAGGGACCTCCACAAACCTTCCATTGACTACACCTTGGTAGCAGAGGAGGGCCCATCAGTCAAACCCACGATGGGGCTTGACACCCCCTCTGCTGCCGAGACCCTCTCGACCAAGCCCGAGGTCATGGAAGTCAACACCGAGCCTCCCCAGACCGACCAAGACATGGATTAGCGAATCCCGTTGCTTGATTGGCTTGATCGGGGGAGCTTCCTAGTGATAGGACCGAAGTCCGATGGCTTGTGCACCGAGCCAAGACTTACGTCCTCTGCAATGATGAATTGTACAGGCGAAGTCCCTCCGGTGTCCTCCAATGATGCATCACCGCCGAGGCAGGCTGAGCCCTGCTTTGGGACTTGCACGTAGGGGCCTACGGGCACCATGCGTCGCCTCGGACGCTCGTGGGAAACACTTTCTGCCAAGGGTTCTACTGGCCAACGGTGGTCGCCGACGCCACCAAGCTAGTACGCTCCTGCAAAGGATGCTAGTACTATGCTCGGCAGACACATCTCTCGGCCCTGGCCCTCCAAACCATCCCCATCACGTGGCCGTTCGCCGTATGGGGGCTCGACATGGTCGGGCCTCTGCAAAAGGCCCCCGAGGGCTACACCCATCTACTGGTATCAATCGACAAGTTCTCCAAATGGATCGAGGCTCGTCCAATCAATCGAATCAAATCCGAGCAAGCAGTGCTATTCTTCACTGACATTATCCATAGGTTCGGGGTCCCTAACACCATCATCACCGACAACGAGACACAGTTCACCGACAAAAAATTCTTGATGTTTTGCGATGACCACCACATCCGTGTGGCCTGGTCGGCCGTAGGACACCAAAGGACCAACGGCCAAGTAGAATGTGCCAATGGCATGATTCGAATGGCTCGCCAAACTCCCATCGGTCATCTGGAGCCTGAGGAACACCCCAAGCCGAGCCACGGGGTTCACGCCTTTCTTCCTGGTCTATGGGGCCGAGGCCATCCTCCCCACTGACTTGGAATACGGTTCCCCAAGGCTACAGGCCTATAACGAACGAAGCAACTACACCACTCGAGAGGACGCCCTCGAGCAACTGGAGGAAGCCCGAGACGTCGCGCTGCTGCACTCGGCTAAATACCAGCAGACCCTATGGTGCTATCAGGCCTAGCACGTTCGAGGCCGAGACTTGAAGGTAGGCGACCTGGTGTTGAGGCTAGCACAGAGCAACAAGGGCCGCCACAAGCTGACCCCGCCATGGGAAGGACCGTACATCATCGCCCAAGTGCTGAAGCCCGGGACCTACAAGCTAGCCAACGAAAAGGGTGAAATCTTCACCAACGCTTGGAACATAGAACAGCTACGTCGCTTTTATCCTTAAAATTCCAAGCATTGTATATATTGTTTCTCGGAATACAATTAAAACCCATTTTTTAGTTGTTCTAATTTTTGGAGAAATTCCCCGAGCCTATCGTTGGTCTCAGCAATACGATGACACTATAAGGGAGACTCGGCTCTGCCTCCGTAGAACCGAATCTCCCTCGGGGGCTAGATGGGGGATTCCCCCTAAAGTCCCATGCGCCATTTTTTAGTCGTTTTTTGAAAGAATTCCTACGCCAAACCCTCTAGCACTCTCTAACGAATCGGTTGCGAAAAACCCAAGGACCAAAAGCTCGTCTCAGGGCCGAAAGGCCGGTTGAGTCGCGAGATGACCTAAGCCTCCGAGCTATGGTGCTCCCTCACCACCTTTCGCCCAGGGGACGGCTTAGGCTCCAAAGAGGTTTTTTGCAAAGAAATCAGATCGGAGACAACAAGAGGGCAGAGGCTCGGAAATACAAGACAAACGATTAAAGAAACACGAGTACTTTAAAAAGAAAGGCCTCGACGGCCACAAGCATTACGATACAAATTTACTTCCTACTCTATTTACATGGCCGCTTGGGCCCAGGTCAAGGCTCAGCACCTCTGGCATCGGCAGACGGCGGGGGAGGGACCACCTCCTCTTCAAACAACGTTGCCAGCGCGGTGCCAGGGCCTTCTGCCACCTCCGACAGCTTCGTCACCACCTCGTCAGCCTCATCATCATCATCAGGCAAGACATAGCCATCGTTGATGGTTTGAAGGTCAACACCAACATAGTGCGAGGCGATGATGGCCAGTGCACGCTTGACACCCGTATGCAGCACTCCTCGAAGCTGCTCATGCACTTGACCGCTCAGCGCAATCAGACGGCTCCCAAGGGAGCTGCCTGACTGAACCCCCTCGACCACCAGGGCCTCGCAGGCGGCACGGGCGGCACTTTTTAGCGCCTCGTGCTCCCCAATCTCGGTCTCGAGCACCGTCTGCACTGCGTTGGAAGCCTCGGCTGCCCGGGTAACCTCCGCCTCTGACTCTGCACCATAGAAAATGGGATGGGGTTGAGCAAGAGAAAAAACAAGCTAAATAGGGACGGAAGCCAACGGAACTCACCCTTGGCCTTAAGCTCCCAGTGTTGGGCCTCGACCCAAAAGGCCTCGACTTTCTCCTTCAGGCGCTGAGCCTCGACCAGAGAAGCCTCGGCCGCCTTGGAAGCTTCACTCCCTAGCTCTGCGTCACATGAGGAAGTTAGGGAACGAACATAAGAAAAAGCGAATAAAACGAAGGGACTAAGACTCACCCTCGGCCTTTCCCCTCCAAACCACAGCCTCGTTTCGTGAGGCCTCAGCCGCTGTAAGGGCCTCATCCAAAGCGCCCTTCGTCAGCTGGTGCGCATTCTATTCCGCGCCTAGCTGCCCAGCAAGAGCTGTGGCTGAGGCCATAGCTTCTACGGCTCGAGACCTGAAGGCATCCTAATCACTGGCTACGCGGGTGAGCTCCTCCTCCAATTCCTTGACCCGCGCCACTAGAGGGGTGAGCTACTCCTGGGCCATGGCCTCCTCGACCTTTGCGTCAGCACAACGAAGACGGAGGTCCTCCACCTCTGCGCTCCATGCCGACAGAAGCTCGTTGGCGCCTGCAAGAAGGCCCTTCTACCGCTGAAGCTGGTCCCAGACATCCCTCTCCTGGTGGAGGAAGATTGACTTCCCAAGAGATCGGGTCCCAAGCTCCTGGGGGAAACAGAACAGGGGTCAATCCCTACAAAGAAAGCTCAGAAAAAGACCACCACATGGGAAAAGAAAGCACGAACCTGGGCGACTCGGGGCAAATCATTGGCCACCATGGACAGCGTAGTCCGTAGAGACCGCTCCACCAGCTGGCGGTACTGCTCGAACGTGTCCCAGCGACCACCCTTGGCCATGTCCTCGAGGGCAAACAGAGGCTCTGCCTTAGGATCATCTCGGCTTTGCCACAGGACACGTGGGTGGTTCCACCCGCGGGGCTCGGGTCGCACCCGCGCGAGGGCAGAGCTTCCCTCGCCCGGGGTTGGAACCGGCTGTTCCACGACACCAGCCACCTCGGCGCCGACCATCTCATGCACCCAAGAAGTATCGTTAGAGGAGATCAGAAGAATCTCCACCTCCCGGGCGCTCTCCCGCAATGGCGGTGGGCCTAGAACCAACGGTGCCGCCAAGGCCTCCGCTGCCTTCATCTCCACTTCCTGGGTCGGCAGCCCCACCATGATCACGTCAGCGTTGGTGGTCTTGGGGGCTCTGGCCTCCACCATCATGGCCTCAGCGGTCGCAAGGGCTCTGGTGCCCGCCGCAGCGGCCTCGATGGTCCTAGGCACCGCAGCCTCCATCGCCCCGACCTGTGAAACCCTGGGGACCTCGGTCCCGGTGGTCTCGGCGGCCCAGGGAACCTCAGTCGCATCCAACCCACGGGCCTCACCATCGTGGGGTGGAGGCGCTCCCTCCCCCTCCTGTGTCAGGGCCGCCTCGGTGGCCCCTCCTTGGGTGGTCGGCTCCTTTGGGTCAGCCTTCACCGATGCCGCGCCACGTTGTAAGGCGGCTTGCACCTCCACCACCCAATGGGTGGTGGAGCCGGGGTTAACCTTGAGCGCTTTAAGAGGCGCCAAGGTAGGCACCTCCATAGGCCGCTTCCAGCTAAGGACAAGACGATCACAGGGTCAGCACAAGACAAAAGAACGAACGGAAGGCACTGCGACCCCACCAAAAATACACCTACCTCGAGCGGGGCGGCAACCGCTTTGCCACAGCGACCCTTGTCTGCAAAGGCGGTGGTAGCAGCAGAGGCATGGCCTCCATGTCCATCGGTGCCGGTTGGTCCTCAATGGACCCCAGTGCCCCCTCGGTCCTCTACGAGGGCAGTTGCGTCGCCTCCGCTGCCACTTGCTCCACCGCCGCCGCCGAGCCCTCCGGACTGACAGCGCGTTTGCCCAACGCCCATGCCTCGGGCGTGTCGGCCTCGGCCCCGGAGCGGGCAATTGCCGACCCCGGGTCTGCTTCTCCTCCTCCTCCTAGGAGCACCGAGCTGCTGGCCGATGCCCCGGGTACCATCTCCCCTACGTCAGGGAGATGGTCCAAGGGACCCCGCCCCATCTCGCCCTCGTCATCCCCATCCGAGGCCTCCATCGACAGTGATGGCGATGGGGATTCCTCCAACGGGAGGCCATCCTTCCTTTGCTGCCGGTGGCGCTTATCCAGTTCCTCGTGCACGAGGATCTTCTTCGTGCGCTTTGCCGCCTTGGCATCTTTCCATTTTTTCTACACCTTAGCATGCGCCCGGTTGATCGCCCGCCGCCTCGCGTCCTCAGGAACGAGCGGCGGAGAGGCGTGTATGTCCCTTATCCCCTACAGGAACGGCGAACACACATAAGGGAATGAGAAGTAGGAGAAATGGAGGAGGCTCGGGGGCTACAGCGGCGCACGACTTACCAGCGAGAGGAACCCCCACGACAGGCGCATCGCGATGGGGGTCAGGTTGCCGCCCCTCAGCTTCGCCTCCACCATCTCCCCCACCCGATGAAGAATTTCCTCATTGGAAAGGGTGGAGGAGGACATCCGGATGCCCTCATTGGGCTCACCCGGCCTCATCTCGAACAGGCGCCATCGCTGAGCCATCAGCGGCAGCACCCTCCGGCGGTGGAAGGCAGCCACGACCACAGCCGTGATAAGGCCACAGCCCCGTAGCCTCTCCAGCCCCTCTAGAAGCGGCTGCAACTTGGGCTGATCCTCCCTCAGGACGTCATACTTCCACCTCTCCGGGCAGCTCCCCACAATCCACCCAGTGTAGGGGGGAAGTCCTCTGTCATCATTGCGAAGGTAGAATCAGCTCATGTACCATCAGCGATTGGATGACGCAAGCTGGGCCAGGATGTAGAGGTGCTGGCGGTCCTAGCGCACTTGGAGAGTGCAGCCACCAGCCCTCGTTGCTTTCCTCATGCCCGACGTGCCCGTCGGCTTAGTAGTGTGCCCTGCCCGGAAGAGATGGAGCCACAACTCCCAATGGGGAGCAATCCCCAAGTACCCCTCGCAGATGGCAACAAAGATGGCCGCCTATGCGATGGAGTTGGGGTTGAAGTTGTGGAGCTCCACGCCATAGTAGTGTGGGAGCGCCCACATGAACTGATCCACCGGGACACGGAGGCCGCGCTCGTGAAAGGAGACGAAGCTCACGACATAACTGTCGTGAGGCCTTGGCTCCAGCTCACCAGACGGAGCGATCCACACTGGCCTATTGGGGTCCGTCATCGGACGAAGGAGTCCGCCATCAACGAGCGACTGGAGTGTCTCCACGGTGACATCGGAAGGATCCAAAGGGTCTACCTTGATGACAACGATGTCGCCGGCCATGAGTGCGGTGGAGGGATCAAATGCGGCGGTGAGTTTTTCTCTCTCTCTCTTTCTCGCTCTCTCTCTGGCTCGCCCTTCTCCCTTCTTCTTCCCATCACTCGCCGCTCTAGCGACGGCTCAATGGAGGCAGAGCAAACGCAGGTGAGGTAAGGTGAGGAGGGGCGAGGCTTTTTGAGTATTTATGTAGGGTGAAGGCAAAATGGACGGGTGATGAAATTGGGGAAGTTTCCCCTCGATCCGGCGTGGTTAACCACGATCCGATTTTACCGCCCACGCGCCCACCTTTTTTCTCATTAATTGCGGGAACAGTTACGTCCCATCCACCACGTCACGCCCAACCACTATGGCAGCAGGCGTCGTTCCGCCTCCCCAGAAAACCGCCTCAAAAGGCGCGCCAGCCGTTGCCGAGCCAATGGGGAAGATATGCCCCCCCCCCCGCCCCATTCCTTTTAGATGAAGGAACCGGGCTCTGAGCCTATTATGGTCTAGGGGTTCGAAGGCTGGGCCCCTAGGGGTTTCGACAGCCGCCCTAGGACAACAGAGTCAGGGACGACCGCGGGCGAGCCCACACGGGGCCGAGGCCCAAGCAAGCCAAACGCTTGGGACGCCCTAAGTCGTGTCCGAGACCAATAGGGAGGTCTCCGAATGGGATCCCACCGTAGGGAGGCACTGAGCCACCGAGGCCCAGTGAACGGCCTCGGCACCCACTAGAGAAACCCTCCAGTACTCTTGGAGTGTGTCTCTAGACCGCAAGCCGTCCCCTAGCGAACGGGGCATGGGCCTCCACTCGGACTTACCCGATAACAGCTCACCGGAAGTGCCAACGCTCGTGTCCACTGAGGGTAGCCCAGCACATTCCACCCCTCCTTCTGAGCGAAAAGGAAGCGTGAGGGTCATACAAAAAAGTCAGGGGAATCCTTGATGGACCTCTTGCTCCATGTAGAGGCTAGGGGGCTCTTCCTATAATCTTGCCGAGACCTAGCGACCCCGGCTCGCACTTGAGGGGACTCGGCAAAACAACCCCTCCTTCTGAGCAAAAAGGAAGCATGAGGGTCATACAAAAAGCCAGGGGAGCTCCTAACAGCCCTCTCGCTCCATGCAGAGGCTAGGGAGCCCTTCCTGCAGATATGCCGAGACCCTACGACCCAGGCTCGCACCCAAAGGGGCCTCGGCAAACAAACCCTCACGCGCGAGGGGCGTACAAAGAGCCAGGGGAACTCCCAACGGCCCTCTCGCTTCATGCAGAGGCTAGGGGCTCTTCCTGCAACCTTGCTGAGACCCAGCGGCCCAGGCTCGCACCCGAATGGGCTCAGCAAACAACCCCTCTATCCAAACGAAAAGGATATGTGAGGGTCAAACAAAAAAGCTAGGGGGCCCCTGACTGCCCTCTCGCTCCGGGCGAAGGCTCGGGGGCTCCTCCTGCACCCAAGACAAAGACAAATGACCTAAGCTCATGCTAGAAGTTTCATTGCAAACACGATAAAGGGCACCGAGCCTGTTATGGTCTAGGGGTTCGAAGGCTGGGCCCCTTAAGGTTTCGACAGCCGCCCTAGGGCAACAAAGTCAGGGACGACTATGGACGAGCCCACATATTGCCAAAGCCCGAGCAAATGATTGCTCGGGACGTCCTAAGTCGTGTCCGAGACCGGCAGGGAGGTCTCCGAATGGGATCCCACCGTAGGGAGGCACTGAGCCACCGAGGCCCAGCGAACGGCCTCGTCACCTACTAAAGAAACCCTCCGGTACTCTTGGAGCGCATCTCCAGACCACTAGCTGTCCCCTAGCGAACGGGGCATGGGCCTCCACTTGGACTTACCCGATAACAGCTCACCGAAAGTGCCACCGCTCGTGCCCACCGAGGGTAGCCTGGCACATTCCACCCCTCCTTCCAAGCAAAAAGGAAGCATGAGGGTCGCGCAAAAAGTTAGGGGCACCCCTGATCGCCCTCTTGCTTGATGCAAGGGCTCAGGGGCTCTCCCTGCAACCTTGCCGAAAACCCACGACCCAAACTCGCACATGTGGGCTCAGCAAATACGATAAAAACTCCTCACTCAAACATGAAAAAAGCCCCTGGAGGAGTAAAATCCACTCCTCCAGGGCCTCGGGGGCTACACCCGGTGGGTGCGCTCGCGCGCACCCACCAAAACCTCAAGACACAAAACACAATCCCTACAGGAGCAGCTGCAAGCCAAGTCTTGACAAACCCTCAGGGAGAGTGCACACACTCCCCTTGAGGCTCGAGGGCTACTGTCGAGTACCATAGAATGGGGTACCCCGAGCGTACACTAAAAGAGCCACTTAAATCCCATCAACGACAAAGCCAGAAGGTAAGCCATGGGTTTACCACCGGCCCCGACCAAGCCCACCGGCTCTCCGCCTCACCTGAGGCCTCGCACAGGAGGTCTCGACACCCTGATGGAATCTCCGCCTCGCGCGAGGCCTATCGCGAGAGGCCTCGGCAGAGAGCCCAATCTCCGTCTCGCCCGAGGCCTCGTGCGTCCAGCCTCGAGCGAGACAGCTATTCTTTATATCGCTCGAGGCTGGCTCGATAATAACCCATCGCTCTCGCCTCGACCAGCCTTCCCGACAGCATGTCATGTCCCATTAATGCGTCAACCACTCCCGCAATCTTAGCCAGATGACGGCTCGACACCACGGAGTGGCCGACGGGACATGAGGTCGTATCAGCGCCATACCGGTTGAGACAGGGCACGGCGGGGATTACCGGCCACTGTATTCTGGCGCTGTGCCCACGATCAGCGCCCACACTACACTATGCCCTGCGATCCCTGCCCTGAAAACAACACGACATGGGAAGCCTGGCCCATGTCATCATCGCCTCCGACCCAGTATACTAGATCAACCGCTCCCTCCGGGCCTCAGCACTCTACACTAGGGTCTCGGCTATCTCGGGATTCACATCTGCCGAGACCCCCCACCGCGGTTCGGCCTCGGCACCAACTGATCCTCAACCTCGCGTGTAGTCAATCCACAGCGACCCGCACGCTGACCACCGTGCCCACTCCGAGGCAGCCCTAGAGCTCCCGTGACGCACAGGATCGGATGTGACCAGCATGTCGCCCCAGCGCTCCAAGGACGGACCACTCCGACGACCACGCCGCCATAGGAACAGGCTACAGGGCTCGGACACACCGCCTCTATTCACATGATGCCGTATAGTTAGCACATGTACTACCCTTGTCCTCCCTTCAAACTATAAAAGGAAAGGACTTGAGCCATTTCGAGGGGGAGGGAGGGAGGCACACACGAAGAACAACACCCTATAACACACACACTTCCCTTCCGCCTGGGAGCAACATCTCAAGCAACCCACATCACTCCCCACCGAGACCTGGGACTAGCTCCCTCTCTCACCGTGCTTGTAACCCCCTACTACAAGCACTTCAGTGCAAGGAATACAAGATCGATCTCTCAGACTGGATGTAGGGCACCAATTGTCTAAACCAGTATAAGCCTTGTGTCTCTTTGCATCACCATCTGGGATTGGGAACACGCAGCATAAACTCACTAGTTGGTTGAGGATCCCCCGGTCCAAAACACCAACAAGTATGCTATGATGAACTCACAAACATAGTATCCACAGTAGTTGTTACCCTGCTCCTGCCTTAGAACCCACTTTTACGACAAAAAAATCAATTAGGGTGAATTGAAATCATCGTATGGTGTTAATTGAATATAAATGTGTAGTTATAGTACTTACTTTGTGTGCGATTACACCCAGTGGCGCTTTGCAATGTTTCATTTTTTGTTCCTCAATGAACCTTTTCCAAACCCTGCTCCCAATAAAATAAAAAAATAATTTAACCTTTAATAATTGTTGAGAGATCGGTGCCATTATATATATATGTTGTTATAGAGAAACTAAATTAATTACCCTTGTATAATATCTATCATGTCTTGATACTCCATTTGCGGTTTTCTCAACGAGTCTAAGATTTTCAATCTACTATTGGTCATATCGATGACTATCAATATCCAGTGATTACTGCATAAACATATAAATTATATGTTTATGCAGTAATCACTAGATATTATGTGTGTGTGTGTGTGTGTGTGTGTGTGTGTGTGTGTGTGTGTGTGTGTGTGTGTGTGTGTGTGTGTGTGTGTGTGTGTGACAGAGGTAACTAGCTAGTAAGGAAATATTGATGTCCCATATATATGATCGACATTAATTACTTATAATAACACTCACTTGAAGTTGTAGGGGAAGAGTATCTCCTTGTCGTGTTGGTTCACTAAGAAATTTATGAGATTTCTCTCAGGTTGAGGCTTATAATCCTTCGGGGGGTTAGGGTGTTTGTATACGACATATGGATCAACGAACCCAACATCATTATCCTTTCTCTTTCTAAGTTCTATCATCTCATATCTACATACATGAAAATTGTGAATATATATATTGTGAATATATAATAAAGAAATTGTGAATATAGTAGAAAATAATCACACTTATAGACAATAGCAGCTAATGAGACTTTTGTCGAGAGAGTCTAGGTGGCATAGTTGGTGTAATTCAAGAAGCTCGACATAGATAATGTCATTACCACGGAAGTAATGGTGGTTTCTAATTCTAACAGAAAGATAGATTTGTCCCGCATCAGACGCTAACATGTACCACCCGTTTAGCAGGTACATTTGCGTACCTAGTTCACCTAATTTCTCTGGGTTGTGTAGACTCTGGCCTGGTACAAATTTCTTGTAAGGATCCACTTCCGGAGCAGATGGTCCTTCAGCGAGCACTTCGGCAAGGTTCAAACTAGTGTCCTCATAAAACCAAAGAAACGACTCATAGCCGCCTACCTCCTCCACCAAGTTTAAGTTTGAACCATATTCGTTAGGAACGATAAGGGGGGGGGGGTTGATTGTTGCGATTGTTGTCCGAGTTGTGCAACACCTTTTCCTACTCTCTTCTTTTTTTGTGCCGCCCCATATGACTTGGTGAGAGAGCGGTCATAGTCCGATATCGGTTGTTTCGCGGCGCTCTTAAGAGAATCCCATTTTTTTTGTTCCAACTTCTTTCTTAGCTGATCTAGAGGTAGAAAGAAGTATGATGGCTCTGGGTTCTCCCTCGCTCGTCGTGCCTGTTTTGCACCTTCAAAGAAATATATCACTTCTTTTTGTACTGCATCTTTTAATTCCTGTTCACTTTTCTCATAAGATAGTTTTTGGGAATAACTAGATGAGTATTTGCTTTCTGCTTCTTTGTCGGTGGGTAGGGCAATGGCTTCGTTTGCGGGGCGGACCTCTTAGGGGCAAGCTTCCTTGGAGGCGGGGGAGGCATTGGAGACCGCCTTGGAGGCAGTGCAGACTTTGGAGGCAGCGGAGGCGTTGGAGACCTCGAAGGAGGAGTTGTGGACTTCCTTGGAGGCGGCGGAGGAGTTGGAGATGGTGGGGATGCAGCAGTGCCTTCGAAGGCATCATCATTGCCCTGAGCACTATGATGGTCGGGAGAAGCAACAACTGGACTTTGGTTGGCGGAGGCCCTGCTTTGTGAGTACAAAAATAATGAGATATAAGTAAATGGTTATTATTAGTCATGCCCATAGAAAATTATCAAAAAATTGTTTTGTTAACTTTTGTCCGCACCTAATGTCTACTGGTGGTGGAGCAGACGCCCTAGGGATAATGATGTAGTGCTTGCGCCATAGTATATATGCCTTCTCTGCTTCTCCTAGAGTCTTCTCTCCATCACCTCTAGGAATGTCAAGAGCCAGATCCTCATAACTTTTGCTCACTTTATCCACTGCGACCCTAGCATATCCAGGTTGTATTGGTGCCCCATGGATTCTTGGTGTCTTGGTAGGGTCTGGAGGAGTAAAAACACCGACAGCGACCTTGATTGTGTCATTCCCCCTTGGAACATGTAGCTCAATTGATGTCATTGGAGTAGTGACATCATCCACGGGGAAGCGCAGCACTGCATCATCTTGCTTTGGCAGTTCAGTGGAAGCGTAGCTGCTTTTCAACTAACCAGGGGGGGCTAATATTAACATTCATTCCTGGCTCTGATGCCTGCCTCTGGGCACTCATTGCTATATGAACTTGCTTTCTGATTTCTTCCTGCATTCTTACCTCCATTGCTTTTTCTCGCTCCTTTGCTTCAAGCACCATTTCCTCCAACATTGTCACCTGCGCTACTTGCTCCTCCTTGCTTCTCTGGTGACTTCGGTAGGTTTCCCTGTCATTAGGGAAACCATGAACCCATGGAGTGTTGTGTCCTAAGCCTCTGGTTCGGCCAGTGTGTTCAGCAGTCCTGATGGCATACGTCAGCTCATCCTTCTCTCTATTAGGCTTGAACACACCAATCTCTTTAGCTTCTATAGCAAAAGTCAATCGGCGTGCTGCTGTTTTGAGTTTTTGCCCATACACTGCCAGACCGGTCTATGGCTCGAGTCTTCCCCCATGACCGAAAAACCAATTCTTTGAGCGTGGGGGCCACTTGGCTGATTCTGGTTTAATCCCCTTGGCAATAATGTCCGCTTCCATTTTTTGCCACTTTGGAATGGCAGTATCGTAGCCACCTGATCCCATGTCATGGTGGTATACCTTTTTTCAGGCATTCTCTTGGTTCCTTCTCACTCGTGCCTCACCCTCTGCTGATGTCTTGTACTCTACGAAATCATTCCAATAGGGCCTCTGTTTCAAGATCGGGCCGTAGCAGTATTGAAATTCGCCATTTCATTCTTCTTGATGTATGTGTTGTATAGGTGTTTCTTCCAAGTCTGGAATTGTGTGGCCATCTTCTTCATAGCCCACGATCGAACTAGCTCCTTCAATTCATCATCGTTGATATCATCATAATCATCCGCTTGCAACGTGAAATGGGCAAGGATATCATTCCAGAGCAAATTCTTGTCAACATCAGAGACAAAACTAACATCAGGCACGTTGATATTTTTCTTCCATTCACGGATACTGATCGGAATTCTATCCCTTACAAGGTACCCATAGTGTTCCACGAATTTCCTTTTATGTGGACCAAGTGGTTCGCCTGTCTCGATGTTGAATTCCGATATTATATATCGGTCCTCCAGTGGTTTATTCGGTCCTCGAACATTTTTGCTCTTCGCCATTGTGGTCGCCGATCCAGAGGGCTATATATAAAAAAATAATAAATAAATATCTTTTATACACAGAAATATATACAATATTCACATATAATATATATTTAGTATATATACCTCGCCTGTATTTTCTTGCTCATTTTCAAGAGCTAGGTATTGACTTCCGTCATCAACATCCTGCTCATCAGCATTGTCAATAATATTCATCATTTCTTCCTCCATGTTGTCTCCTGGGGTAGCCATATCTAACAAATTTAACAAAATTTAAGTCACATATATAAACAAGTCATATATATACAATAAGTCATATACAAATTTATCTAAGTCACATATATATAAACAAGTCATATATGTAAACAAGTCATATATGTACAATAAGTCATAAACAAAATAAATCTAAGTCACATATATAAACAAGTCATATATATAAACAATTCATATATGTAAACAAGTCATATATGTACAATAAGTCATATACAAAATAAATCTAAGTCACATATATAAACAAGTCATATAAACAAGTCATATAAACAAGTCATATATATAAACAATTCATATATGTAAACAATCATATATGTCAACAAGTCATATATGTAAATAAGTCATATATGTAAAGAAGTCATATAAACAAGTCATATATATAAACAAGTCATATAAACGACGAATTCGCCCTAGCGAGAACGACAAATTCGCCCTAGCGAGAACAACAGGGCGAATTCGTCGTTCTCGCTAGGGCGAATTCATCGTTCTCGCTAGGGCGAATTCATCGTTCTCGCTAGGGGGAATCATCGTTCTCGCTAGGGCGAATCATCGTTCTCACTAGGGTATACAACAATGGGGCAGCATTGCTCCGCATATACAACAACGGGGCGGCGTTGCTCCGCATATACAACAACGGGGCGACGTTGCTCCCCATACAACACAACGAGGCGGCATTGCTCCATAGACAACACAACGAGGCGGCGTTGCTCCGCATACAACACAACGAAGCGGCGTTGCTCTACATACAACACAACGACGGCGTTGCTCCGCATACAACACAATGAGGCGTTCCTCTGCATATATCACATACAAACACATATCGATGTACGTAGGGGTCGGCAGTGATGATCGATGTACGTAGGGGTCAGCGGTGATGGGCGTCCGGAGGCGGTGATGACGAGGGCGGTGTCAGTGGCTGGGCCAGGTGGCGGTGGTGGCGGCGCGAGCGTCGTGGTCGGCTGGGCCGGGCTGGAGTCGTCAGGGCCACATGCGTGGTGTCAGTGGCAGCATGGCGGCGGGCGCCAGGGGCGGCGTGGCGTCAGGGGCGGCGTGGCGTCGGGCGTCAGGGGCGGCGGGCGTCAGGGGCGTGGCGCGGCATGGCGTCGGGTCAGGCTGTAGTGTGGCGTCAGGGCCGAGCGTCGGGGCGGTGGGGCGTCGGGGCGCTAGGTCGAGGTGGTCAGGGGGTGGCGCGTCGGCGAGCGCGCTTAGT
Organism: Miscanthus floridulus; assembly: GCF_019320115.1. Lineage (NCBI taxonomy): Eukaryota > Viridiplantae > Streptophyta > Magnoliopsida > Poales > Poaceae > Miscanthus > Miscanthus floridulus. The sequence goes on from NC_089586.1 coordinate 9,097,916, forward strand.
CGGGGCATGCGACGTCTGGGCAATGGGGCACCGGTGTGTGTGCGGGCGCTCGCGAGGTGCAGCGTCGGCGGCGGATCGAACGAGCGGCGGTGGGTCTGTTAGGGCTTGGCTCGGCAGTGGGGAGGAGGAAGAAGAGAGGCCAGGGCAGGCGCAGAGGCTATATAAGGGAGAGGACCTTTAGTCCCGTGCGCCACCACCAGCTGGGACTAAAGGCCCTTTAGTCCTAGGCCCTGTTAACGCCCAGGACTAAAGGTCGCACCTTTAGTCCTGGCTGGTGGTGGTGCCCGGGACTAAATGTTTTTGACGGGCAGCCAAACTGCAGTTTCGCTGCCCGCCAATTCATTAGGATTTTAATATATTTCTTTTTACACAAATGATAAAAGGATAGTTAATTGCACAGAAAATTAAATAAAAGACATAAAAATATTTTAAAAAATATATAGATTCTATTTTGCTTTATTGCACACAGGAAAATTGTGTGACCTAAAGTTTTAATTTTTTAACAAGTTTTAAAACACAATATAGTGTTTAAATTACTATTTTGATAATGCAAAAATATAGTGTTTAATTAAATTCAGAAAAACTCTTGTGTTTCGACTGGAAATTTGTTTTCACATCATTTGAACGTGACATAATCCCACCATCAAACATAAATTTGTTTTCACATAATTTCAACGTGACATAGTCCCAACATCAAACATAAATTTGTTTTCACATCATTTCAACGTGACATAATTCAACATCAAACATAAATTCACAATTATTACATAATATCTCTAATACACACTATTGAACATCAATATATATATCAAGCGGGTACAGTAGTGAACTTCTTCTTGACGTATGTCCCTTGGTTATGATCGTGCCGTAACCATGGAGTGTCCTCAACGTTTAGCTAGATGCTAGGGTCTTTGTTCACTGTGAAGGGTAAAATTCGGTCATCCTTTTCATAATCTTCTGACATGTCTGACTTATCTTCGATTCCGACGATGTTTCTTTTTCATGAAAGAACTATGTGGCCCTTTGGCTCATCATTGATTGGGTGGTTGTCGTTTTTCCCTCTCTTCGGTTTGGTAGACATGTCCTTGACATAGAACACCTGAGTCACATCCTTCGTAAGGACAAACAGTTCGCCTTTGTACCCAATATTGTTGAGGTCCACTGTTGTCATTCCATACTGGTTGTCGACTGCTACGCCGCCTCCAGTCGTCTTTACCCACTGGCACTTGAACAAAGGTACCTTAAAATGAGATGCATAGTCTAGTTCCCATATCTCCTCTATGCGGCCATAGTATGTTTGCTTATTCCCACTAGGGTCGGTGGCATCTGTGTGGACACCACTGTTCTGGTTGGTGCTCCTTTTATCTTGTGCTACTGTGTAAAATATATTCCCATTTATCTCATACCCTTTGTATGTGAGGATATGCCACGATGGCTGCCTAGCCAACAAATACAGCTCCTCGTCAATACTCTCATCACCCTGACATTCTTTTCACAACCAGTCGCTGAAAGTTTCTATGTGCTGATGCGTAATCCATGCTTCAGACTTCCTTGAGAACTCAGATCGGAGGAGGTTCTTGTGTGTCTCGATATACGGATCTACCAAGGAGGAGTTTTGTAGAAATGTGTAGTGTGCTTTATTGAAATAATCATCACCCTTACCAATATATATTTTCTTCCCTAGTGTCCCCTTTCCACTTAGTCTCCCCTCATGTCGCGATTCAGGAACACCAATCGAGTTAATATCGGGAATGAAGTCAACACAGAACTCAATGACCTCCTCTATTCCATAGCCCTTGGCGATGCTTCCTTCTGGCCGAGCACAGTTGTGAACATATTTCTTCAGGATTCCTATAAACCTCTCAAAGGGGAACATGTTGTGTAGGAACACAGGACCGAGAATAGTAATCTCCTTGACTAGATGAACTAGGAGGTGTGTCATGATATCAAAGAAGGAAGGAGGGAACACCAACTCAAAGCTAACAAGACATTGAACCACATCATTCTGTAGTTTCGCTACATCCGTTGGATCGATTGCCTTATGAGAAATTGCATTGAGGAATGCATATAGCTTCACGGTGGCTAGACGTACATTTGACAGTAGAATTCCTCTTAATGCAACTGGAAGCAATTGAGTCATGAGCACATGGCAGTCATGGGACTTTAAGTGTCCAAATTTCTTCTCCGACATATTTATTATACCCTTTATATTCGAGGAGAATCCAGACGGTACCTTAATGCTATCTAGGCATTCAAACAAGCTGTCCTTCTCTTCTTTGCTAAGAGTGTAGCTGGCAGGACTTAAGTACTGGTATCCATCATCTGTCTTCTCTAGATGCAGGTTATCTCGTTCTTTCAAACACCGCAGGTCCTGTCATGCTTCAATTGTGTCCTTAGGCTTCCCATACACATCCATGAAGCCTAGCAAGTTCACACAAAGATTCTTCGTTAGGTGCATCACGTCGATCGCGCTGCGGACCTCTAGGACTTGCCAATAGGGTAGCTCCCAAAATATGGACTTCTTCTTCCACATTGGTGCATGACCGTTGGCATCCTTTGAAACAGGTTGGCTGCCAGGTCCCTTTCCAAATATTACTTTCACGTCATTGACCATATCGAGGACATCGTCACCAGTTCGGTTGCGAGGCTTGGTCTGGTGGTCTGCCTTACCTTTAAAATGCTTGCCTTTCTTTCTTACAGGTTGATTTGCAGGAAGAAATCATCGATGCCCAAGGTACATGACATTGCAACACTTTTTCAAGAATATACCTTTCATGTCACCGAAATAGTGCGTGTATGCATTATATCCCTTATTTGATTGTCCTGAAAGATTACTTAGAGCTGGCCAATCATTGATTGTTACGAACAACAATGCTCGTAGGTCAAAGTGCTCCTGCTTGTGCTCATCCCACACGCGTACACCTAGCTTATTCCACAAAAGTAGAAGTTCTTCAACTAGTGGCCTCAGGTACATATCGATGTCGTTGCCAGGTTGCTTTGGGCCTTGGATGAGCACCGGCATCATAATAAACTTACGCTTCATGCATAACCAGGGAGGAAGGTTGTAGATACATAGAGTAATAGGCCAAGTGTTGTGACTACTGCTCTACTCCCCGAAAAGATTCATACCATCCGTACTTAAAGCAAACCTTAAGTTTCTTGCGTCACTTGCAAACTCGAGGAATTCTCTATCGATTGCTCTTCACTGGGACCGATCAGCAGGGTGTCTCAACATATTGTCTACCTTACGGTCTTTTTTGTGCCATCGTAACAACTTTCCATGGTCTCTATTTCTAAAAAGACGTTTTAAGCGTGGTATTATAGGAGCATACCACATAACCTTGGCAGGGATTTTCTTCTAGGGACGTTCGCCCTCAACATCACCAAGGTCATCTCGCCTGATCTTATACCACGATGCGTGACATACAGGGCATGCATCCAACTTCTCGTACTCCGTGCCATAGTAGAGGATGCAGTCATTAGGACATGCATGTATCTTTTGGATTTCTAATCCTAAAGGGTAGACTACCTGTTTTGCTTCATACGTAGTGCTGGGCAATTCGTTATCCTTCGGAAGCATCTTCTTTTGGATTTTTAGTAACTCCGCGAATCCCTTGTCAGATACACCATTCTTTGCCTTTCATTGCAGCAATTCCAATGTGGTACCTAACTTTTTCTGCCCCGCATCACAAGTTGGGTATAGCAATTTCTTGTGATCCTCTAGCATGCGGTCGAACTTGATCTTCTCCTTTTTCACTTTCGCATTCTCTTTGTACGTCACGAATGGCCTGACCAAGATCGTCAGCGGGCTCCTCCTCTGCCCCTATCTCTTCTTCAGCGGGCTTCTCCTCTGCCCCCACCTCTTCTTCAGCGGGCTTCTCCTTTGCCCCCACCTCTTTTTCAGCTTCCCCCATTGCAGTATCATTAAAGGCACCATATTCAGCAAAAATGTCATCATCGCCCCATTGTTCTTCTTCACCTTCTTCCATTACAACTTTGGTTTCTCCGTGCTTCGTCCAACAAATATAGTTTGACATGAAACCCGACTTAAACAAGTGCGAATGAAGAGTCTTTGAGTTAGCATATTCCATCGTATTCTTACATACGGCACATGGGCAGCACATGAAACCATCGCATTTGTTTGCCTCGGCCGCACATAACAAAAAATGCACGCCGTCCATGAACTCTTGGGAGCGACGATCAGCATTGTACATCCAATACCGACTCATCTGCATTACATGACATAAATACCGTATTAAAACCTAGAATATAATTAGTTAATTATACAACATACATACCACCACAAAAGCTATAAATTTAAGAAAGCCTCGCTACAATGTAGATAATCCCAACTACCACTAAAAACACTAAAGCTAAAATGCACTTCAGCAGCATAAGGATTTCGCGACCAATTCCAACTAAAACAGACAGATCCCCCGTTTGTTCAACATCTTTGGGCTTCTTCGGCTGGATCACTGCCTCATTAGCCGCCATATCTGCCTGTTGTGCAAGATATTTTTGCACGAGTTCAACATACTCTTCCTCCTAGTAGAAGCCTGAACATCCAGTGCCATCCCACTGAAATTAAAATAAAAAATTAGAACTTTAATCACAACCATCATGAAAATAGGTATAAACTAACTATAGTCATTAAATACGATAAAATAATTCACATTGCGATCCGGACACTTGTAGAAAATGCGACCCTTATTGGGACCCTCCTTCTTCACTCGGTACTCCATCACAATCTTCGTCTCATCACAACACTTGCCACATGCAATGAGTGGGAGGCCCGGCCTAAGTCGCTTTGGAAACCCATGAGAGGCCGAGGACCCGGAAGCAGTTGCCAGCTACTCTCTATACTCATTTTTTAATACACTATAAATTTCTCATTTTATAAACAAATAAAATTAAAAAAACTCTAAAATTCTCTATATCTCTAAACAATGAAGTGTGCTATGCATGCTATAAATGAACGGTAAATACTAGTTTTTAATAGCTACTTTAACCTTCCTTTATGTAAATATGCAAGCTTGAAGTGATTTTGAGCTCAAATTGCTTACAAATGAAAAAAAAAACCACAATAAAGAACCATATATATATAGTGAACAAAATGAGATAAGACAATAGTGAAACATGAGAGTATGAAGTTGGTAACATTTAGAACCGAAGAATCTACGAAGGAATCGAAGAAATCGACGGAGGAATCGAAGAATGGATGGAGAAAGAGCAAGAACACTGCTTAAATTTGAACTGAAGCTCTCGGACGGGCTCGGGGAGAAAGAAGACGGCCAGCAGGATTTATAGGGAGGACCTTTAGTCCCGGTTGGTGGATCCAACCAGGACTAAAGGTCACTTTCCAGTCCCGAGCCACGCCACTAGCCGGGACAAGAGCTTTACTCCCGGTTGGAGCCACCAACCGGAAGTAAAGGTCGACCTTTAGTCCCGGTTGGTGACTCCAACCGGGACTAAATGTCCCCTGCCACAACGGTCTGGCGCAGGAGCCGTTGGGCAGGGACCTTTAGTCCCGGTTGGAGCCACCAACCGGGACTAAAGGTCTCTCTAGTCCCAGGCGTAATATTTTCTGGGACTAGAGCCTGGTTTAGCCCTTGGATCAAAGGTCTGTTCTCTACTAGTGATATAGTCCATGCAAAATATAAACCTAGTACGCATATATTCTTGTAATAGGTATACGTACATGCGCGCGGCCAATAATGCAATATGCATTCCGTTTCAAAAGTAATGCAATATGCATGGAGCGCCTATAAATACAGCACCCCCATATATATGGCTGATAGCTTCAAGACGCACACAGCTAGTAGCAGTCCATCGAGCAGGCATATATATAGCAATTTGCTAGCAACAATGGCCTCCATCGTCAAACCGTGGTCCGCTGCTGCCCTGTCGTCGCTCGTCGCCACCATTCTCCTGTTCGTGGCGGTTTCAGCCAGCGCTGGCCCAGACGTTCAGCAGTCCGCCGTGCCCCGACGTTCTTCTTAACCTAGAAGGGTCACCAAGCGCAGAATTCATCTTCGGCAACCTGTCCCGTGACCTCCTTGGGGAGATCGGTCAAGAACTCACCAATCTGCGACACGAGGCCGGTATCGCCCGAGTTGAACAGTGTGTCTGCCAAGTCACTGGATCCAACGGTGCCATCACCACGGAAGTGATCCAAATCTTGGTCGATCCGGGGTACAACGGCACCAATTGCAGCAACCTCGCCTAGGCACTGATACGTTCGTATCGCAGCCACGCATACAGCAGTGAACGCGGCGTATGCAATTATAAGTAAATAATTTTGCTGTATGTATATGATCGTCGTCGTCGTCAGCAACGACGCATGCAGCAGGGCATGACGTCTACCTAGTAGTACCTACTACCGGAGAGTCTGTCTTATCATCGTTTCTACTGGATATATATCATATGAATGAATAGTAAAGTTCCCAGAATATCAGTCGTTTAGGAGTTCAAATTTTGTCCCTGAAAGATTGTCGTTCTCTACTCCCAACGTAGCATCGTAGTAGTCTCAGTGCCTAGCCGGTTAGGTGCACCCGTCTTTGCCCCCTCCACAGTCCATTAGTTTAATGATAAATGTTTATGCAAGTGTGGCCATTCGAGTACACAGGGATAGGGGCATGCATGCAGGTCATTGGTTCACTTCCTTGGTAGTATCGCCCAGTCCCAAAACGACTCATATATTGGGAATTGGGACTGAGGGAGTATTTATGTTGTACGTGCATATGGCCTGGTACTACAAAGCACAATATATATAATGCTCTCTCCGTTCTAAATTATAAGTCGCTTTAATTTTTTTTGATACATCCATTTTGCTATACATCTAGATATAATAATATGTGTCTAGATACACAGCAAAATAAATAAACCAAAAAAGTCAAAGCAACTTATAATTTGGAACGGAGGGAGTACCAAAAAAGTTAAAGCGACTTATAATTTAAAACGGAGGGAGTAACTATATTTTTGGATGGATAATAATGTCAAATTTTAGGGTATGGATATAGCTATAGTTTTCATCCTCCCTCCGATCCCCTGCCATATGCGAACTATTTGCAGTATAATGTTTGCAAATAAATCAACTGTCAATAAATTTAGGATGTGTTTGGTTTCAGAAATGAGGTGATCCTACACTTTACTTTTTTGTTTGTTTGTGAAATGCAATGGGTTCATATACCACAACGGCAGTGATGGACAATACAACACCGCCGGATCAAACGCAAGTACGCGCGGCGATGATGGATAGGACTTCACCGCCGCACATTACGCCAGACTGACGATGGTACCACCATCAACACTGCCAGATCGAATGGCGACCAGCTGTGCTTGTACCTACATCAAAGTCGGATCATAACCCGGACCGATGTTGATGTCTCGTTCATCGCCACTGGATGGTATGTGTCGGCACCTCAATTTGAGAGTCCTAGGTGCATCCGTATCTGCGCCAGGATCACGCACAAAACACAAGAATAGTACACAGATATATAATAAAAGGTTCCAAGCTTTATTGATATCTAAAAATAAGGTCTTACAACAATGGCCCAAGGGGCATAGTCTTAGGCCACATATCTAGCGGAAGACTACGGCCGTGAAACGACTTTATTGGTGGTCTCTAGAGCAGGATTATTATACAGCGAAGTGATGTCCTATTCCACAGGAAGCTTGAGCGCGATCGAAACCCTAGCCTCGATGTCATACTCCTACGAATGAATCTCCTAGCGGGAACTCTAATCCTCGTGGTACGCTTCTTCGTCGAAGTCATAGTCTTCTTCTGTGCCGAGATCTGTGAGTCAACAACGGGTGAGTACTTATGTACTCAGCAAGCCCTAACCATAGGGTGAAAATAGAAGTGTAGTGGTGATTATAATTAAGGGTGGGTTCCTAGAGGAGTATTACCATTCCCACTAGTACCTGGATTGGCATTGATTCCATTACCAGTTTCATTAAACAAAAAGTAAAACTAAACGTAGTATCCCATCCTAGCACTTGCCCATTCCAAGGATGTGGCTATTTGAATAGATTTAAGTAAACTCTGCAGAGGTGTATAAATTTCCCCACACAATAGGTGCAAGCTCATCCATGATCAGTGGACGAAATAGACCCAACAAGACCTCGTACCCGAATGTACGCGACCTTAGGCGTCCATATAACTCTACTATGGCTCCTCAGGGGTTAGAAACACAAAACCAGGAAGATACCAAACCCCCCAAACGTGATGATACCAAATCATCACAAAAGAAAACATGGCTCGAACATGGCCAAGAAAAACAAGGGCTCGAACGTGGCCAAAAACCAAAAGCTTAACGTGAAAGATCACATAGCATCCACGCCAACCGAACCATGGAAGAAAACCTATCCCTGTGTCGGCTCATGATATTCCGCTGCCTACAGCGGCCTCCTAGTAGAAGTTATACTTCTATCTAACGGGGTGTGAGATCAAGCCTACCCATATAGACATGTGGTTGTATGAAATAACTCACTAGATGAGAGGGACTACGAACTGGTCTTTATGTGACCGAGGCAAGTATTTCCATAGGAATCCTTTCCAGGCATCCCTACCATGGTAAACTACCTCCACAGTTTACCACCACTCAGCCCCATGTCGGGGTTTAGTTTCAGGTTTAACAAGTTTTAAGTTTCATTATTATTCCTAAATCTAATCATTACGTGGAGCTCATAACAAGATAACCATTTATCTTAAGCATATCATATTAAACGAGCTCATATTCTAGGGTAAAAATCTTATAGTCATGTTTTAGCATTATAGTGGTTTAAAGCAAGATGGTAGAGAGGGGAGCTAGGACATGCCTTCGTTGTTGTCACCTTCCGGCACATCTACGAAATTCGGGTCCTCATCCTCCTGACGATTACCGTCGTCTATCGGCGTATCGATCAAAATAAGACTACCGCTAACCGCAAAAGAAAAGGGCAAAAGCAACATAGAACTATATGGTCGCACTAGATGCAAATGATAGGGTTGGATTTTAGATGAATTTTAGAGGTGGTTGCATGCGAAAAGGAGTTAGGGTTTAAAAGTTATATATTTTAGAAGTTTATCCTATAGTTATTTAACTAGGTGGGATTTTATATGCATTTTTTGGTGCATGAAAATATGTGCAAACTATATGATTAAATTTCCCAATGCATCTAGTTTATTTATAAATTTTCTAGGAATTTTTCTAAGCTAGGAAGGTGAATTTCTAACTCTGTGTACACTAGCCGGGTGTACCTAGCATTTTCTGAAGTGTACCCCACGTTGTGTGTGTGGTGTGTGTGTGTGGATGATAGGTGGGCCACCCTACCTACGTCAGCAGTGATGGCGGCGGCGGCATTATGGCCTTAGGCCCACGTGTCAGCGAGGAAGGGAGAGAGAGGGAGACGGACAGAGACGGGGGTTAACGGCAACGCCATTACCACCTAGCCCCACATGGCAGAGACAGAGAAGGGGAAGGAGGGGAATGGCGGCGGACGAAGGTGACTGCCGCGCCATCGAAACAGGGGAGGGGAGGCTTGGCTCGCCGGAGCGGCTTACGTCGGCGGCGTCAGCCCTCGGCGGTGGCGGATGAGTGACGGACGGAGCTTGCGGGGTCACGTCGCAGCCGATGGCAGAATCTTCGATGATAACGGGTGCCCACGGTGGTGGTGGCGGCTCATCAGAGGGGTCACGGCGGTGCTAGATGATGGACTCGGCCTTAGAGGCCCTATTCTAACCAACTAACTATGTGTATGTGCATGCGGGTGGGTGAGGAGTGTAGTGGTGGTGGTGGTGTGCCCTGGGGTGGCCTTGCCCATGATGGCCGATGGCCATGGTGGTTCAACGGAGCGGGGCGCACGCGGGAAGCACAACACAGAGACCTAGATCATCAACTAGCTATCGAAAACGGAAAAGGAGAAACTTGGGGACTCATCGGCCACTCCAATCAGCCAGGGACACAGCGGAGAAGGAGAAGGGAGAGGGCGGCGCTGATGGCGCCGGTGAACTCCTGAATTGGGGGAAATGGAAGAGAGTGGAGAGGAGGAGGGGGAAGGGGAAGAGAAGGGGGATGAGGTGTTCCCGCCCTCGGTGGAGCGGATGGTGGAGAGGGCGAGGAGAGAGCATCGTCGATCGGGCCTATTTATAGGCCAGCTAGGCCGGTGTCTCGACGACGAGATATTTCTTGTGGCCATGCTTATCCACCATGCGGGCGCGCTGTTGACCTTGTTAGGTCACATCACCATGGCTGGAGCTTGACCATGTGCACGGTGAGGTGCCTTGGTGGCTACTCTAGTCGCTCGGCATGGAGGCGACCATGGGGTTGGCGTTAACAAATTCACAGTGAAGGGAAAGAGAGGAGAGGAGGAGAAAGGAGGGGCACCGTGGGTCCTATCGTGTCGCCGTTGACACTCGCTGGCATCGGGGTGGCGCTGGTGGGCGTTGATGCGTGGGCTGCGCCACGTACGGCTGCCGATAGCGGGGTTGACAATGGAGCTGATGGGCGGGGCCCAGGCGCCAGCAGAAGGAAGAGGGGAGAAGGGAAGGGCGCAGGCGAGCTGGGTCGGGCACTGGGCCGCGGCCGCTGTGGCGTTGCTGGGCCGGCTCGCGCGGGAAAAGGGAAGGAAGAGGGGAAGGGGTTGGGCTGCTGTGGTGGGCCGAGAGGGAGAGAGGGGAGAGATTGCGCCCAAGTGGCTTTATCCATTTTCATTTCCTTTTTCTTTTTCCCAGTTCAAATATGCATATGTTTAAATGATTTTAAATTCAAATTTGAACGCATGAGTGTGCAAAAATGTACCATCATTAGTTCAACAAGTCAAGCAATCATTCACACACAAAGTTTCACACTTGAATTCTTATGGTCCTATGTCAATTTATTTGTAAAAATTATCTAGGTTGGTTATATATGCTATCTCTTGGGCAATATTTAAAAGTTCAAATTTTTACTGACTTTTAAACTAGGTCAATTTTGTTAGGGTGTTACAAACATACCCCCTTACACTACAAGATTTTGACGCTATTGCCACTTGACGCCATTTGCATCACCACAAATTATGTTGTAATAGGGGTATGTTTTACAACATTTATCTAAAAATGTGGCAACACGGGGACTGTGTTGCCACAAAAATAGTGCATTGCAATTTTTACGTTCGGCGTTGCAAGAGGTGAGACCTATAGCAATCCTTTTTTAAAAAAAGTGTTGCTATTGGTTAATAATATTGCCATGATGATATTTAGTTGCATTAGTATTGATTGGTGTTGCAACCGTCTAGGGCTCTTGCAATCAAATAGAACATTGCTGCTATTGCTTGAAATTGTTGCCACAGTGTTGTTGGGTCGTAATATTTCTCATGACCATTGCAATAGGTAGAATGCGTATTGCAACTAAATTTCTAAGGTGATGTAATAGTTTGTTGCTATTGCCACAGTTTTTGTTGGTTGTAATATTTTTCACAACCATTGCAATAGGTAGTTGTTTATTGCAACTAAATTTCTAAGGTGATGTAATAGTTCGCTGATATTGCAACAATTTTTGTTGGTTGTAATATTTCTCACGACCATTGCCATAGGTAGCTTTTTATTGCAACTAAATACCTAAAGCGATGCAATAGTATGTGTTATTGCCATAGGTGTGTTTGGTTGCTATAAAATTCTAGTGTCCTTGTAATATGTTGCTGTAGAAAGCACATGTATTTCATGAGTTTTGGATCCAGCAAAAGGGCCCAGGCTTCCCTACTTCTCATTCACTTGAAGTATGCCCATGCGTTACACCGGGGCAACAAAATTTTGTCTACGTATACGACGACGCATGTGGCCATCCATCGTCTGTGGGTGCTCGATGCCCTTCCCCGTCGACGTCGTTGACTCTTCCACATCACCAGTTGCGGTGGCTGCACCATGTCCTTACCCATCCACGTCGATGGCCCCTTGTCCGATGTTTGTCCCTGTCGATATCTTTCACAGATCAAAGGCGGGTTTTCTCCATATCCACGGTTATGTCGACGAGCGGTGGCGCATTCGTGAGCTAGGGGCTAGCGGGTGGTGGCGCGTTTGCAGCTGTGTGGACAGGGTGGGATGGGGCGCAGACGATTCCCTTTGCCTCCTTTTTTTGTCGATGGGGCAGGATAGTGGCGCAGACAATTACCTTTTGTCGCTTTTATGTGTAGAAGATATAACCACATGTGTCTATAGAAAGGCCGAATGGGCCCCTTAAGGCATGGTCCGGCTTGGCACGGGCCCGTTAAGGCACGGCCCAACATAGGATGATCGCGTATGGGTTGGTGCCATCGGCCTAGATCATAGCTGGCGGACCGCACGTTCCTAGGGAGATAGCGGGCCGGCCGAGCCGCCCGCGACTGTTCCTATCAGACTGTTGGGTCAAATCCGGTTCCTATTCTTCCCATCGAACTGGCCGATATACCTGCGGCTCAGGGTGGATGAGAGGCACACTTAATAGAAAAAAGTTCATTTTACCTCCCTGAAAGTTTTCCTGAACTCGAAACTAGGTAAATCACCTCCCTTAACTTTTAAAACCATTCATTTTACCTTCCTCACCTGGTTATAGGTGGTTTTCAAAGGCGGTTTTGTCTTTTTCTTTTTTATTTATTTCGGCTGAATTTTTAAAAAATCATAGTAAATCATAAAATGGAAAATCTGATTTTCTTGGACTCTACATAACTAGATCTACACAGTGAACATACAATATGGTATAGTTTAGTACAAAATTTTTGCTGTAACTTTAGATCTATCTTTTCTATAATTAATTCTAATCTGCAGTTTCTACGGTGTAATTGTGGTGAAGTTTTTATAGTGGGATAATTATTATGTGATTGAACTATAGTAAAAATTTCATGCTCATTAGATCATGTATAACCGAGTTACATATTTATTTAGTTTTATGCTTGTTAAATAGTTTTAAAATAGTTAAAAGTGTGTAAAAATAGAAACGAGTATGAAATTTTTACTACAATTAAAGCATATAATAATTAGATCACCATAAAAAATTCACCACAATTGGACCATAGAAACTGCAGCTATGAATTAATTACAGAAAAGCATAGATCTAAAGTTATAGCAAAAACTTTGTACTAAAGCATACCATATTATATGTTTACTGTGTAGATATACTCATGTGGAGTCCAACAAAATTGGATTTTTCATTTTATGATTTTTCTATGATTTACTATAATTTTTCAAATATTCAGACAAAATAAATAAATAAAAAAGAAAAAGACCAAACCACCTTTGAAAACCACATATAACCGGGTCAGGGAGGAAAAATGAACGGTTTTAAAAGTTGAGGGAGGTGGTTTACCTAGTTTTCGAGTTCAAGAAGAAAAACTAAACTTTGAGGATAGTTCCACTAGTAGAGAAATGACCTTTCATCCGCTTCGATTTTGAGCTTTAGTCTCGGTATTTTTTTACGTCCGGGAGTAAAGAAAGAATTAGTCCCGGTTGGAGCTACCAACAGGGACTAAAGGCCCCTGTCCTGGCACGCTTTCGCAGCAGGCCACCTTTAGTCCCGGTTGGTGTTAACAACCCGGACTAAAGGTCCTTTAACCTTTAGTCCCGGTTGGTAACACCAATCGGGACTAAAGGGTGACCTTTTAGTTCCGGTTGGTGTCACCAACCCGGATTAAAGGTCTCTCACTCGGGACTAAAGGTACCCCACAGGTCAATTCAAAATGAGAGTGTCCAGGACCCTGTCACATGTGGTGTACAGCTGAATTGGTAAGGAGTTTATGCGCGAGGAAAGAGGTCCTGGGTTCGAATCTCACACATCGCAAGAGAGGTCTCCCTACAATTTCGTTTATTTTTCTCCTGAAGATGGACCTTTAGTCTTGGTTATGTGACCCAGGACCTTTAGTCCTGGATTCGTATTCTCGGTTGGGAAACCGGGACTAAAGTTAGTTCCCAACCGGGACTACAACCCATTTCTCTACTTGTGTTCGGAGGTAAAATGGACTTTTTCCCACTTAATACGTATAAAGGTTAGGGCTTAGCCCAATTCCAAGAACTCTATCCACTTTTTCGTTTTTCATTGATCTTTTTTTTTTTGTTTTATTTAAACTTCCATTTATTTTTTGTTCCATCTTTATTAATTTCATTTTGTTTCTTTTTGCTTTGTTTTTCTTTTATTTTTTTTTTTTAAAAAAAACATCGTTGTAGTGGAGAAGTAACAAGAAAATTTTGCTTCCAATCAAAACAGCTCCCTTGCTAATACTCCGCCTCTCCTCAGCACCTGGGCACGTTAAAGCAATTGGAGAACAACAAAATTTGCAAACGCGACAACACTGTATGTAATATAGCGACCAGTCAGTCAGCTCTACAAAAGATGTCAAGGAATAGTATCAATCTCCATTTCATCCAATCAGTCAACCTATACACAGCCATTTCCTGCTGCCCTCGATCTCTTTTCTGTTCACTTTCCACCACGGCAAAAAGAAAAAAACTCTTAAAACCAACTATAGTTTTATACCCCTATAAAAACCGCACGCACGCATGCATCCATGTGCCACTCCCCTCTATTCTTTGCTCGGAGAGGGCACCTGCACAAGAATCGCTTCCCCCAAATAATAGAACAACCCGGACCCCGCCATTATTCTGTAGCTTGCATTTGCTTTCACCATTGCAGAACTGAACCCCTTGCAATGGAGGCGGAGAAGACGGCATGGCTTGTGCCCTAGCTAGCCTCTTACGTACGAGACCGGGAACCACTTGGCCAGCAGGTGGTGCTTCAGCTTGATCACCAGCCTGAACACCACGTAGCACGGCAGTTGCAGCACCGCCACCGCGAGGTACCTATGCCGATTGGTAGGGAACGAACCAGTTAGATTTAATTATGAACACGGTTTGCTTAATTACTTGAAAAGATTTTGTGAGTGATTTGTTCTTGGTTCTGAGGTAAGTAGCATTACCACAAAGGTGCCAAATTTGATGTCAAGTCAAGGAATGGGTAAGGCCACCTGCCAAAAGCCACATGGTGTTGATTTAGCACTATGAAATGAAATGCAGCTAGTATATTGGTAGTACTTTGTTTATGAAATTTAGGCTGGAAGGTTTACCAGATTGGAGTAGTTGCATGAACAATCCATTGGAAAATGACGTAAAGCGCGGTCCAAAGGAAGAAGTAGGCGATCCGGAACCAAGGGAACCTCTGTAAATAAAACCATGAGTTTGCAGTGCGTTGAGTAAACTGTGAAAACATTCATCAACTTCTTTTTTCTGATCATCAAGTTCAGTAGTCACTTATGTGCTGCTTACCAAGCTATTCAGGGCTGCCTCACCAAGCAAGAAAACAGCATTCACTGAATGCATTCCTATCAACAACTGCCAGAAGAGAAATCAGCAAACAGTCAGCACTTTCTTTTTTCTTTGTCAGAATGTGAGATGCCATGACGGGGAAGACACGAAACACGTCTACTTACGAAGTTGAGATTGTAGTCCTTCACGGTGAGGAATGGGAAAATGATGAACCAAAACACACAGTCTGTAAGCATCACGGCACCTGCATTTGTCTGTCGATAAATACTAAACAAAGTTAATATCGAATGGTAACATGTAGCTAACAGTATAGTCCAATTTCAACGTGGCTCATTCTGAAGCTAGTTCTCCTAGGCCATCACCCCCTTCCTTAGTTATCTATTAATTCTTCTCACAAAGCAAAAGGTGACATTTCCAGACTGTCCTATGCCAAACTAGGCAGACATTCAGTCACCATTTCTAATACAGTTAGGCCTAGCAAATCAATCCAAAGGAATCAGGCTGCCTTTATTCTTGATGCCACGATCAAAAGAGTCAGCCCTACACTTCACAAAGATGGGGAAAGGTGACTCAGCCCTTCAGGCTTCAAGCAAGCAAGGAAACAACATGCATGAGTTGTGCAGTGTGCAGAGATATAGACTGAACGCCTGGACATGGACCATTAGCAATTGGCTCATGTAGGAGCACCTACGTGCCATGGAGATGGAGGTGTGACCAGACAAAGATGCTATGTGGGCACATCTGATCTGATCTTCAGAAACAGAATCCAATCCATGAGCACACCATAAACATACTATTCAGTCGTTAGCGCATCATGGTAACTACCCAGCACTCATAATTGCGCCTCAAAAGCAAAATGAGAACCCCTCCATGTATGCAACACCAAATCAGCAAATGTCAGTGCACCATACAGATGTCTCTCTCCAATAAGAAACATGAAAAAGGTCCCCCAACTGGATAATATTTCAAAGTGTTTGGTGGTGTGGAGGCCTCTTTACCTGATAGATGATCTGGAGCAGGTAACCCCAGAACCCAGCAATCTCTCTAGCACCATCGTGTTCATCGAAGGTCGGTTTAGCAGCCAAGCCATGAGGGATGTAGCTCGTGCCATGCTCCATGTCTGCTGCCACTGCGGCGATGTTCTCATCATTGAACTTGCTGCAGCCATAGATGGACAGGGCTGTGCCAAGCTGAAACAATTCACAGAACAATTATTCTTCAGATAACAGGTTGTTTCAAAGTCTTTGGCAAGCATCATTTGGCTGTGATTATGAAAGAGAAAAGGCCTACCCCGAAGTAAATCGTCACCAGAATGAAGGTCCACCTGCATTCAACAACCGTTAGAAGAAGCTGGCAGGGGGGACAAGTGCTATTTCCAAGAGCAGAGTTACAAAGCAGAAACACTTGAACAGCAACCAGATCTTTCATAAAAATTTGGTGCTACCAACCAGTCACAATCTCAGAGTGTTTTTTAAAAAAGTGGGAAAAGGCTACATAGTGATTTGTAAATAGAAGAAGACAATTTATCTTATGAGCCGTACTATTTCAATTTATCTTATGAGCCGTACTATTTTAACCATCCAACGGCGTTTTTTCTCTAACGATAAACCCAGACAAAGAGCGCGTCGCTTGCTGTGTAAGCTAGTTGTTGGCAGCCATCAATTTTGTACAGTAGTATAACAGAGAATGCTGTCAAACTGACGGACTGATGGCTCCATTATTGTTTCGAACCATGTTCAGTTCTTGCAAACCGTGTTAAAAGGACCCCATGTTAAAACAGGTTTGTTCCATGGAAAGAGCCCTTTATTCCCTGGAAACTCAGAGTATTACAAGGGGACAGAACAAATGCCAAACTTGCTGACCGATTTCTAATTCAATCAAGCAGCAAATAAAAAGACTTAATCAGCTGCAGCAGCTGAGTGGCAATGCGCCTCCTTCTCTTCTTTTTCAAACAAAATGATTTAAAAATAGGGATCAACTTTGCATCTAATCCACAACAATCTTGTTTTCAAAATTAGAAAAAAAAGGCAAAGGAAATCAGAGAGAGAGAGAACAAGAAAGAAGTGTAAGTAGTACACTAGTAGCAAATTAAGCAATTGGTGACTTACTGAGTGTAGTAGTAGAAGATGCTGCCGCCATCGGAGATGACAATCACGACGAGCAGGCTGAGGAGGACGAAGAAGGAGATGAGCCTGTAGGCGAGGAGCCACGCCGGGTGGATGTCCCGGAGGCACGGCCGCCAAGCCTCATCGTCGTACAGCACCCCGGGGCGCCTCCCCTTGCCGCCGCCCTGCAGCTCGCCGCCCGCGGGGCCCGACGAGGCCGACGACGACGACGACGCGCCGCCGGGGCGCCGGTCGGCGCCGGCGCCCTCGTGGCGCCAGATGAGGTAGCCCGCGACGGCCATGCAGGCGAGCACCCAGAGGCCGCACAGCCCCACCCGCCAGTGCAGCCAGTAGCGCAGGTCCGTGGTGTCAACCGTGGCCATGGGCTCGTACGACCGCGCCGCCGACCCGCCTCCGCCGCCACCACCGCCACCGCCACCTGTGATGAAACGCATGCCCCGCCGTTAGCTAGGTAGCCGCCTCCGACTCCTGGAGCATGAACCGCGGCGCGAGCGAACGCGGCAATGGCTCTGCAGCTGCCGCTACTGCTCCTCGGGCAGAGCAATGCGCAGACTAAAACACTGTCGAGAAAGGAGGGAGCTGGGGACACCGCGGGAGGGGCTCGTCAGATTCTTGTAGCGGAAGGAGAAGGCAATGCTAGTGGCGAGCGCGGCGGGGAGGGGAGGGCGTTGCGGTGAGGACGACAGACAGGCAGGCGACGCACGAAACCAACGCCGGCGAGCACACACGTGATTGCATGCAGGGGAGGCAAGGGAGGAGTGCATTGATGGGCAACGGACGAATAAACAGCAACGGCCCCCGCCCCCGGAAGACGCCAAGGCTGGCCGGGTCACACGCCGCTCACGATCACGATCACGATCTCTCGGCAAGGTAAGCAAGGCAAGCAACCGCGCGACAGAAACGAACAGACAGGGATTGACGCGGCAGCCAGCGGTAGAACAACGAGCTCCAAGACCATGAGAGCTAGGGGGGTTAAACAAGATGGAGATGGAGCGGGGAAGATGCTTGCACGCAAGAGGGGGAATGGGAAAGCTACAAAAGGTGGAGGGGGTGGCCTGGGGAATGAGATGCTTTGCTTCTTCCACCTTTGGAGGGAAATCTCTCGCTCTCCCTCGGGGAGTATATATATACTCCTCATCTACATACCGACATTACAGGCATGTGGATGGGGACACCCCCTCATAGTCTTCTCGTGTCGTCGTCTCTCTCTCATTTGTTTATCTACTCACTCGCTGTAGGATTAGGATTAGGATTAGAATCTCCCTTGCCACAATCAACCATGCAATGCAATGCCCCTCTTTCTCTCTCTCTGAGAAAGAGGTTTGGCTTGTGAGAGGGGCCATGGGCATGGCTCCCAGCTTGCATTGCAATTGCCATTGTGGGGGGCAGGCAGTACAGGCGTACAGCTACAGAGCAGTGGTAGCTTTCGGATTGACCAGGGTCACAGCCTGGGGCCCGTCTCGGCGTCTCTTTCGGGGCCCGTTTAGTTCACCCCAGAGTTGCGCCGGCAGAACTCGGTTGGTACTGTGGCGCACTGTAGCGTTTCGTTTTTATTTGGTAATAATTGTCCAATCGTTTACTAATTAGGCTCAAAACGTTCGTCTCACAAAGTACAACCAAACTGTACAATTTGTTTTTGATTTCGTCAACATTTAATACTCTATGCATGCATCATAAATTTAATGTGACGGGAAATCTTCTTTTTCATAGTGCCACGGCCTTTCTTTCCTCTGCTACACTGCATCGCCCTGCATTGTACAGCATTTGCATGGCATGCGAGGGATGGAGGAGGGAGGTGACCTGGAAGGCTGGAACGGGAACCAAGGCTGCTTTTCCACCCGTCAAATCCTCGTCGGCCACACCAACGGAGCAAGGGCCAAGGGCGACGCCATGCAGGCTGCAGGAAACTCGGCAAGCACCGACGCGGTCCGTGATGACTGTGAGGTTTTCAGTTACAGTGGAGTACCGGGAGCGTCTTTTCAAACCCTTCACACTGCTGCCCTGCTGGTTTTGCGGTCACTCACTCCAGCCACAGCTGGAGCTGGTTCACAGGAAATTCAAGGAAACAGCCAGCAATAGGGGAGGGGACAGGGGAGTGTACTACACATGGGAATTGGGAAAGGAAAAAAATAACCTTTTTTTTACTTTACTTTACTTGACTGAATTGTATTGACTCATTGACTAGCTGCTCTGTGGTAATCTGGATTTCCTTCTATGGATCAAGGAAAGGCCTCTGTTTTTGCTCAAAAAAAATCAAGAAAAAAAACTCTATGTTTATTACTATTTCTTTAGAGTAGTAATAACTAGTACGAGTAATTCATCAATCCAGTGGCTGCCTTTGTGTCAAAATTTGCATTTCCCTGCTTTTCACCGCAAAATCAAACAACTGTTATCTTTGTATAGTAACCACTGGTCCAACAGCAACCGACTTTTACCCATTATATATATATTCTGTGAGAGGAATCTTGGGAGAAAAGTTGATTTCTCTTCTCCAACACAACATGCATGTAGCAGAACAGAAGAGAACAGGGAAGCCTTGCCGGCCAAAGCTTGGAATATGCCTAAACCCAGCACCCGACCAGCAGATAAGATCACCACCAAGGTAGTATGAGGTATCACCTTCCTTCTTCTAGATCCATGACCTACTCTATACGGAGTACTCCTCTAGCAGGAAATCAAGAGAGGGAACAGATCATGCTACATTTTATATATACATCCAAATGAGATCCAGAAAAGGGACATGCAAGGAATGATACTGGCGTTTGACAAAGCTCTACGTGAGTACAGATTAGCCAGCAGGACTAGCCTACGCTTAATCATGCAGTTTTGACGAGGAGTTTTGTTAGCATGCAGCATGTATACTTATATATATAATAATAAGCCTAGTGACTGAGACCGAGACTGAGCATATATAGATACACATGGGCAACGGAACGGAGAGGGCAGTTGGCGTTTGCAATACGGCGACCGGGCGACGGTCCGTGCTCGAGTACCCAATGACTGGCTTGTCCTCTTGCATGCATGCACGATGCTGCTGAGGTGGCATCATCTCTCTCATCCATGTTCATCCCACGTCGGCACCACGGCCAGGCACAGGCAGGCAAGATCGCAGCACGCAAGAACAGAAGGAGAAGAAGGCTCGCGTTTAGTTTCTGTGATTCTGTCGATGCTGCAGCTGCATGATGATGATTCTCTGGATCCTCCACGGACTTCTGAATTGGGCGTCACAAGATTGCCAAGCAGATGCGTGGCTAGGGTAATTAGGTAGTTGATGACTACCAATGCAAGGGGGGTTGTTGAATTAAAACTACTAACTTTTTTGAATTAAGTGTGTGGTGCAATTAATCAGAAAGGGGGTAGTAAACAGAACGTACAGAGTGTGATGATGGTCGTGATGATGGTCGTGATGAGTGGCACAGGAGAAGGCGATCTTTGTAGGGCAATGCATGTGTGTTGGGTTAAGGGGCTGGAGAGATCCTCTACGGCTGATGGCTTTATGATGGATCCCAATGTGTGTCTCATGATGCTACTATGTATAATTAGGCTGAGATAAACTAATAATACTACAGGATATATAGCGCTGCTCGTAGTAGTGGAATAAAAAGTGGGAAATTAAAGGGAAGGTTGGGCGTGGATTGGACACGTCACCACAGCTTAATGCATGTTTGGGTTTAGTTTGTTGACTCAACAAGAATTGTTGGTCAAGGCCAAACCACACATATTCACCCTGTTCGCTTATGCTGAAATTTGGTTTATGCTGAAATGTTGCGAGAGAAAAACACTATTTCATAGCTGAAAAGTAGTTCTGAATAAGTTCAACCGAACAGAGCGATTTATTTCTAGATGAGGATCATGGAAGAGATCTCCTAAAAAAAGTGGTGTAGAAGTTTGAGGAATATAAAGGGCGCGTGGACACTGATTTGCTCTGCAAAGTTCTAATTGTGATGTGAACGGTTATGGGAATGGGAGCTTAATTCTCCTAATTTAGAGAACCTCAAATAAGCACATTGGATAGTTCATTATTATACCTGAAAAAGAAAAGGAAAAAAACACAGTGTGTGTGAGCTGACCAGAAGGGCTTAGAAAACGCAGGCCGGCAATTGGCGCACAGAGAATCCGTGGTCACGACTCACGTACGTACATGAGGCGAAGGTGGTCGGACGGGAAATCCTAACTATCAAATGTTTGCTGGGAGGAAGGACACGTATAATGAGTGGAGTAATAAAGCAAGAAATGCAGCAGGAGGTCAGCCATCACTCTCTCCATTACTAATAAAGAAGAAGAGCAAATAAATAAAGCAGCAGGCAAGCAGAGATGATCAGATTCAGAGGAAACAAAGGGAGGGCGCAACGCAGAGCGGAGGAGAAAAGAGAAAAAGGCAAAAAGCCACGCAAATCGAAAGCAGCTACTGCTCAGTCAGCCGCACTCGTTGCAGGCTCAGCGGCTCGTGAGAGCGCACATGAGGTGCTCATGAGATGGAGTACGGGTTGGCTAAGCCTGGGCAAAATACCCGATACTCGTTACCCATATCTGAATTATCTAAACCTGGACCTGAATTACCTGAATTCGAGGTACCGATCTAAAATTCGGATAGCGATTTTGATTACCCAAAATTAGTTTAGGTAATTCGGGTAGTATTCCCCGGTACCCAAATTACCTGAACTACCCGAACCCGAGGTACCTGATCTAAAATTCGGATAGCGATTTTGATTACCTAAAATTAGTTTGGGTAATTCGGGTAATATCCCCGGGTACCCAAATTACCCGAACTACCCAAACATTTATCTCGGTCTTTGTATTTATCATGTGCTGTTAGTTGAACACTTAGAACTTATCACTTTATTAGAATATAATTCTCTCTGTTTGAACAAGCGACTTTAATACATTATTCTCTACAAAATGCTATTGAAATTCTATATAAATTGCTACTGAAATTATATATAAATTGCTACTGAATATTTGTGTAGTTTGTTGTTTTTTTTGTAAATTCGGGTATATCGGGAATACCCGAACCTGAACCCGAATTATCGGGTACCCGAAATTACGGATAGTGTTTTTTCAGACTAATATCGGATAGCAGTTTTCATTACCCGAATTTTGAATTACCCGACTCGAAAAAATAGGGTAACCCGATCGCCTAGGCCTAGGGTTGGCACTGGTATTTTATACTCCTTATTATCTAGTAGTATAGTATATTGTATAGTACTAACTACCTGGTACATGCATGTTGTAAGTACTATGAATTGGGTTAGTCTTTATGACTCCATAATCAGCTAGATCCATTTGATAAAACTATACTAATAACTTGGAAATTAGTTCTAGTCTATCCAAACATATAGGCCAATTTGAACCACGCCTTGAGTTAGTCGTTAGTTCGATCCATTTGATTAGTACTCCTCAAGTTAGGTGTTTTAGAAACTCTTATGGAAATCAATGCTGAAGCTAAAAATACCAAAATGCCTCTCACGAAGTAGAGCTAAAGATGTATTGGGGAAAAAAAAAGAGAAATGTGTATTGGGGAGCTAACAGTTAGCTGACTATTAGCCGGGGATGAAACATGCACATGCACTGGTTACTAATTCTTACTAAGTGGCTATCAGCGGGAGACGAAAATGTAGCGGCAAAGGAAGGTTGGGCCGTTGGAGTGTGACGGAACCCAACCTATAGTACAGCTGCTAACGAGCACCGACGTTGGAAAAGAGATTTTATATATGAGAAAATTCCCTCGTTGCCCCTAAAAATTATAGCACTTTCTTCGTTGCCATAAAAATTTCTCAATTACCCTCACAGCCATCAAATTAATTTTGTGATTCCCTGGCTACTATTTCCGTCACTTCCCGTTAGCAACGCCGTTAGATGGGGCTAGGCGCGGCCAGGCCGGCCCACAGGCGTCCGTGGCGCGCCGGCGCGGGTCAGTGCGAAGAGGTCGGAGGCCGCGGCCGGCGCCGCTCGGCGTGGCGCGATCCAGCGCGAGGTGACAGGAGATCGGGGTGGCGGCCGGCAGCGACCGCAGCAGGCGCTCCGCGGCGCGGAGCGACGACGGGGACGAGGACGGCGAGCTCGCCAGATCGGAGCCGACCTCCACGACGCGTCCCTGTCTGTCCCTCCTCCTTGCTCTGGTTCGGCACGACGCCGGACACGCGTTCATCGGGTTCTGCCGCCGAGCCGTCGCCGTAGTTCGGCTATAAAATGCCGAGGCCGCCGTCATGGAGGCCATTGCGGTCCGCACCAAAATTCACAGCACACAAGCCGCATCTCTCCAATTCCTTGCACCTACGGCTACTCGAGGTTCCTAGCTATCCACTGGGGAAGACAGTAACAAGTATCATTCACTAGCGGACTCAACCGAAAGCTAGCTTTCCGGCATTGAATTGTTGGCGCCAGGAGTCAGGACTCAGGACTGCCTGCATCTGCATCTGCATCTGCATCTGCATGGGCACTGGCACGGGAACAGACTAAGCGACGTACTCCTATGGGCGAATGAATGAAGGAGGGTCCGGAGGTGGTCGGCGTCGGCGTCGAGGGCGTCGGTGGCAGGTTTGTCACGGAGAAGGCGTGCCTGCCTTCGTTCCTGCCGCGCTGCACTGCATTCTGTTCTGCCGCGGCGCGCCTGTTCGGCTGTGCGAGCGAGAGCAGAGGAGGAGGAACAGGCCGAGCAGTGCAGACATGCAGGTGTAGCACGTACAGCGGCAGCCAACAGCAAGGGCCAAGGGTCTGCTGGGCTGTAGCGAGCGAGAGGAGGAGACGGGGAGGGACCGAGGGACAGGGCCACAGCGTCGCTTTCGCGGGCAGGACGCAGGACGGCAGGAGCCGTCGCTGTCCGAGTGTCTGGTCCGGACGCAAATGCAAATTGCAATTGCATGGATCGGAGGTCGGAGGACGCAGGAGGGAGGAGGACGTCCTCCCTGATCTCTCTCTCGCCCGGGGAGGGGGAGGCGATGCCGACGACGGCCACTGGCCACACCGAGTACTGTGCAGGCAGCTGGCAGTAGCAGTACTAGTCCGGGCGGGCGGCGGCCCCTCACAGTTCGGCTGTTATTGCCGCCGAGTAGGCCCATGTTTAGTTCTAACCCAAAATATCAAAAAGTGCTACAGTAATCATCACATTAAATGTTTGTGGTCCGTGTATGGAGCATTAAATGTAGACGAAAAAAAACTAATTACCGTAGAAAATTACGAGACGGACGTTTTGAGCCTAATTAATTCATATTTGAATACTAATTACCAAATAAAAACGAAAGTGCTACAGCAACCCAAAATTCCAACCTCCAAGAACTAAACACGCACTAGCTCTCGGAGTCGGACCATTCATCCGCTGCAACAGTGCGTGTGCATGTGACTGCCGTGCAAGGACTGATGGTGGATGCAGTAGATAATAACAGGCCACCACGACACGTACTCGACCGCGCGGCACTAATCATGGATTTGATGCTTTGTCACCTTGACCTTGACCTTCCCGATCCCCATGCATGCCTAGCTACAACATGGATAGCCTACCATAGCAGCATGTCAACTTGTCAATGCAATGCGACTAGCCATGGCCCTGGCCTGGGGAGAGAGATAAGAGATCCAGGAGAATGAAGCTAAATGCTCTGTTCGCTTGACTGATAAGTCATGGCTGAAAATACTGTTGGCTGATTTGTTGTGAGAGAAAAATATTATTCATTGACTAAAAAAATAGACTTATAAGCAAGCGAGAAGGGCGAGCTAACAGGAGTCCAGGAGGGCGCCGTAATCACGCAGAGATAGACGCCAAATCGTCCGTCCTGCATCTGCATGCCCATACACCAATGATGATGATGCAGACGGAGCATCTGCTTTTCGATCCTCCTCTCCCGCCTGATTATGCGCCTAACCGCTAGCCTTATTACCCTACCCCGGCCCCGTCGTCAGTTGCCACGGCCGCCCTCATTCTCCCGCGCGCCCCGGCCCGTGAACTAATCAATCGTAGGTACTCCGATCCGTCGCCATCACGAGCGACAGCGGCAGCTGCTACTATCAGGCAAATGGATTCCAATGGAATGCGTGTTCCTGCAAGTTTGCAACTGTGATCATCTCTCAACCGAACGAACGGTAGGAGTTCAGTTGTGATTGTCGTCAAAAGTCAATAATATAAGCACCTGACGGAACAGGGCCCCGAACCGATTCCGATGAACCGTACCGTACGTACTCCTTACTGCTATTTCATGTGCAGAGGTTTTGGACTCTGGTGGTGGTACGTAGATTAGTACTCAGATGTAGTTTCATATAACAATACACACTTTGTCTAGATGTTTTTCACGATTTGTTAGTTACTTCATTAGGCAGCATATGTATGACGATGGTAAGTAGATGATGATCCTTGGAATCGTAGATATATTATTGAAATACTAGCTACTTCTACAGTACTAGTGTGTACTACTCTGCAACTTAATTTACAGTTACAGGGCCGTCAAGTGTGGACAGACAGTTATATTCTTTGCAACAAGAGTGGAACACATCAGAGGAGAATAGAATCGTCGTCTATTTGCTTTATCGGTTTTATTCGATATGCCATGCATGATCCCTCGTGTGTGTCTATATATATATATATATATATATATATATATATATATATATATATATATATATATATAAAGCGAGTACCTCCGTATGCAATACTAGTAGTCTAGTCCAAACTCCAAAAGGAGCTAGAGGACCTAGCAAGCTAGTTAACCATCTAGTATCCGATCCTTTACTCACAGTTCAAACTGCCTTAAGTATGCAGTGCCGGTGTTCAGGCAATGCATGCAGTGTATGCCTTAAGTATGCAATTGATATACTCTTTTTCTTTCACTGTTCAGGCAATGCATGCAGTGCCGGTGTCCTGCCCTAGCTAGTGTAGTAATGCATATGCATCGTCAAGCAAAGTCAAGCTGACAATATATACTAGTCCTAGTGTTAAAGGATTAAGTATGTGCGTGAGTGCGTCTTTGTACAAGGATCCTAATTTTGATCGCTATGATCACAGCCACTCTGCTCTTCGTTTCAGACGAAACCAGTGTAATGTGGTTACTACGCTGCCTTGATCTTATCGATCCCCATCCCTACTCCCAAGGACACTGCACACTTGTATTTTTATCAGTACTATCTAGCGCTCTTTAGTCTAGGGGTGTTTATTCCTCTTCTAATTTAGTCACGGTTTTATCGGATGTTTGACGCATACATAGAGTATTAAATATAGACTAATTACAAAACTAATTGCATAATTTATGACTAATTTATGAGATGAATCTTTTAAGTCTAATTAGTCCATGATTTGACAATGTTGTGCTACAGTAAACATGTGCTAATTAGGCTTAACCTACTAAATTTTAGTCACCGGATCAAAACATCCCCTTAATTTGTCATGAAGTGTAGTTCGATAGCAATGTTTGTACTATATGTAAAGGTTTTTTTTTAGTTAGAGAAAATGAGTAATGATGATCAGTGCTGTGTTTGGGAAGAAATTAAAAACCCTGTCCATGCATGTTATTGTGTTAAAGAGACCGAAACCTGACAAATGTTCATGATAACAGCATGAACTAATGCATTGAAGCGATTGATCTCTCTGGTGACGACGGCGAGGAAGCTAATCTTGTTCCATGTTATTTTAGTTGTGTGCATGTTTTGTGCATGGCAACAGGACTACAAGTGTGCAACAGAAGAGAATATAATGTACGGAATCATCTCGATCAGCATGCAGATCACTACGACTTACTAATTGGGAGTCAGTTCTCCTCAGTGTATCACTGCTTTATATATGCCACTTTTTATTATTCGAGAAGAGAATATAACGTACGGAATCATCTCGATCAGCATGCAGATCACTACGACTTAGTAATTGGGAGTCAGTTCTCCCCATTGTATCATTGCTTTATATATGCCACTTTTTATTATTCGATTCAATCCTTCATCAGACGGAGTAAGTAAGAATATATAATTAATGACCTATAATCCTTCATTTCTTTACGGTGTGAAGTACTGACAGGATTGGGAATTGAAGTGGGAACAGAAGCGAATAGGATCGATCATCATCTCATCGTGGCACTGCTTGTGGGTTAATGACATGCATTGTATCATCGCTTTTGTCACTTTTTTATGTTGGGTCCTTGAAAGGATACTCTAGTTGAGATCCTTTAATTCGGTTAGTGAAACATAGAGCGTTGTATTGGTACTGACGGTGAGGAGCCACAGCCACGGCACATAAACAAGAAAGGCACCCTCTCTGTTCAGTGTTCAGTGACTGTACGTTGAGACAGGCCAGTGTCGTGAGCATATAGTAGCTAATAACGCCTTGTTTAGTTGGGAGAAGTTTGAAATTTTGGCTACTGTAGCACTTTTGTTTTTATTTGGTAATTAGTATTTAATCATGGACTAATTAGACTCAAAACGTTCGTCTCGTGATTTCCAACCAAACTGTGCAATTAGTTTTTTTCGTCTATATTTAATGCTCCATGCACGTATCGTAAGATTCGATGTGATGGCTACCGTAGCACTTTTTGGGAAAAGTTTTTACAACTAAACAAGGCCTAAGTAAAATGCATGCAGCAAAGGTCAAGGGAATAATTAAGCTGACAATGTACTAGTGATTTTATATAGTAGTCGCCGTCTTTCTAGATGGGTCCTACTTTTGATCACTACAATCAGCATTCAGCACCACCCGGCCCTACTGTTCGTTTCAGACGAGATCAATGTAGATTACCCTGTGGATGCCCATCCCAAGTATGCACTACTTTGAATTTACCACCGGTGTAAGTGTCATCATGGGTCAAAATGTATGCTAGTTTTTGGCTCTCGGTGAGAAAAGAAGAGATCAGATATATATCTATCTATGTATGGCCATTGGTAATTGGAGAATAAAAGGCCGGCGCATGATGTGGGCTGGCGATCTGCCGGCACCCATGATGCTGCACGCACGGCAACCAAATCTGCCAAAGCCCAAAGGGCGCTGTAGTAGAGTACTCCTATGCATGCATGGAATACATACAGGCAGCAGCGTGAGTGGCAGTGCAGTGCAGTGCATTGGTGTGCAGACGAGACGGTGTGGCATGAGAGGCGAGAGGTAGAGAGACAGACGTACGAAGCCCGAGAAAGTGGCAGCACTGTATATGTACTGGTAAATAGTACTACAAGCCTTCTCTTGCCCCGATGGATTTATGGAAAGGAATTGAAGGACAGAAGGAGCAGGAGGACTCCATGGTAGTGGTAGGCCATGTGAAGATGATGAACAGAAGAGAAGAGAGAAGTTGCCTGCAATGCATGCGTTCCTATTCCAGGTTTCGATGGACGGCTCACGGCCGGGCGAGAAAATGACTGTGTGAGAGAGAGGGTACAATAATAAGTACTACAAGGGGCTTGATTCAGAGGAAAACAGAGGAAGAGGCGGCTCTCAGTGGGTGGCAAACTGGCAATGGCATGCACGCATGCATGCCTTGCAATTGGCAAGTGCTGAGACCGAGAGATTCTCCGCGCGCGGAAGAGACAAGCGCGACCTGGCATGGCGTGCCCATGGCCATGGTCCATGGTCCATGGGGACACTGCCACTGCCACACACTGGGTCTCGCTCTCGCATCTCGCATCTCGCCTCGGACCAACGTCCAATGCGGTGCAAACTGCAAAGAAAGACGCAGTGAGTGGCTGCGTGCGTGGAAGACGGTGCATGCAGTGCAGTGCAGATCGCCTGTCTGTCGGCGCGTATTTAGTTGGGTGAAAGTTGGAAATTTGGCTACTGTAGTACTTCGTTTTTTATTTGGCAAATAGTATTCAATCGTTGACTAATTAGGCTCAAAACATTCGTCTCGTAATTTTCAACCAAACTGTGTAATTAGTTTTTTTCGTCTACATTTAATGCTCCATATATATATCGTAAGATTTGATGTGAAGGTTACTGTAGCGCTTTTTTAAAATTTGGGATGGTAACGAAACACGCGCTCACCCTGTGGCGGTGGTCTCGGCCTTGGCCCCCTTGGGAATGTGGAGGCGTGCGTGGTCTCTGGCCCTGTGGCCGCTTCTCCTTGCTTCCATCCTTGCAGGCGAGCATGCATGGGTGCACGCTGTCGGTCAGGCTCGGGGGCCGGGGCTCCCGAGTGCCCCACCACCTCAGCTCGCCGACGGCCGACTCACCCGCCGAGCCTGACGCCGATGCCGGATTCAATTCCCCTCTACCTATCTCCTTCCCTGACGACGGCTTTGGCGTTTGTTTGCTTCGTCTCCTGCTCTGCTCTGGGCTCCCCGACCTCCCGGCCGGGTTCGATCTTGCTTCTCCTTCTCCGGGAGACCGGACATGCTCTCGCGTCCGACCGCAACCAATCAAGCAAAGGGGCGAAGGGCAAAGCAAGCGAAAACCAACAATTGACTGATATTCTCTGCAGTCTGCACGCCACTCGGCTCCACTCCACTTCTTTCGCCTGAATGCATGGAATGGCTCTGGCCGAACGTGTGTGCAAATAGATTTATTCCAATTAATTACAAAAAAACATAGATTTAAAGTCACAGTAAAAACTTTGTACTAAAGCATACCATGTTATATCTTTACTGTGTAGATCTACTCATATGGAGTCCAACAAAATTAGACTTTCTATTTTATGATTTTTCTGTGATTTACTATGATTTTTCAAAAATTTAGCCGAAATAAATAAAAAAGATAAAGATAAAACCGCCTTCAAAACTGCTTATAACAGGGCCATGGAGGTAAGATGAATGGTTTTAAAAGTTGAGGGAGGTATTTTACCCGGCTTTGGAGTCCATGGAGGAAAAGCAGACTTTCGCGAAAATTGAGGAGGGTACTGTGGACTTTTTTTATATTAAAATCCTTCTCGAAAATAGAGACCCACCGCACGTTGCCCTGGCCCATATAAGGCCCGATTGGCACCTGACGCTACTCACTTTCTCCTAGGCCCACACGTAAGCCCATCTGTGAGGCAGCTTCTTAATGGACCATAAAGACTAGGTTCGTCGTTGGAAGTGGAAGATACACAAACATATGGGCCGCTTACTTTGAAAAAAAAAGCCCCCCTTCTCAACCTGGATCTTTGTGTTGTACTTGTTAGCGTGACCGCACGTTACGAAAGATTGAACATCAGCACTACCCCAAAGAATACACAAAGGAGCACGTCATGGGTCAAACAAACGATCAGTCAGTCACGCCATTACAACCTTATTTGGCACGGCTTGACCGACTTAGACTTCAAAGGGAGATGTGTGAAACAAATGACATGACATACACTTCTATGCCACTTAATTCCTCCCTGCTAGAAAATTTGATGTTTTGCTCGCAAATTTTTTTTTGATGTTTTACGATTTAAAAATTGTCTCGAAAATTTTTATGCATTTAGCTCTTATAAATAACAGATTGGATCCATATCAGCACGAGGTTTCGGCTTATATGGAGACTCCATTCATTCTTTTTAATAGCTGCTTATATTTCTTAATTAACATGTGTATGCCTTAATTAGCATAGATCAGCTTCAATAAGGTCATGTTTAGTCTCCTAAGAAAAATGAGGTTGCGGTGAAAAAATTAAAATGAGATAGATCCTAGAATCCAACTATCTATGCAAAACCTTTTATGGCCCCTTTGGAACGTAGAATTTTGACAGAAATCATGCTGGAATTCTATATGAACCAGCTCAATTTCGCATGAAAAATACACGTTCAGAGAAATTTCACGTGTTGTAACGAGTGCCTTTGGATAATTTCAATTTCACTATGCAAAGGCAATATTCATTATGTGATGTGATCCACACTTTTTTCATCCACATTCTAGCTATGAGAATGAGATCCAAAAAGAAATACATAAGTAATTATCATTGGGCACTAAAAGTTGAGCTTGGCTCATGAAAAAATTATAACGAGCCGAGCCGAGTCGGTTCAAGCCAAATTGATCAGAGCCGAGCGAGCTAACGAGTTGCGAGCTTTTTGTCGGGTCCTAATTCTAGTAAATAAAACTCGTAAAACATGTAAGTATTTCTGTTGGGGTGGGGGAAGAGTACTCTACCTCGCACACTCGAAAAAGGAAATAAATAAATAATGAACCGCATGCAAGCCTTAATTGAATGAAGCAGCACGTACACACATATATAACGCGTAGACGACTTTTAGCCAGATGAAAATAGTAACTGATTCAAATTCAAATCGCAAAGGCCGATCGAGCGGATCGGAGGAGCCGCGGTAGTGTGTATACCTGCAGGCAGTATCTCCGACTTCATCCCGATCGAGATCGTGCCCTTAACCCGCCCTGCCGGGTTCCGTGCCGCCGCCGCCGCCTGGATCCGGCCGGCCGTTGAGTTCGCCGCCGCCGGACGATCCCGCTAGCTGCCCAACGAGACTAAACACAGCTTCATCAATATAATACCTGATTTGACATGCACAAACGAACGATGATCGGACGTCGTCGTACCACGTTGACGAGATGAGGAATTGGCTGGCTCAACCTGGACGGCGACGTGCGGCGGCGCAAGAGGCTGCCGTTGCCAGCGGGTAGGATCGGAGTAGCTAGGACGAAGGAGCCACGCCACACCCTATACTCGTGACCTCCATCTCTCGCGTCTGTATATATACTGCCACCCTCGGCGCCACTAATAAGCTGCCACTGCCACTGCCACTGCTAGTTGCCGCGTGCATGCATGCCGCAGCGCGACTCGCGTGAGCCCCGGCGGTTTATGTGCCGGCCAGCAGGCCGGGCGGGCGCCTGCAGTGCAGTGTGCAGTGCAAGCAGGGAGCGATCCGCACGCCGGTATGCGTTGTGTGCTGCAGCAAGCTAAGCAGCCACACGGGAACTGCGTTCTCGCGGCTCGGCGCTTTCCATTCGTCCCCTGGTTTTGTTTCGCTGAAGAGTGACGAACTGACGATGGCTACTCCGTACGTACGTTACAGTTTCTCTCAGCCGACTTATCGGCCAGAATCTACGGTATTTTTCTCTCGTAATAAAACAGCTTCAGGCGGCTGAGCCGGCTTATGTATCAGCCAACTTCCAACCTGGAACTGGAAGTATTGACTGCAATGCAGTTGCAGCTTCGGATCCAGGAGGAAGCCTCTCCGCGAAACAACTGGCCGGGCCGGCCGCCCTCGACTAGGCTACTCTGCTTCTGCTACTGTTGTTGCTGTTGCTTGTTCATCTTCGTTCACATATGCATCGTGCATCTTCCATCGTCGTCGCCTGCTTGTTTGGCTTCGGGTGGCGGAGTTACGAGCAGGGTTCAAAATTTCGGCCGGATCGGAAATTCGGTTACAAATACTGGTGTTTAGATGTACATCCTAAAATACAGTACATTCTGGTCATTTTTAGACAAAATAAACGAGAGTGCAATAGACGTATGTACCACTCATTTAACTTCCTAATCTATTGAAATCTGATTCTACTGCGTATAATTAAAGGGTGAACTCTGAGTCTCCTTATACAAAATAATCACGTATTTTTATTTAAATAAACATTATCTTCTTATTTCCCTAATGTACTTTATTTTAGGATAAATTTCAAATGCCGGTACGGAGGGAGTAAGTCTGAAGAAACTAGATTACACTCGTCTATCCAGCACACCAACTGGGCCCAAAAGCATTACAAACTGGGCCCAAAAGCATTACACTCGCCTTCCTTAGTTGGCCAGCCCAGCCCAGCCCAAGTACCGCCAGAAACAGAAGTTCGTTCGCGGGTGGGCCCAGTGACGTGGCTCGGTGGCGTGCGTGTCAAACCGGTGGAGCCGCTCCTCCTACTCCGCCGCCTCGCTTCGCTATCGGCTATCCCCCCTTCTCCTCCTCCTTTCCTCTCCGTGAACTTTTAAATCACGCACACAAGCGACGCCGGAAGGTAATTAAAAACCGGCAATAATTCGCGGAATTCCCAACGCCCCCCCTCACCCTCACAGCGGACTCCCCAATCCAACCCAACCCCAATCCGCCGGCACCGGCGGCGGTGCGGTTCCGGTGCGTTTCCACCCGTTTCCTGGGGCCCAATCCCACCGTCTCCTCGCCCACCACCCCAAATCGCATTGCGGATTTTCGGTTGCTGGACTTTTTCCCCTCCCCGTGATTTTTTCTGCGCGTTCTTCGATCAGGGGCGCGCGCGATTGGATCGGCGCGGGCTCGGCTTCCCCTTGAGCGGCGCGGATTCGTGCCCGATCGGTGGGCTGCGGCGGCGGCGGAGGCCTCGGGGTGTGATCTGCTGCGTCCGGCTTCCTCTTGGTACGGGGAGGCAGATTTTTTTTTTCTCTCGAGCGAATCGAATCGACGGTTGCTCGCTCTCCTCTCGTCGACTCGGGATTGAATTCGCGGCAGATGTCTCCCATGTACCCATTCCCTCACATCACAGCTTCTGTTCCTTGGCAGGGAGGGGAGGGGGAGGAGTGGAATGGACGGGGAAGCGTTCCGGGTGGGTGCTGGCCACTTGGCGGCCGCCTACCCCTCCGGCGCCGCCATGGAGGATCCGAATCAGAGCCAGAACCAAAGCCAGTTCCTGTTCAGCTCCAAGTCCGCCGCGCCGCTGCAGCTCTTTGGAAGCACCGCGGGTAAGATGGATAACCTTCCTGCTTATCTCGTTGCCACGTGATTTTTCCTGACTCCGAACGGTTTACTAGCAGATTTGTACGCGGATGGTATCTCCGGGATGTAGCCAATATTGCTGCGTTAGTTCTGTGTGCCAATATTGCTGCGTTAGTTCTGTGTGTTCCTTGAAAGTTTGTGTGCTAGAATAATGTTCCATTCCACCCACTTACCATTCGGTCATGTGAAATATGTCAGTAACATCTAATTTTTGTCTGCAATGGCAGCGAAATTTAATCTCACAGAAGCGGTCAGAGTCATTTTGACAATTCTAACAATGAAAACACTCAGCTCGCTGGTAGTCATGACATTATCCTGGACCTACCTTGCTTTTTCATAGACCTATACACATTGGCATCCATATTTTCGGTGAAACTAATTAATTGAATTATGCCTTCTTGCCACACTACTGAATTTCTATCCCCTTTTTTGCTGACCAATTTTTGTGTTATTATATTAATGCAGTCCCCGCGGTTGGTCCTGCTGGTTATTGTAATTACACTGGAAACACCCACCTTCCTGTTATGAACCAAGCAAGGACTTCAAACATTGACGCAGGGACTGAGAAGCTGCTGAAGCTTCAGATGTCCTTGAACGACTATCATCAACAGAATGCTGATCGGTTAGCGCGTGTTGGCAATCCAAGTGCTGTGTCAACTGGTCTGAGGCTGTCTTATGAGGATGATGAGCACAATTCGTCGATCACGTCTGCTAGTGGTAGCATGACCTCGTTGCCTACCACAATGTCTTCTGTTGATGATCTCATGGCTGAACTGGACAAAGAAAACAGAGAGATTAGCTATTACTTAAGACTTCAGGTAAATATTCAACGCAGCTTCATTCATCGATCAAATCCTGGATATTGTGTTTTATGGGACAACAAGGATGCAATGAACAAATAAATAATTATTTATGAATTTCTTATTTGATTATTCCATAATGGAAACAGTGGTAGACCTTTATATAGTTTAATATTAATATTTGAACGGTTTAGTTATCTAAATATGCTGTGTCAGAACATTGGCAGATACATTGGCTTGCTGTAGTGCATTGATTCTCCTCCTGCTTTCAGTTTCTATGCAGAACATTCGAATCAGTTATGCATACCATGTTATAATGAGAATATATGAGATAGTGCGCTTGGTTCTCTATTTTAGTGTCTATTGTTTTGATCTTGTATGTTACATGGGTCTAACTGTTTGATTTGAAATAATACACCTTTATATAGTTTAATATTAACATTTAAATGGTTTGAGTTATCTAAATATGCTGTGTGAGAACATTGCAAGATACATTTGCTTGCTGTAGCCTGTAGTGCATTGATTCTCCTGCTTTCAAGTTCTATGCAGAACATCCAAATCAGTTATGCATACCATGTTATCACGATAATATATGAGTTTGGTTCTCTATTTTAGAGTCTACCACTAGTTTGATTTCTTCTTATAACCCCTTTCCACTTCATGGCTCTTATTATTCCCCACAGGCAGAGCAAATTGGCAAGCAGATGAAGGAGGCGAACCAGCGGCGGATGATTTCTTTCCTGGCGAACCTCGAACGATCGGTGGGGAAGAAGCTGCGGGAGAAGGAACTGGAGGCGGAAGCGATGAACAGGAAGAGCAAGGAGCTGAATGAACAGATCAGGCAAGTCGCCATGGAAGTCCAGTCATGGCAGTCAGCGGCCATGTACAACCAGTCGGTCGCCAACAGCCTGAAGACCAGACTGATGCAAGTGGTGGCGCAGAGCACCAACCTCACCAGAGAAGGCACCGGCGACAGCGAGGAGGCCGACAACGCTGCCTCCAGCCAGAACCCCAACGCCGGAGCTGGAGCCACCCCTGAGGGCTTCTTCCAGTCTGGCCTCCTTGGCAGCGATGGTGGCAGGGGCACGACGACGACGGCTACCGTCGGGCTGGGGGCTTGCAGGTGGTGTGGTGGGAAGGAGGCGTCAGTGCTGGTGATGCCGTGCCGCCACCTCTGCCTGTGCATCGACTGCGAGAGGGTCTCCGACGTGTGCCCCGTCTGCCGGTTCCCCAAGAGCGGCTGCGTGGAGATCAACATGTCCTGACAAGGACCTATGTAAGGACGCTCGATCGAAATTGGCGGGTAGAGTATACACAGTAACTAGTAGATGGTAAGCGTGTTCGTACAGCGGTGTACATGTCAGCATGTTTTCCCTTGGCTGAGTTCTGGACCTCAGTTGTCCAGGTGTAAGGTCGGCCCTGTTCGGCTGGTATTAAATCGGCTTCTGCTGATTTGTACGGATTAAAGCCGGCTGAACAGTACAAGCGAACAGAGCCGTCACTCCCCCCGCTTGGGGTTTTATCAGAAGGTAAAGGAGATCAGGTTTGCGTCTTGCAATCCATGTGCATTCTACAGAACATCCTCATTCTATTGGATCCTTTCGGTTTTGCCAGTAATATAAATGTATAAACGTGTGCTAGGAATTGCACAGATGGCTTACGCTAAAATGTTGTGAGAGAAAAATACTGTTCGTTCGTTGAAAAGTACTGCTGCGGAGCGTCCCAACAGCGCTCCCGTTTGGTCTGCGCAACGTCGTAGAGACCGTTGGCCACCCTGTGGCGCAGCGCACGCCCTCATTCCCTACGAACGATGTGTTCGTGGGGATGACCGAATACATCGCGGAATCTTTCCATGACCTTTTTGCAGGAGAATCGGAGTCGCCCTCCGACTCTGACTCCAGCAGGGGGAGCCATCACCCCTCACGAGAATGTTTCATGGCAGGTACCCCCGAGGGATACATCGAAAGCATCCACGAGGGAGGGGCTACCCCAATAGACGACCTCGACGACGAGGTCGAGGGGGATGCAGGGGCCCCACCACGCCTATGGATAGAGCAGCTGAGGGCGTGGCACCAAGAGCTCGAAGAAGCACGACTCTAGCTTGAACAGGAACACGTGGAGCTCGAGCAAAAGATCGAGCGCCACGGAGACGGTGTGCGTGCGCGCGTCGTGGTCCGCGACGTGAACCGAAGGATCATCGAGGATGACAAAGCCCTCCCACACTTCACTCGAGCAAGCCAGAACATCGCTGTCGCGGTGGCCTTGCTCCGGGGCTTCCGGAGCTCACGACACCCGAGGATTGTAGGGCCCATCACGAGATTCGCACGCTACTCGAGCGTACGGCGCGTAGCAGGCCGAGAGCTCGCTGTCCCGACGACGCGAGCTCAACGCCAGCCGGCACGCGCCCTCAGGGCGACCCGACGGGGACGTGTTAGTCCACCAGGCGCAGCGAGGCGGCAGGCCGCGTGCCACAGCCCTGGTGCATGAGCATCTCGGCCTCCACCATGACGCGCGCAACACCCTGGATGCCCGCCGGCGTGCCAGCGGCAATGAGAGGGAGGAGGCTAGCCACGGCTACCACCCTCGTCGTGGTGGACGCTACGACAGCGGCAAGGACCAAAGGCCGAGCCCCGACTTGCTAGGACCTCAGGCCTTTGGCCGACACATCCTCAACGCCGTCTTCCCACCGTGGTACCGACCGCCGACCAACATCCCAAAATACTCTGGGGAAGCAAACCCCGGACTGTGTGTAGGGTCGAGATGGCGGACTAGAGGGGGGGGGGTGAATAGTCCTTTCTAAAATTAATTGCGTCGACTAACCGAAATAAGTGCGAAATTAAGACTATCGGTCTAGCCAAGACTACACCCCTCTATCTATGTTCTCTAGCACCTTCCAAAGATACTAATTAAGCAACAAAGGTACCCGGCTAGCTAGAGCTCACCTAACCAATTTTAAAAGCAAGGTCACACAAACCTATGCCACTAGTACTTTAAGCAACAGGAGAGCTCCTACACATGCTAGTAAGCAAAAGCACAAAGCCACCTAATGCTCAATAACAAGGCAACCAATGCCAAATTAGAGAGCACAATTACTTAGCTACACAAACTAAGTAATGTGACTAACAAGGTTACACAAACCAAATTAGCCACGCAAGGGAGCTACTTCTATGCTACACAAGCAAGAAGGCAACTAGTAAGCTACACAAGCTCAATGTATGCAAAAGTAATTACAAGCTTGTGTAACGAGGATGCAAACCAACGGGAAGAATAAGGTTGACACGGTGATTTTTCTCCCAAGGTTTACGTGTTTGCCAACACGCTAGTCCCCGTTGTGTCAACTGCTCACTTGGTGGTTCAGCGGCTAATTGGCATCACCCGCCAAGCCCGCACGTCGGGCACCACAAGAACCTACCCCTAAAGTGAGGGTAGCTCAATGACACGCTCAACTAGAGTTGCTCTTCGCGGCTCCCGCGGGGCGAGCACAATGCCCCTCACAAAGCTCTTCTCCAGAGCACCGCACAAGCTTCTTGCGGGCTTCAACGGAGACCACCACCAAGCCGTCTAGGAGGTGGCAACCTCCAAGAGTAACAAGCACCACCGGCTTGCAACTCGATCACCTAGTGCCACTCGATGCAATCCTCACGATGCAATTGCACTAGAATCGCTCTCTCACACAATCGAATGATCACTATCAAGTATATGTGAGATGGTGGGCTCCCAAGCACTACTACACAAGCCACCAAAGCTCTAGTGTGCTCAGCTACTGGCCCAAGGCCGACCATGGCTTCTATTTATAACCCCACGAACAAATAGAGCCGTTACCCCTTCACTGGGCAAAAGTCGGGACGACCGGACGCTCTGGTCCGATCGATCGGACGCTGGACCTCAGCGTCCGATCGTGCGGTGCACACCACGTGTCCCCTGCTTCAAATACTACTCGCCCGATCTCAACGGTCATCTGTCGACCGGACGCAACAGCTTGAACTGACCGGACACGGCAACCCCAGCGTCCGGTCGTTTCCAGTAAGGTACCAGACATGACCGGACATGTCTGGTCGGTCGCAATCAGACGCAGCACCAGCGTCCGGTCACTTCTAGCTTCTCTGCTCTACCTACGTCATCACACATCACCCTGACTAGATGCACACAGTCAGCGTCTGGTCACTTCCAGCGCTAGTGTCCGGTCGATGACCGATGCTTGCACGCTGTCTGCCATCACTGACCAGACGCTGGAACCCAGCGTCCAGTCACTGCGTGACCAGAGTCCGGTCCACTCTGTGGGACCTCTCTTTTCTATATAGGGCGTCGGTGGAGTTTCAAACCCCTCTCGCCTTCGTTACATCGCCATGTTGATCCACATCAACTCCAACTTCTTCTCCTTTGTAAATGTGCCAACACCACCAAGTGTACACCACCATGTGTATGTGTGTTAGCTTTTCACAGACATTTCCCAAAGGATTAGCCACTCAACTTGCCACTCCACTCAATCCTAGCGATGATGCAAAGTTAGATCATTCGAGTGGCACTAGATGACCGATATGCAAATAAGTTGCCCCTCTTGATAGTACGACCATCTATCCTAAACCCGGTCATCAACTTCTCTACACACCTATGACCGGTGAAATGAAATACCCTAGGTTATACCTTTACCTTGCGCATTCCATTCCATCTCCTCCAATGTTGATGCAACACATGCATCAACATGATCAACAATGATATGATTCACTTCATATCATCACGTGATCATATTGGTTCATCGATCTTGACATCACTTGCTTTTCACCGTTGCCTTCGTCCATCGGCGCCAAGTCTTGCTCAAGCTTCACCGACACGCGGTCCATCGCTCCAAAACCTCTGACTTACCCTTCACGCTTGCAACCGGTCCATCAAGCCAAGTCTTGTCTTGATCTTCTCCACCTTGATCACATGACTCAATGTCATGTCTCATGTGCAATGATCTCCTTCATTATTACATGTGTGAGCTTTGCAACATCTCCAATCCATTTTCACCTTCATGACATATGTTGCTCACACATATGTACCTATAGACTAATCACCTGTTTATCTCATAGAAACACAATTAGTCCACCTAGGTTGTCACTCAATTACCAAAACCACATAAGGACCTTTCACTGTGGCTCAAAAGCCAGTGGAGTGGATAGTGATAGTTTCATTATCCACAAACTTTCATTGTTCTTGGCCGATTTGGCGCGAACGTGGTTGGAACACCTTTCACCCAACCGAATCCAAAGTTGGCTGGACCTAAAAGAGATATTTATGGGAAACTTCCAGGGCACATACGCACATCCTGGGAACCCACGGGATCTCAAAAACTACCAATAGAAGTCTAGAGAAACTCTTCGTGGGTACATTCGATGCTTCTCCTGGCAGTGCAATGAGCTGCACGACGTCGTCGACGTCGATGTCATAGGAGATTTCCTATCCGGGACCACATGTGAGTATCTGGTTCACAAGCTAGGATGTAAGGGCCCGCGAACCACCTAGGAGCTCCTCGACATCGCCACTAGCCAAGCCTCTAGCGAGGAGGCGGTCGGGCCGATTTTCGACCACCCCAAGGGCAAGGCAAAGCGAGACGAGGACTCCGGTGAAGGCGCCTCCAACCGCCCCAATAAGAAGAAGAACAAACAATGGCATGAGGGCTTGCTCGTGGCCACTACTGACTTCAAGGGGGGTTGGAAGTCCATCGAGGGTACCTCGGACCACTTCGAGAAGCTGCTTGAAGGGCCATGCCCGAACCATGCTTTCCTCGACGAGCACCTATACAAGGACTACGTCCTCATGAAGCAGTTCCCACGGTGCTCTAGAGCCTGAGGACGACCCCCAGCTGGGCCATCGGCTACACACCATTCTTCATGGTCTACGGTTCCGAGGCTATCCTCCCAACAGATCTCGATTATGGAGCACCGAGGGTTAGGGCATATGACGAACAGGGAGCCAAGGTGTCCCTAGAGGATTCCATGGACCAGCTAGATGAAGCGCGCGATGCTGCCCTCCTCCACTCAGCCAAGTACCAACAAGCATTGCGCTGGTACCACAGCCATCGAGTACGGGGTCGGGCCTTCAACATCGAGGACCTAGTGCTCTGTCTCGTCAACAAGAACCGCCACAAGCTCTCTCCGCCATAGGAGGGACCGTACGTCATCGTGGAGGTGCTCTGACCAAGCACCTATAAGCTCAAGACCATCGATGGCGAAGTCTTCATCAATGTCTAGAACATCAAATAGCTACGTCGCTTTTACCCTTAATCTACGCACGCATTCTCTTATCGATTTTGCTATCGACTCCTCGATCTTTAGTGACACCCGATCCCAGCAACGGTAAGGGGTCGGGCCTCACTCGGGAACTAATAAGAGCATATCTACCCGGTAGACATTCTCTATGTCCGATCCTTTCTCACGTTAAGATCTAGAAGTAAGGGTTGTGGAAACAAACGTTGAGTAAAACTGGTCGGACCGTAAAAAACCTATGCCTCAGCGGCTATGGTGTTTTTTCTCACTAGCGTGATCAGAGTTTTTTCCCCGCACCCCGAGCATTTTAGCCTTAACTATGAAAAGAGTTGGAACGCATTAAAAGAGTATATCTATTTGGTAGTCATTCTCTATGTCCGACCCTTTCTTACATTAAGATCTAGAAGCAAGGGTTGCGGAAACAAACGCTGAGTAAAACTAGTCAGACTGCAAGAAACCTATGCCCCAGCGGCTATGGTGTTTTTGCTCACTAGCGTGATCAGAGTTTTTTGCCCTCACCCTGAGCTTTTTAGCCTTAACTATGGAAAAAGTCAAAACACATTAAAGAGTATATCTACCCGGCAAACATTCTCTGTGCCTGACCCTCTCTCGCGTTAAGATCTAGAAGCAAGGGTTGCAGAAACAAACGCTGAGTAAAACTGGTCAGATTGCAAGAAACCTACGCCCTAGCGGCTACGACATTTTTGCTCACCAGCGTGATCAGAATATTTTTACCCACACCTCGAGCTTTACAGCCTTAACGATGAAAAGGGTCAGAACGCATTAACCTTTTTATATAAAAAGGGGAGAAGTGCTAAAAATCTATTTGGCCATAACGAAATTTAAGAGTTTGTCCACTTATTACAAGTTCGCCGCCTAGCTTATCTACCTAACTAATTTCTTGGGGTGATCTCATCCTCTATCTCAGCAGGTAAGTCCTGTGCTAGAGGGGCCACCTCCTTCTTGATGTCGTCTAGCTCGGTGTCGATGTAGACAGGTGCGAGAACCATCACAGGTAAGGAGGGATATGGAGCTAAAAATGCTCCTACGGCCCATTCAGGCCCAGGAGTTTGAAGGTTGGCCCTTCGACGGGTTCACAGCCGCTCTGTGGCGCCCTTAGAGTTAGGGGTGGAAAGGGATGGGCCCATTAGTGGCCAGTACCCAAGCGCACGAGCACTGCAGACATCCTAGCCCACATTCGAGTCTTGGTCAGTTTCCAGTCCATGGTTTTTCCTCAAACAAAGGCAATGAGCCCCCAGGACCGGTCGAACGGACCCAAAAACTATATGGATTGGCCACTGAGAATCTAGAGTCGGTCACCAGCTGACCCATGCTAGACCCCCACGAATAGGAAGTCAGGGCCCCACTCAGACTAGCCCGTTAATAGCTCACCGAGCACCATGTTTCGTCCATCGAGGAAAAACGTGGCACGACTTAGCTCATATGTTTTATCAAAAAAACACTTGAGGGATGACAATCACAAAGACGAACTAACCCCTCGACCGGACCCCTACAATGCGTGGGGGCTTGAGGGAAGTTCGGCTCGCAAGGAGACCAAATGCGTGGTCATAGGATGATGGCTCGAATCCTAGGGAGGGGTACGTACAAAAACTAAGAATAACGTTTCTGAAACAAAAAAAACGCTTTCTCTTACCAGTTTCGCTATCGTCTCCTCGATTTTTAGTGAAACCTGACCCCGATAATGGCAAGGGGTCAGGCCTCACTCGGGGGCTAATAAGGGTATATATATATATCCATTCTGAAAGAATCACCATGCCTGACCTTTTCTCACATTAAAAACCTAGAGGCAAGGTTTGCGGAAATGAACGTTGAGTAAAACTGGTCGGACTGTAAGAAACCTAAGCCCCAGCGGCTACGGCACTCTTGCTTACCAGCATGATCAGAGTTTTTCGCCCACACCTCGATCTCTACAGTCTTAATAACAAGAAACCCTTTTTACACATAAAAAGGGAGAAAGAACAAATTTGTTCAAGAATAAGCTTGTTTAAACGAAACAAAATGGATTTAAATTGTCCACTTATTACAAATGCACCGCCTGACCTATCTGACTAAACTAACTCCTCGGGGGAATGATTTCATCTTCTTTTTTGGTAGAAAGGTCATGCGCCACGGGGGCCACCTCCTTCTCGATGTCGTCTAGCTCAGCGTCGGTATAGACGGGCGTGAAGCCTTGGCTCATCATTGCCAGATCGATGTTCTCGTAATGAGAATGGGCGATCGTGAACGATTGGTGAACGCCAAAGTGAAGCACGCCCCTTGCCATATCACGTGCCCGGTCCATGATCCGGGTGGCGTGAACCACGAGCGAGCTTGTCTCCTACTCCGGGGCCAGCTCGAACTCGTCGTAAACCAGCTAGACGGCGACACGCAGGTTGTCGTGTTCGTCGCTCTCCTTCTAGAGGGTGTCCTTCACCTCGCTGAGCTCCTTCTCTAGGCCATGGCTCTTCACCACCTTTGCCCTGAGCTTGTCGTCGAGACCTACCCAAGTCATGTACCAACCGTGTCAAAAGGCTTACCACGGATTCTAGGGAGAAAGACAACAAGGAAAACCGGAGACTTACCGTTCACATCCACCCGAAGCCTACGCACCTCATCGTGCTACCGGGTCACCTCTGCCTCTAGGTGCCCAACCTCTTCTTGGTGCTGACCAACCTCCGTGGTGAGCCCAGAGGACACACCCTTAGCTGCAACCTTTAGGTCCCTCTCCCCCTGAAGCTCATCCTTGAGGTGGTCGATCCGCTGCTGAGCATCGACGTGCTCCTAGAGAGCTAGGTCAATCCCCGTGCGGAGCTCCTCTATGGTCCGGAGCAAATTGTCCCGCTCCTTC
Organism: Miscanthus floridulus; assembly: GCF_019320115.1. NCBI lineage: Eukaryota > Viridiplantae > Streptophyta > Magnoliopsida > Poales > Poaceae > Miscanthus > Miscanthus floridulus. Next base: position 9,141,720 of record NC_089586.1, read on the forward strand.
TATAGCCGCTCGGCCTCCATGGCATCCATGTGCACCCTCTCGATCAGGGCCATGAGCTTTTCCTCGGCCTCATGGGCGTCATCACGAGCGTCCTTCTCCCTTACTCAGAGGTCGGCCACCTCCCTAGCGGCAGGGGCAAGCTTAGTCACCTCCTAACGAGCGACACCGAGCTATGCGACCAACCCCTCACTCCACCGCGTCTCCTCGGCAAGGAACTATGGGCCATAAGGATCTATGAAGAAGACAAGACTTAGAGGCGTGGAAAGATAACATGAGGGTTAGAAGCATGGTCATATCATACTTGGCCAACCGGGTCGACAATATCATGCATCGAGCTCAGCATGGTGGTCAGGGCGCGAACCGCGTCCCCAGCCTTCGTGTGGACGCTCCCCCATTCCCTCTCCTCTACAGCGTCATCAAGGGTAGCCACCCGGACCAGAGACCGGGACATCCGCGCACCGACCTCAAGCGACGCCGACCTCTTTTGCGGTGGTAGCTTCTCCAGAGCGGCTCCTCTAGCGATAGAGGGGGCGGGTGACGCATACATGGAGGCCTACCCTATCACCACATCTACGAAGGATGCCTTAGGTGCGCCCCTTCCGTCTGCTCCACCATGGACATGGCCACCTGCACAGACGATGGCTCCGGCCATGCTGCCTCCGCCTGCGACGTCGAGGACACGACCGGCCACGCCGCGTCCACCATGGGCACACCGGATGCGCCCTCCTCCGCCTGCTCTCCCATGAACATAGCCATCAGCTGCGCCTCCCTGGTCGACGCCGTGGGACCGTAACGCCACTCACGCTCACCACCGGCGTGGCGCCAACCGTCTCTTGGCGCGTTTGCCGGAGGAGGATCTTTTTTGGAGCAAACCACAGGAGAGTCCCATGTCCTCTGACGCTGCAAGGGCATGATTGTCAGTTCATGGCAAAAATTCATTAAGACCAAAGGATGAAAAAACTCTTGACTCACCCTGACGTCATCATGCGAGGATGTTTTGGGGCCAGTTTGCTTGTCCCCGGCTGCTCCTCATCGGCACATTGCCGCTTCGAGCCCTCCCTTGGCTCAGAGGGCTCGGACGAATCAGAACGACCGCCTCCCGCCGACTTCGAAGGCGCCGCCGAGGGCTCAGATGGAGCAGGGTGGCCTGTTTCCACCGGCTTTGGGGCCACCATAGACGGCCTAGATGGAGCAAGATGGTCTGATTCCACTGGCTCTGGGGCCACCGTCGAAGGCCCAGACAAGGCGAGGTGGCCTGATTCTGCCAGTTCCAAGGCCACCGCTGAAGGTCCGGACGGGGCGGGTGGTTTGATTCCACCGGCTCCAGGGCTGCGTCCTCCTCCTCCTGCCCATGGCATGCCGTAGGAAGGGCCCCACCTACGGTGAAGGTGGGTCCTCATCCCCGGTGGCTAGATCTTCCTTTAAATGCAATCACAATCAAGAATAAGTACCCTCTGCCACGTATAGATATCTTATTCGATCAGTTGTCTAAAGCAAAAGTCTTTTTCAAGATTGATTTGAGATCTGGTTATCATCAAATCAAAATTCGGCCTGAGGATGTTCCAAAAACTACATTCTCTACAAGATACGGTTTGTATGAGTATCTTGTTATGTCTTTTGGATTGACCAATGCCCCCGCACATTTTATGTACCTGATGAATTCGGTGTTTATGCCCGAGTTGGACAAATTTGTGGTGGTATTTATAGATGATATCTTGGTCTATTCTGAGAATAAAGAAGATCACGTTGAACATTTGCGAGTGGTTCTCACTAGACTGCGTGAACACAAGCTGTATGCAAAGTTCAGCAAGTGTGAATTCTGGCTTCGTGAGGTACCTTTTTCTCGGGCATGTGTTGTTCGATGGTGGAATTATGGTGGATCCCACCAAGGTGCAAGAAGTGTTGAACTAGAAGGCTCCAATCTTGGTACATGAGGTTTAGAGTTTTCTCTAAAATAGCTAAGCCTATGACTCGATTGCTGCAAAAAGACATGAGGTTTGTCTGGACTTCTGAGTGTGATGCGGCTTTTCACACCCTGTGAACCCTTCTAACTTCGGCTCTGGTTTTGGCGCAACCAAATATCAAGAAGTAACAGAACCGATCAATTTATAAGAGCACAAGTACAAAAACAATCGCCGAAATGATCAAATTCTCGTACTTGAGCCCATATAAACCCGGTAGTCAACTGAAACCACTAAGGATTTCAAACCAACTTGCATACAACCAAGATCACAGTAATTCAACATAACACATCACACGTTACAACATTTCACAAACAGTTTGTAGATAGATTACAACATATCAGAGTCATAGTTATTACAAACCAAGTCTTGTAAAGTAGCGGAAGCAAATAGTTTAACTTACACACATGAGTTCAAATACAAGTACTAGCTTGCTGATCACATCCTACAAAAGCATTTGGATAAGATAAACAGAGATCATGCCCTTGATCTAGTCTTCGTCACCCACCGGGTGGAGACAGTACTTACAGAAGCTCTGATAAAGAAGGTCATCTGCAACAAGAGGGAATAAACCCTGAGTACAAGAATGTACTCAGCAAGATTTACCCATCGGAAACCAAAATAATTGACACCAAGGATCATGCATAGCTTAATTTAGTGGATCTGGCTGACACTTTCTTTTCGTAGAAAAGCATAAGTAATAATGATCAACTCTTAACCTGAGCTAGCAGTGACTTTTAGCCATTAACCTATCATCTATATTAGCACATGTACTAAGCAATCACTTAAGTAAGATGCAAACATTATTAACCATAGCAGGTATAAATCGTGGCAACATCATCATCATCATCATCTATTTAACCATATCGTTAAATTAAGTGAATCTACGTTGCCGCTGCTCAGTCAAGTTCTCACTATCCGGGAGAGACGACGATTCGAATTGATTCCTATCCAGTTGGAGGGGTAATCCTAACACAAACCCTGCTTCCCCCGTCAGGGTCACAATCAAGTCACCTTTGGCACAACTCAGGAATCGTGAGTCCAAATAGATCGGCATTCTCAGAGAACCACTCTGCCAAGGGTGATTGGGACTCTAACCCGTCTTGGGCTTACGCCAATGGCTCTCCACACATTCTTACTACCTCCAGAATACGTGCCACTGCTCGTGTTCCCGGCCCGAGTCGAGCTACTAGGCTTCACGGTCGGAACGACTTATCCAGCCAGCTAAGTGTTAAGCTGCGTTCAACATGACATAAGGACGTACAACGTATCGGTCCTTAAATGACACAGACGGAGTCACTATGTCCAACCCTACACAAGACTCCACCTGGTCTTCATTCATTATTAACATGGTTCTTTTCCACGATAGCAAATATAGCCAACCATGATCCACCTTATCCTAAAGCTCGCATGTGACAGGAAATCACCCGACTTCTACCACACTAAGCATGGCTAAGCATTTAATCCGTTCCTTAACTTAATAGGATTCAAGTGCGATAACTGGACAAGGATAGATATATAATGCAACAATTGGTTTCAACCAATTCCTATACTTAATGAATCATCAATAATAAAAGATACTTAAGATATTTGTAAAAATATGGGAGACTTAGAATGCTCCGGGGCTTGCCTTTCAGGAAAGAGGATGGGCGGTGGTCAGGGCACTCGGGCAACTCCTCCTCAGTGGCTGCTTCGTTGGTTGCCTGAACCTCAGGCTCCTCCTCCTGGCTCGCTCCCTCAAACTCCAGAAGCGTCACTCCCTCTGGCACACCTATTGCATGTATGCGCAAGATAAATATCATTGATGCACATGAATGAAGTTAGGAATGCTCGGGGAATGCACATGCTTACTGCAGTCCGCATATTATAACTTAAGCTCTATTCAAATCACTTTAACTTACCAAGTTTATACAACCTAATGTATAATTGCTCATCTTCAGTTAAGGACCTAGCACCTACACCTAAGCATGTTCTCAAGTTAGGCTAGCACCTAAACAATCAACAAGAACATTGCAATAAAGCACACACACAAACATTCGTATTTCAGCAAAACAGCAACTATACAGCAGTACAGTAAACTGATTATAACCGGAGATCGACAAATCGAAATGATAGGAAACAAGAAAATTTGGAAATCTTATGAAATTGCCTACAATTCATTTTTAGACCTCAAGGTATGATTCCAACCTTTACAAGGTAGAATTTATAGAACCACATAATCAGGTCCAAACCAGACAGAGAGCAAGCAAAACTGTGATCTAACTTTGAACGACTGTAACTCCTAAACTACTAGGCCAAATGCCACCAAATTTTAACAGGAGCTATATATATAAGTTCTCTACAACTTTTGTATTCACCACTTTCCCAGCAAACCAAATTATCATGGTGAACTTTGCAAAGTTCGCAGAACTGTCTAGAAAGACATAATGCAAGAGAATAATTATTAACTTATGTTGCAAACATATAAATGGACAAAACCAACTTTACTCACTTATCACACATATCACAAGAACATCAGAAAGTAAAGTGTTCACCACCAATTCATTTCTTTTAATTCCTTTCTTAATTTATTTAATTATTTAAGAGGAATAATAAACATATATGAAAATTGCACCATTTAATCTACAAAAATTACAATAGGTACTACATGCTCCAAGTAGGCTACTGTAAAACTTTCACATTATTTTAACAAGTATAACATCCTACACAAAAATAACAAGGCATAAAGGCTTAAAATAACATAAATAGTAAACCCTAGTGAAAAGTGTCAAGCAACAAATTTTATATTTTTCTTAGCATCCATAAGGTACTAGTACAACCTCCAATAAATTTCATAGGCATTGGATTCATAGATTAATTACTAAAATTCACACAAGGATCATCTAATGATAAAAGGAAAATCTATAACTCAAAAACTATACATGCACTGACTCTCAAATTTTTACTAGAGCTTCTACTCATCAAGAAGAGCTCACCATCGAAATTTCATAATTTTTGGAGCACAGGAACTCTAGATATAATTTAAACAAGTTTGCATTCATTTAAAAACACATTTCAAGTTTCAATTTAATTATTCTAGAAAGTCTACTACATGTGCTCATATTATATTTTTCCTAAATACTACACTTCACCAAGATACTAACAAAATTAGAACCACCCAATTTGGATCTACCAAACTCTAGATATGGATTTTACAAAACAACATCAAAACTGGAAATAATTGAACTAGCTTTCAAATCAGTGTTGCTGACAGCTGGGACCCGCAGGTCAGCCGGGCCCACGTGTCAGTGAAGGAAAAATAGATGAGGCGGCTCGGGACGGCGCGGGAGGGGCGCTAGCTCACCGGCGGCGACTTCTCCAGAGAAACCGAGGGCACTGGCGTGCTCCTCACGATGAGCCGCACCTAATGGTGCCTAGGGTTCAACCCCTACCGAAGCCTAACTAGGGCGGCGACGGGCATGGCGGATAGCGGCGAGGCTCCGACGGTGCTTCGGCGAAATCCAGCCATGTAGGGTGCGGCTAAGCTCGGTATGAGCTTCTAGGGCTCGCGGGGAAGCTTAGGGAAGGAAGAAAAGGGAGTGAGAGGGCTCCGGTGGTGGTCGGCCACAATGAGCATAACTCTGGCGAGCCTCGGTCATGGCAGCGACAAAAATGGCCAATAGGCCCTCACCTAGGCTCGCTTGACGTTGTGAGTGGGTGGATACGATGGCGCAAAGCAAGGCGAAGCTCGTGGCTAGCTGAAGGTGATAATGACGCGGTGGCGAGGGAGATAGGCGACGGCGACGCGCTCGGCAACAATGGCGGAGGCGCGGCGCTCGACTTCTGCGTGCGCTGGCAAGGCGAAGGAGAAGCGAAATGAACTGGGGCGCTGGGAAGCTCATGGGAGCGCGCTGGGGCTTGATGTGGCGCTCTCTAGCCTGTCATGGCCTGACCGAGCAGGACATCGGCGATGCGCGGCGCCACGCGGTGGTGAAGTTCTGAAGATGGTCAAACACTGTAGCGCGCCATTAGAACTCCGATTTTGACCTAACAGCGAGACTTGGTGACCTTCAAACTCCTAATTCATGATGATCCAGGTTAAGGTGTAGTTGACAAAGTTGGAGATCTAAGTGAGGACTACAACTTTGCCAATTGGAGCTCGAGCAGATTCGGTCTGGTTTGGGAGCTACAAGGCTAACAAGTTGGGTACATGAAACTGAAATTTGATTTGTGACTTAGAATTTTTTCAGTCTCCAAATAGACCTCAAAACTGACTTGTGGGCCCTTTTTTAGCATGTTCTGCACATTTTCATGAGATGGTCATAAAATAACTTTTGTTCCTTATATAATTTGCTACAACTTTGCTTTAGGTTGCTCAGACATGCAAACACTCTATATCACTGTTCTAGTTTAGTCAAACCAAAGAGCTCTAGGGGTCAACACAAGTCCAACCATTACTTGAAAGCATAATTAGGCAACATGGTCAACATAAACATTGTTCCTAATGACATTCTAAGTGTAGCTAAGTTGTTTAAGAGGATAATTAGCCACACCACACATTGGTCACACCAAAATCAAGCATCACATGTATTGAAACAAGGAAGAACAAGTGAAATGTTACTTTTGTTTCAAAGCCATGTTTCATATGTTTCATGAGTTTATTGCATAGTACTAACTAACCATGTTTCACTAAAGTATGTGACATGTTTCAAGAGTGAGTTGCACATGTTGCACTTGAGTGTTGCACACTATTCATTTCATAAAACAAACACACATGGAATATAAATATATGTTGCAATGTTTCAAAAGCATGTTCCAAACAATCAAAGCTCATGAATGGATGAATGATGCTCATGTTTATGAAATGCAAGTACAAATGTGGAAGCCAAACACCTAGGGTGTTACAACAGCTGCTCCGGGGCACCCTTAGAGCGAGGGGTGTAAAGGGATGGGCCCACTAGCGGCCAGTACCCGGGCGCACGAGTGCCGTGGGCATTTTGGCCCACGTTTGAGTCTTGGTCGGTTCCCAGTGCATGGTTTTTCCTCGAAGAAAGGCAACGAGCCCTTGGGACCGGCCGAACGGACCCAAGAACTATATGGATTGGCCGCCAAGAGTCTAGAGTCAGTCACCAGCTGACCCATGCCAGACCCCCACGAACAGGAAGCCGGGGCCCCACTCGAACTAGCTCGTTAATAGCTCACCGAGCACCATGTTTCGTCAGTCGAGGAAAAACGTGGCACGGCTCAGCCCCTCTGTTTTATAAAAAAATGCTTAAGGGATGACGATCACAAAGACGAGCCAACCCTCGGCCGAACCCCTGCTATGCGTCGGGGCTCGAGGGAAGTTGGACTGGTAAGGAGACTGAATGCGCGATCACAGTATGACGGCGGACCAATCAGATCCTAGGGGATCAGAATCAAGAAAAATCTTTTCAACCTCCCGAATCCTATGGTTACATGCCCCCAAGAAGACCGATCACGACAAAAGGAAATTGTCGTCCTACCAGGACACGCTGCGGGCTACAAAAAGAAGGCAAAGGCCCTCAGAGTCCTCCTGTCTATAAAAGCCTCCAAAGGAGTATTCTACTCCTCCGTAGGCTCGGGGGTTACTGTCGGGTATTGATATTAGGGATACCCAAAGCAAGGAAGTTAGAGCCCACGCTGACTTTCTCGGATGGCTCGAGACGTATTAAAAGGTCTCGCCCGACCCCAAGGTCATGGGCTCCGTCTCGCCCGACCTCGAGGCCATAGGCTTCATCTCGCCCGACCCCTTGGGTGAAGGCTCCATCTTGCCCGACCACAAGGACATGGGTTCCGTCTCGCCCAAATCCGCGGGCTCCATCTCGCCCGACCTTGAGGCTGTGGGCTCCGTCTCGCCCGACCTCGAGGCCGCGGGCTCCGTCTCGCTCGACCCCTTAGGTGCGGGCTCCGTCCCGCCCGACCCCAAGGACGCGAGCTCCGTCTCGCCCAAGGCCGCGGGCTCTGTCTTGCCCGACCTCAATGCCGTGGGCTCCGTCTCGCCCGACCCTAAGGATGTGGTTTCAATTTTGCCTAAGGTCGCAGGATCCATCTTGCTCGACCTCGAGGATGCAGGTTCCGTCTTGTCCAAGGTCGCGCGCTCCGTCTCACCCGGCCTCGAGGACGTGGGTTCCGTCTTATCCAACGGGGACCCATACCACCACCAATCGCTTCAGGTCCAAGCATATGGGCCTGGGTTAAAACTCTGATGCCAAGGAAGAGGCTGGCACACCTCGATGTAACTGTGGCCATGACGGGCCATACCTGGGGATTCACATCAAGAATAATGTTGGGCGTGCTGGTGCTGTTCTGCCAAATCCTCGTACGAACGTTGATAGACGCGTCAGTTCACCACGACGTCCGTCTGGACGGAGTGGAACGCCATGACCGGTAGATGACGCCTGCGTATGGCGCCAGTGATGAACAGGGCCGCGACATGGAGCCATCCCTGTTAACATCTATAGGATCGGCGACACCCGTATGAAGGAGACGAAGGACCCGACAACCCTAGAAGCCTTCTTCTCTCTCTCCCTTTTCTCCTTTTCCTCCGCTGTAACCCGTGCTTTCCCTTCGCCTATAAAAGGGAAAGCAGGGCGCCCCATGAAAGGGGAGGTCTGAACACAAGAGCATGACACAAGCACATGGCTGAGCGGCAAGTGAGCTCTCAGCACCCATTCACTCCTTCCGCCAGAGACTTGGGATCCTCTCCCTCTCTCGCCTGTTTGTAGCCCTTACTGCAAACCAAGTGTTGGTAACACGAGCAACAGCGAACTGGATGTAGGGACGTTTTGCCCGAACCGGTATAAACTCTTGTGTTCTCCGAGCACACCATCCGAGCCAGACGCGCAAATACAAATTTACTCGCCGGTGGTCCGAAAACACCGACACCCATGATCTCAGACAAATATAAGCCCAATTTTTTTTAAAAAAATACAATTTTTTTCTATGGATTCCAGATAATAGAGAAATATATGTCAAATTGTTCACAAATGTCATCAAATTATTCACAAATTTACAAATGGAAGAAGAGAGCACACAAGAACACAACAGAGAGCACATCTCGTCTTCGAGCAGCAGAATAATGGAGAAAAGAGGACGGCGGCGCCCGCGCCGGGGACAACAACGCCCACTCCAGGGACGCCCCACCGAGGACGCCCGCCCCGGCCGTGTTCGCGCCGGGGTAGCGGCGGTGGCCTGCCCGCCGGGGACGCCCGCGCCAGTGCCCGCGCCGAGGCGACGGCGTTAGCCTGGGGCGGCGGAGGAGGAGCGACGAAGGAGCACGCGCACTCCCGAGCAGAGGTGTGGCTTGGGGGCGGTAGCAGAGGAGCGGCGAAGGAGCGTGTGCCCGCTCGAGCAGATGCCTGACATGTGTAAGATCCAACAACCTAGAATTCGGTTGATGGATGGACCAAAATCACCCGGCTGAGAGTTAGCAATTCTGAACGATATAGGCCCTGTTCGTTTTGCTGAAAAGCCATGGCTGAAAGTACTGTTCGCTGATTTATTGTGAGAGAAAAACACTGTTCGTTCGCTGAAATAGTACGGCTCATAAGACAAACGAACAGGACCCTACATACATCGCTGAATTTTTTCAGATGGGTGGGATACGGGAAGAAAGTGCCGGATGAATAGCGTCCCAGTACAGTACTACAGTTAATACACAAGAGCACCCACGAGGATACTGCTGTTTCAGATTTGTTAGTAGTATATAAGACATTTTTTTGACACCGCCAAATTTAGGCGGATTCCTCTGCCATGCACATGCCTTTACGTCTGTTTTGTATGTAGTGCGTATGCAGAGCATGCTCTGAAGTCTGAACAGCACGACTAAGTTGACGTTTGTTCCTGCTTCGGTGTTAGCCTTATCTAACTACTAGTCTACTACTACTATTAGCATTGCCTTGCAAGAAATAATTATGTATGTACCTGCAAATACGTCTCGGCCGGCATAAATGGACACCACAAAATGATGGGAAATGCCAAGGCAAAGGAGAGGAAAAGAAAGGGGCTAGATAGCTAGGCCCCCTGCAGCTGCAGCTTCCTTTCGTTTGGTTTTTCTTTTTTCAGAGGATGAGTAAAGCATCAACCACACCGCCCTCTGTCGCACGCTCATTTTTTATCATTCACTTGCACTTCGAGTCCTCACCTTCTTCCTCCTCTTTCTCTGCATCACAGCGCGTGTGTGCGGATACACAATTGTTGCATTTTGCATCACGCTATTCACGCGTGCGTACGCTAGGTCGGTGCGGTGACACTCCACAGTAATACGCTATTCGTGAGGCCTGCATCGCAGGACACGCACAAAAGCGCTCCATTTCCTTCCTTGGGGTGTAGTATTGCAATGTGAAATCATGTGGCCTGGACAGGTGCATAGGAGTATGTCTGCTGTACGGCGGTGCTAGCAAGTGTGTGTGAGTGTGTATGCGTCCTCGGTGTGCATGTCGTCTCACCTGTAACTGAAAGCTGAGCCGTCCAAGGTTGAACCAACACGCAACTCTCTTCTTCTGTACCAAGTAACAAAAGCCCACACCTGATGGATATTATCTGATAAAAAAAGGTTACTTGATCTGTCTGAATAACGATGTTGTATATTGAGTCAAGTAATTAAGAAGGTTTCACGCTAGCTAGATCAGTTGCTTTCAGGGAGAGCATCATGTCAGAGGTGACAGTGGCATGAAAAGAGTAGGAATTAATGAACTTCTGCCTGAACGATATTACAAACAAATCTCCAGTTATACATACACACACTGACCAGTGGCATGCATATATAAATGAAAGGAAATGAGACGTGAGATATATCTATCTATCACCAGTTCCACCAGTCGCTTTGCTTGGAAATTAGACGACATAGGATTACACATGCTCTTTCCGTTCCAAATTGTAAGTATGCTCTTCTAGTCTAGATACATAGCTAGCTTCTACTACGTATCTATACGCATAATGTATATCGAGGTAGGAGTACGTAGTACCCAAAATGTCGCTGGCCGTGACAGCGGCATGAGGAATATAGGAGGATCCAGACGCTGCGATACCAGGACGCCACACTTTCCGTGTGATGATGACGATGACGATAGGGTTGGTAGCCAAGAACAAGAACGGAAGGAGATCTGATGGCGACGCCTTGCAGCCCTGCAGCAGCAGGAGTGCAGATGCTCCCTCGGCGGCTGCTTAGCTTCGTCATCCACCCACCACCACAGGCCACAACTCGAGCACTCACACATCCATCCTACTCATACGTCGCCGCCATGTCAGCATGCAGATCTCGCCGAGAGCTTCCGTACCTTACGTGCGTCAAGAAACGGGATGCGATCCGCCGCACGCCCGAGCTCGAATCGATAAGATGATCACCTGCATTTATCTGCGCTTCGTTTTAGTTTTTTTTTTCTGAACAATGTTTTTCGTCCATGAACGGGTTCACTGAATGTGGTTGGTTCATGCCGGCGCCGATGACTCCGGCCCGCCGGCAACTGCGGCGACTGCATCATTGGTTGCCATCACTCATCAGGCGTTCGCGAGCGCGTGGAAGAAGGCGTGCTCGCTGGACAACGCGGTGTTCCTGGTGCCCGCCAGCCGCCGCTACAAGGTCGGCGCCATCCAGTTCGTGGGTCCCTGCAAGGACAACAGGATGATCATCCAGGTGATTGTGGTGTTGCTTCAGTTCAGTTCAAGGAGGCAGTCGCAGTCGTAGGCGTAGAATGCATTGTGATGTGGTGATGGACTCCGATCCGTGTGATTGATGGTGCAGATCCAGGGCACGATCGTGGCGCCCGAGGAGCTGTCGGAGTGGGACCCGCGGAGCCCCCGGCTGTGGCTGCTCTTCTCGGACCTCGCCGGCGCGCGCATCCAGGGCGGCGGCGTCATCGACGGCTCCGGCTCCAAGTGGTGGGCCAACTCCTGCAAGATCAACAAGTCCAACGTACGTCGGTGCAGTTGCCTCACTACTGTTACATTGTTCCTTCGTTTCGTTCTTGTTGCTTAAGCATGTCACTGACGCTGTGACGCACTGCCTGGCTGCACGCTGCTCTCGCCGCCGGCGACGACCTCGCTTGCTGCAGCCGTGCAGGGGTGCCCCGACCGCCGTGACGATCGACTCGTGCCGGGGCGTGCGCGTGCGGGGCCTCCGCGTGCAGAACGCGCAGCAGATGCACGTGACGGTGTCCCGGTCCCGCGGCGTGCGCGTGGCCGGGCTGCGCATCGACGCCCCCGAGGACAGCCCCAACACGGACGGCATCCACGTGGCCGAGTCCACGGCGGTGACCATCCAGAGCTGCCGCATCGGCACCGGCGACGACTGCATCTCCATCGTCAACGGCAGCTTCGGCGTCAAGATGCGGGACATCGACTGCGGCCCGGGCCACGGCATCAGCATCGGGAGCCTGGGCAAGGGCGGCGCGTTCGCGGCGGTGGCGGACGTGGCGCTGGACAGCGCGCGGATCAGCCGCGCGTAGAACGGGGTGCGGATCAAGACGTGGCAGGGCGGCGCCGGCTACGTCCGCGGCGTGCGCTTCGCCAACGTCGCCATGGACGGCGTCGACCACCCCATCATCATCGACGAGTTCTACTGCGACGTGGCCCCGGGTGCCAACCAGACCTCCGCCGTGGCGGTCTCCGACGTGTCGTACCGCAACATCAGCGGCGCGCCGAGGCCATCAGGTTCGCCTGCAGCGACGCGGTGCCCTGCACCGGCATCGTGCTCAGCGACATCAACCTGCGCCGGGATGATGATGATGGTGAGGTGCAGACCGTGTGCAACTGCGCCGTCGGGTTCGACTACGGCCGCGTCCGACCCGCCGCTGACTGCCTCCGCAGCAGCACATGCGGCGGCGCGCCTGATGACCACCACCCCGACGAGGAGGAGGACGAGAAGGGGAAGGACGAGGCCATCGTCCTGCACACAGAGCTTTGACTCTGAGCAAGCAGCCGCAAGTTGACTGCAACCAATGGCCGTCGCGCTCATCCATCCGACCTTCACTGCTAACTAGTAGTAAATGCTAATTAACCGGCAAATAACCGTACCATAATTTCCTTTGTTTCACCGCGTGCTGTACAATTTTTTTACACCGGGCCGTCGGTCGGATCCATTTTTTTCGGGCTTCCACCAGCGGGAGAATTGGCGCTGGCAGCCCACGCAGCGAACCATTTTGAGGCCCGGCACAATCCATCTCGCTCAGCCCCATTGTATCATTCCGGTCCGCTGTCCGGCCAACATGCCCACAACGGCGAAGACAGGTTGGATGGGCCGGGCCCCTGATAACTTAATTGTTTTTATATTAATTATTATGCCCTTTATAACAATATAATCTAGCTAATCTATGGTGTGCTCTCAAAAGATGCTAATGTATCGTGTGATTAAAAAGTAAACGTCTCCTGTATCGAAATTTCTCCAATCTAATACTAAGTCCTGGCTTGACCACTGGATGAAATGAAGCAATGTCGTATGAGATTAGAGTGTCCATGTGGGCGGAGCCAGAACGGTTAGTGATCAATTGGACAATTGACAAATATGATATGTCCCACTGTGACTGTTAGCGATGACCAAGCTATGCATATTGGTTTCAAGTCAATTCTTTTTTTTCCTTCCTAAATCCAATAATCCTAAACAAAATGTGCCAGTGCCTCGTCTGCCGTTGAATTGTATAGCTAACCCTTTTTTTTATTCGCTCCAAGCATAGGCCGTCACACTAATACTAGCTAGTACTCCATCCGTATCGACAGCATACTTTGCAAGCTTAGATGTATGGGGGTCTTGGTATCTTGAATTTGGAAGTTCAGAACTAGTGTCACCTTAAATGGCTATTCAAACTAGTAAATGAGGAAGGTCTTTGGCATGAAGTGCTGAAAAAGAAGTATTTGAAGGGCAAATGTTTATCTCAAGTGACAAAGAAGCCGGGAAACTCCCATTTTTGGGCAGGACTTATGGATGTAAAGGACTGTTAAAGCAGAGTAGGTTCAAAGTTAACAGTGGCAGCGAAACTAGTTTTTGGGAAGGTTTGTGGATTGACAGGAGCCTTCAAAGGCAAGATTCCTGACACTTTATAGAAAATAATGTTCATTGGCTGAAAAGTACGGCTTATAAGCCAAGCGAACAGGACAAAGAATGGTATGGCCCCGTTCGGCTTGCTGAAACTTGGCTGAAAGTGGCTGAAAAACACTGTTCTGGCTGAAATATTGTGAGAGAAAAACACTGTTCCAGCTGAAAAAAGAAGCCGAACAAGCCGGATATAAGATAAGCCGAACGGGGCCTAGGCTGAAATTTTGTGTTTTGTGTGCCCCGCTTGGCGGAAAGCAACCTTTTAACCTAAATTTGTAACGATCGGTTACACCCATTCATTCGTGAGTGTGGGAGACCATAATGCTTATTTATTAATTAGAAAAAATCAACACTTGCCTGTTGCCAACAAAGCGAAGGATTGGCGATGAAACGAAGCAATGCAGTATGACTGATTGTCCATGTGGGCGGATCCAGATCAGTTGGCGATCAGTTGCCAAATATGATATGGTCCACGTGAGCGACGACCAAGCTATGCAGATTAGTTGCAAAGTCAATTCTATGTTTTCATCAAAACAAAATGTGCCAGTGTGCCTCGTCTGCCGTTGAATTGTACGTATATATAGTTAACCCTTTTTTATTCGCAACAAGCAGGGCGTCAGACTATATACATTAGCTAATATTCCATCATTTCGTTACACCTCGCCCGCGCGGCGACCATAATTTGGTTACGTCTCTGTGAATTAAGCTGCAGGGGAGGGGGTCCGTCTCGTCGTTCCGGCCGGAGCCAGGCAACACAGTCCCCAGCAAGGGGAGAGGAGCTAAGCAAACTGGTAACAAATGTATGTTCAATTCATCTAGCCTTGCATACCCCCTGTCAGTCTGTATTCGTCCATACGAGATACTCACTGCGGTGAATTAACAGAGTCTTTATGTTCAACGGCAATCTATCTTCCAGTAAAGTAGGAAGCCACGGTAGTTTCAATCCTAGCTTAGCCTAATCATGATCACTACCTCAATTAATTAGCTGTGGAACTTCGATGCTTAGGATATAGTTGATGTAGGTCCTTAGTGTTCACTGGATGGGACCTGATGCTCATGATTGGTAATAAAGAACTTGATATAGATGTAAGATGTGTAGTACAAGTCTCCTAGACACGGATTCGACCTTCTAGACCCGCTGATGCCTTATTAGGCCGGTTCTAGTGTATCCAGGGTTCAAACTTTCAGCGAAATTTTGCCAAAATTTCACGAATTATTTCTATAATTTCGGTGGTGGCCGAAAGAAAAATCCTAAATTTTGTTACACTAATACATGTGCTATATAACTTTTTTTTTTAAAAAAACTGCTATATAACTTTACACCCATATTTTCTATTATTTATGTTGCATATTATTATAATCAATAGATGTGTAGTTATAAATCATGCTAATATTTGTTTAGATCTTTTTTTTAGAAAAATCATACTTCTTGTGCATGTCTCTAAAAAAATTCGGCGAAATTTCATAAATTTTGGGGATGGACAAAACTTTTTTAATAGCAAAATTGAAAACCCTATTTCAGTAATTTCAGTTGAATACCCTTCAATAAAGCTAGATCCACCCCATGGTAATGCCCGTGGTGATTTGGTCATTGAAGGCCCCCTTTCTGTGGTTACCACTTCCTTGTCTCCATACATCACCTAAACTACAGTTGCTACCCATGGTTCACATCGTCCTGTGGTAATATGCGTTTACGGCAACTGTTTTGCCTGACAATTATTATCACCTTGATTGATGCAGAAGGATTCTTGTGCTGGCGACGGCTGAGGAGGTAGAATGGATGACTTTGAACATATCCGTATGACATATAAGTCTCTGAAACAAATTACAGGCGACTTCAGCACTGTGATCGGAAGAGGCCCGTTTGGAGTGGTTTACGAGGTAACTTTACCTGTTCATTGTACTAGCATGAAAAAGAAAATTAGTGCACCTTTTAACGACTGCACAGTAATTGAAAATATGACCACAGTAATTGTTTGTGCAACTAAGGCGTACTCTGAATCTTGGTTATGTATCTGATTGGTAATCGGAGGCCAGGGATCTATTCTCCTGGATTTCCAAAAGAAATACTCATATAAACCATTGATGTTCACCAGGGACAAGGTAGTGGCACCCAGGAACTTGCCGTGAAGGTTCTTGACTCCTCTGCCGGAGTTGGTGGCCAGGAGGATCTTGACAGATTTGTAAGGGTCCTTGCTAAGGTCAAGCACCCAAACATTATTCAGTTACTGGGCTACTGCTACGAAACATCATTCAAGCACCCAAACATTATTCAGTTCATGGCGCTCTGCTTCGAGTATATGCACAATAGAAGCCTCCACAACTATCTTTGGGGTGCGACCGATTTTGCTGGACATAACATGAATCATATATGAGGCCTGAATTTTTTTTTTTTTAGTATTACTTACAATTTACACTTCACGAGTTCTCTGTTTTCTTATACAGATGACGCAGACCATGGACTTGGTTGGCACATACGCTACAAAATAATTAAAGGAATATGCGAGGGATTAAAATACCTTCATATGAACTCGGAAGCTCCTATCTTTCATTTGAATCTAAAACCAGCCAATATACTGCTAGATAAAAAAACTGGTCCCGAAAATTGCAGATTTTGGTTTACCTGTTCTCCACAGTTCTGAAACAATAATAACATCTCTTGAATCGATGTAAGTTCCCTGCAGAAATGTATGTTTCACTTTTCCTCTACTGAAAACATAACTATATTAATAATCACTGATTTTATTGTGATGCAGTGAACACTGCCCCCCAGAATTCATAAGAAGTGGGGCTGTGTCAAATAAACACGACATCTTCAGCTTGGGTGTTATATTCATAAAGATAATGGCTGGAAATAAGGGGTACTCACTCGTTCATGAAACGGGTCCAGGCAGCTTTAGTGAATATGTTATGACCGGCATCCAGTACTCCAGGCGAAGGCCCAGCAGTGGCTAGAGGATGCGGCGGGTTAGGGGGCTTAAGGCCCATATTTATCATATTTTACATAATATTAGAGTTATTTTCTATTATTATTCAGAGACATATAAATACCTGTAAACTCTATTGAGGGAATTAAGCAGAAACAATTATTGTTTCCGGCTTCCTCAGGGAGCCGGGAGAAACGCTAGCCGCCTTCTCTCTCCCGTGAACAGTACCGCGGCACTGTAGCGCCGCCACCCTCTCCCTCCGCGAGATCACGGCGCCCCGCCGTGGTCCATCGCGGTTTAAGCCTCGACCCCCGATCACCCACCGCTACAACCTACGCTCGGTCAGAGGAGGAACCTCGGTTCCTATCAGAATATGTAAGGAAAACAAACTAACCATTTGTAACAAGTATCAGGTTTGGTTTGGAAAATATATATACTATATGTCAGCGCATTACGATTTTATATATTCTGATTTTTTGAGGTTTTCAACAAATGAAGGACAAGGCTGCAAGCAATACCAGGGTACACAACACTCGATACAGACTGCCAACAAGTGAAAACATGCATTGAGATTGCATTAGAATGCATAGCGGAAGAAAGAAATAAAAGGCCTACTATAGGGGACATCGTGGAACAGCTAAATCTGACAGAGGTATGTACGTTGATGGATAGATAATTTGATGTTATCTTCTTCATGTAGAGCTAGCTCTCCTCTCAGGCAATGTTGAAAAACAGACCATGTTTTACGTTGCTATACATGCAATCTTGTACAGTTTGGAATGCCAAGGTTACACGCATGCTATACTCACTGATACCTATAGTGGTCGTATCTTGATTGGCCATAATTACCTAGAATATGTTCAGAGCCTAAAAAAGAGATTATTGTTGACCACAACAGAAGAAAAGAAATAAACCAATAGTACAAGAAAGAGTAGATAGGAAATTTGGCTCACCTATTTACCATGGCAGTCGCTGGCTTGCTGCAATTTCCCACTATCATGGATGCGTTATTTCTTCTCCTCCTTCCCTAACTTCTGCAGAAAATGGAAGCAGTGAGAAACTTGAGAACATTTGCACCATACATAATGCAGTCCAAATTGCCGTATTTGAAATTTGCTTTTCTGGTGCAGTATTGACATTAGTAAGAAGTGGTTGTTGCACATAAGACTCTAAGAGAAAGGGGCCAGCAAGTAAGGAAAATGTGTTCCAGACTATACATAGGAAGACACGGTATAATGAAACATCCGGCCTCCACCGTACATAGGGGTTGACAAAGGAAAGGAATGTACAACTGTTCAAGCTTCTAAGAAGATAGCAGTACTTATACAGCTGTTCATATATCTAGCACAACTGTACTGTACTGCATCTCTAAGAATATGTAGCAGTACTGTACTGCTCTTCTTCTCACCCTATACATCAAATAAACTGCATCGGGACCTAGGCAATTCTCAAGTGTAAAAAATAATTACAAATGGTCTTTTGCAGAAGCAAGTATCCATGTTCTGCGGATGAAGAAATAAAATCTGTATAGCTTCCAGACCTCTAAAGAATTTTCAATTGATCTAGTCGCTTATTCAATTTAGCAGAGAACTTCCCATATATGAACTAATCTACCTTAATGTTACAGAACAGACTTAATGTACCTTCATAGTATATGAACCTCTGTATATTTTAATACCAAACTAGATTTAGTATGCATAATTGTTACAGAACAGAGTTAATGTACCTTCATAGTATATGTTTTCTCCTTGGTCACAGTCCAGCCAAAGTATCAAATAAGTGCAGCCGCGAGCTTCTTTAGCTAGATGTCTGCGTATGAGCCTTTAACAAAATTACACATCAGTGTTGTATTTAACCCTGGACATTACGATCCTTATTGGGTAAAGGGAAACACATAAGTAAAAAAAGCTGGAACAGTGGAACATATAACGAAGATACAAATAAACATAACATCAGACAACTACTACTATTGGGATTCAGAAATTTTGCAGGTTCTGCAGGTGTAACTAAGAGGGGCATACCCAGTGCAGAGAGCTCCCGCTCTGTGCGGGGTCTGGGGAAGGGTGTCAGTGGCAAGCCTTACCCTCGCCTGTGCAATGCGAGGAGACCGCGACTCGAACCTAGGACCTTCCAGTCACAGGCGGTAAGACTCTACCGCTTGCACCAGGCCCGCCCTTCTGCAGGTGTAACTAAGAGCCTGCCAAAAATTGGAGGAAACAATAACCAGGACATTTGTTGATTAAACTAGAAATTAAACTATTATCCTTTATTGACATAGACTAATCTGCCTTAGAACCTGGAGTAACACTTTTCTCAATCCATATATTTGCCATCTGTCATGAGGATTAAACAGATACTTAGGTACGAACTGGAAGCATAGAACTCACAGATACTCAGGTTTCTACAAGTTTCCACTTTCCAGGCAGTTCCACATAAGAAATAGCTGTCCTATACAGGAGTGATATACAGGAAAATTAGACCATGACCAACTGTCCAATACAATACACAGGAAAATTAAATAACTATTAGTCTACTGCAGATATAAGAGCATCAACTGATCATCTGACAACAATTTAAAATCACGAGCAGAGCCAAAAACATCTCCACCAGACCATCACAACATATCAGCATATCAGAGCAACACGGGATAAGAAACAGTAAGAGAAAAATGACAAGCCACATCCATCTAAGTTCCTATTCCATTACCATTCATCAACAGCAAGCAAAAATTGAAGAAATACATATTATCAAATACTGTTCAGCAAATATTAACCAACCAAAAGCATAGTTCAACTACAAAAACAAGATTCCATCACCATAGTTCAACTACAGAGACAAGATTAACCAACCAAAAAAGCAGTTTTCCTCGACTACATTCCAAATTGAAGTAATGCATATTATCAAATACCGACATATCATTGAGCAAATAATCCAGATCTGTATGCTAATCAAATGGCATATACTAATTAGCAATGAACTAGTATAGAAAACATGAAAAGATGTTCGGGATGAGAAAAATCGGAATATTGAGAGTTAACCAGATCTGGGCACAAGATGCGCAGGCCACCACGGGCGACGAAGGCACAGGTGGGGAAGACGGAGACCACGGCGGGGTCGAGCTCAATGCTGGCATGAGCGCTGTTGCTGGAGTTCGCAGGGTGGCGGGCTGTAGGGACGGCGAAGCGGAGGCCAGCGACGTCTTCTGCGGGAGAGTGGGGGCGTTACAGCGGTGGCGAATCCGGTGACCTGCTGCTCGCCGAGCGGCGACCGGCGGCTGCTATGTGCCTATGTGTGTGTGGACAACGGCTGGACCTGGAGAAAACAGTGAGATAGAGTTTTGGCGCAAGAGACTGACAGGTGGCCAGGTGGGTCATCGAAAAAGTTTACGACTGTTGAAATATATCAACAGATATGAGTTGGTACAAATGAAAATAGCTATCGATATCGGCTAGAAATTTTTACATATCAAGGGCCAGTTCCACCCCATTTTGCAAAATTTTTTAAGATTCCTCGTCACATCGAATCTTTAGACGCATGCATGAAGTATTAAATATAAGACCATGTTTAGATTACAAAAAATATTAACCTGATGAATAGAAGCACTTTCGTCTTATTTGATAAATATTGTCCAATCGTGGACCAACTAAGCTCAAAAGATTCATCTCGTGATTTCCAACTAAATTATGCAATTAGTTATTTTTTTACCTACATTTAATACTCCATGCAAGTGGCTAAAAATTGATGTGATGGAGAGAGAGTGAAAAAACTTGGAATTTGGAGGTGATCTAAACAAGGCCTAAATAAAAAATAAAACTAATTACACAGTTTAGACGAAATTCACGAGACGAATCTTTTAAGTCTAATTAGACTATGATTAGATACTATTTACCAAATAACAACGAAAATGCTACAGTAGCACTTTGCCAAAAAAAAATTGGCATCCAAACAAGCCCCAATCGTTCGCCGTTATTATTCCCCTTTAGCGACTGTTGTTCGACACTAATTTTTGGCCGTGGTATAGTTAATGGAGCTCAACAGCGTAGAACGCATAGTTAATGGAAGTGAGGAACCAAGCCATCTAGATTTGGCACTTCTACATAGCATCAAGGAAAATTTCTCTGAGAAGAAGAAAATTGGTAGCGGTGGATGTGGAATTGTTTACAAGGTAATTTATTTTTTATGCCACAAGACCTTCAAATTTTCTAACTACTGACTGCATAGAAAATTTTGATATAATGTGTATGGTTGCGCTCACAAGATGATTTAAATAGGGCATCCTTCGAAATGGGGTCGTTGCTGTGAAGAAACTCAAGGATGATAATTGGAAAATTAATGACGGGATGTTTCATCGGGAGGTTATAAGCTTGATCTCGGTTAAGCACCCAAATATAGTACGATTTCTTGGTTACTGTTCTTTTACAAAAGAACTTGCGATACCATTGGAAGGAAAAACTATAATGGCCGATGTACGAGAAAGGTTGCTCTGTTTTGAATACATAAGAAATGGCAGCCTTGACCAACATCTTTCAGGTACATTACCACATTGTAGTGATCACTTAAAAAGCCATTTGCTAATTTAGTTTTTTTTATCCACCAGACCTGCAAATTTCCTCACTGTATAGAAAAAAATATCTTACTATTATTAGTTAGAGGCTCTATGTTAATTCTCACTAAAAGTGTTAGGAAAAAAAGATAAACCCAAAAAATTGTTACAATAATAAAAAAACATATGGCTTTTAATTGGTAGACTCTAATCATCATCATCAGTAATAACCATTATATCTATTTTATTTTATAAATAATTAGCCACATCTAACATTATGAAAATTACATAAAATAACCACCTAATTTTGCATCTAAATTACCTATTTATGCAATTATGAAAGATAATTCAAAACAATCCTCTAGATTTGTATATAAATTACCCATCTCTGTCATTATGAAAAATTGCATCTAGACTGCCCACCCTTCAATTATGAAAGATAATTCAACATAACCCCCTAACTTCATATCTAAATTACTCATCTCTACCATTATCAAATATAATTTAAAATAACCCATTAATAACCTTTTAAATTATCACAATTGCTATTATGAAAGATAATTCAAAGTAATACTTACATTTACATTCAGATTACCCATATATGCCATTATGAAAGAAAATAAAAAGTAACATATTTTAATTTGTATGTAAATTATCTACCTCTTCCATCCTAAAGAAATAAACAAAAATATTTCTCACCTACATATAAATACTAATATAAGGTATCAAGAAAATAATTTTATATCCATGAGGACTCCGTATATATATATTTCTTAATTACACACTCCTATAACAGTTAATTTAAAAGTAAGCACAATACTATGTTCTACAATGTTGACCAAAAGTAAACATGTATCCTTCCTAGAGGCGTTTGTAGGTTTTCGTGGGTTCCTTATGCAAACACACTAGGCCGGTTCCAGAAAATAGCTAGGCTAGATTTTGCGGCGTTCACCGTGAGGTTATCTTTGTGTAATATTTATGTAAGAGTATTTTGGTGTGTGGTATAGATTTGCACCAACATTTAGTAATCATAAATCAATTATTGATGACTACCACCTTCTAAAATACTATGTTTTCATCTTTTATTTCTTCAGATGAATTGAGGGGACTCGAATGGCAAACACGCTACCAAATAATTATCGGAATTTGCAGGGGTCTGCATTATCTCCACAAGGATAAGGAAATCATTCACATGGATCTCAAACCAGGCAATATACTACTAGATGACCACATGGTGCCCAAAATTACAGATTTTGGTCTATCTAGACCCGAAAGTGACTCACACGCTACAACTACACGTCTCATAACACCGTAAGTTCCAAATTCTTTCATATGTATAAACTCTTTATTATGTCATGTGCATCAAACTGTTGTACTATTGTGCAGAGGATACACGGCTCCAGAATACATTTCAGGAGGCAAAGCGACTAGCAAGTCAGACATATACAGTTTGGGTGTAATAATTATAGAGCTGGTGACTGGAAGTAGAACAAAGCCCAATATTACTAAAGTAAGACAAACGGTCTAATTACCTTTGTACATTTTTCATAATCATGCATGATTAGATCTTCCAATATATATATGTGGCTGTGAATTTCATGAGCTATTGGTAATACGTAGATACCTATGGTCCTGCCAGAGCTAGCATGTCCTTGAATCATAGAGATATGCTTGTGTCACAGTTTGAGGCCAAGTAATGAAGTGTCACCAATGCGGGATTGGGTAACCTCCTAGAGATGAGAATTGTTTTGGGGTTTTTCTTACTTTTTATGGTGGTGGTGGGATGTGTGTGTCCTTATTTAGTACTTTAATTGTGAACATGGCAGGTAATTAGAAGGTGGAATCACCGGTGGATTAAATCAATGGAACATTCATCATTGGGTTACCAACTAGTGGCAAAATGTCTGGAGTTGGGCCTAAGATGCACACAAGATGAACCGAAAAACAGACCTGATATATCAGATATAATCGATGAGCTGAAGGAAATAGATACTGAACATGGCCAAGCCCAAATCCAGGTAAGGGCATATATATGCTCCCTAACAAAACCTAGACAGCACTAGATTTGCATGATACACCATGTGTGTTATCTCACGCGTCCTTGTTGTTTGCAGGACATCCTTGGGATTGAGCCGCTGGAAATACACATTCCCTTTGAAGAATTCAAGATATCACACTCGATAGAGCTGACCAACGATACTGATGATCACATTGCCTTTGTCACAAAGTCAAAGCTAGAGCGCTTCTACACAGAGCCAGATAGAGGCATCGTCCCACCACGATCTAAGTGCAGTGTCACCCTAGCAATGCAAGCACAGGTTAGTGCACAACCAAATGAGCACTACACTGAGGTGATCACTGTGTCCTGCTCCTGCGTGGGTGGCCGCTCCTTTTCAGCATTCCGAGGTCAGCGTTCGTGCCTCCATTCATCGGTCCTAGTACCTCCGTTCTTCATCCTTTCCTCGTGCTTCAGTTCCTGCTACTGCTTTGTATTGACTGTTGCTGATGTGCTCCTGCCACCCTCAATTCGAACAGCTCAGCAACACGTCCTAGTACGCGTAACGCGTTGACGAATCATCGCTGCTTCCTCGGTCGCTCAGCAGCCTCGACGATTCCCATTTCCCAAGATCAGAAATCACCGACGTTCCGCTTCTCCTCGCCCCCGTCGCCGGCCGCCGCACGGCTGATCAAATCGACCGTCCCATCGTCTCCGTCACCTGTCCAGGATGTCGGGGAAGCGGGAGCTGGACCAGGTCGACAGCGGCGTCGGTGCCGGCGGCGGCGCCAATGGGCAACCGCACCACCACCAGCCGGTGGATGGCGCGGCCAGCTTCCCGGGGACAGATGTGGAGTTCGTGAGGCTGCGCACCACCATGCGCGAGAAGATGTAAGTTTTAATTTGTAGCCTTCGATCTTAAAAAGAGTTTTAATTTGGGACTCTCCAGTGTTCACCGATCGCAGTTAGTCTCCAACCGAAGGGATTGGAGGAGATTGGTGGGGAATTTCCAGCGAATTGAAGACTAAGGGCGTCCCAGTGATACGATCGATTTCACTAGCTTAGCTGAAAGTGAGAGAGTGAGAAAATTATTATCTTATTTCCTTCATCCCCACCTGCAGAGCGTTGCCGTAAATCCTGCTCTCACAGTTCCTCCATCCCAGTGAAATAGCCTGCCGATTATCTCGTTGCTAGAGAGATGTTTTTTTCATTGTTTAATACTTCCACGCCGGACGAACCTGGCGACGTAGCCGGTCATTGAGGACGCCCTAAGGGCGTAGCTAGCTAGACAAGACTTAGAAATAATAAAAAATGAATACTTTAGTGCAGGGTTATGTGAGTTGTGAGAGAGTTGTTTGTAGGAGATAGTGTTAGACTAGTTATTTGGGAGTCGCTAGCTATTTGATCTCTCTTCTTATAGCTAATAGAATTCTTCCGAGACTGACTATTTGGACAGCCAAACCGAACGACTAGTTCTGCTCTGTTTTTCCATCTAGGCACTTGTGGCTGTCTGGACTGCTAAACAGGGAATCAAGTTTTTTTTTTCGGGAATGGAATCCAAGGTTTTTGAAGTGTGCCCGTTATCAATTTTTTTCCACAATACTTATTTCCTAATTTCCGTGATGACCAAGGCGACAACGGAGTTTTTACACTTAGTACTACTTATGTATGTTACTGAATATAGATGTATTGTACTTAGTAAGTACTACTCATGTTATTGTCTTCCCTTCTCATGAGGAGTTGCACATAAATTTTCACACTAGTTGAATTCCAGTACAAAACCCCTGTACCCCAGTATTTTTAGTGCATGTGGCTGATTTTGTGAACCCTGTAGAAGGTATGGGAATGAGGTTTTGACTATTCTTAAGGATATTTAAGTTATTGACTTCATTTTGTATTTTGAAATTAGTTGAATCACCTTCCTAAGCATCCCAAAGTTTAGGTTTGTGACTGATTTTTTCAGATAGAACATATATATGACTTACTTTTTTATACTGTTCTTAATCTTAAATCGGCAGATTCGAGTATATAGGAAAGAAACCGATGACATCAGCTGAGTGGTGGAATAAGGTGCCAGAACTGGCAAAGCAGCTTGAGGAGATCTTGTATAGAAAATTTCCAAACAAGGTACCGCTATCCCCTTCCCTTTTATTTTGCGAAGATTTGTTCTACTAGAGATCAAGTACATTCCTGGGGAGCAATAGTAAATCTTGCTGTTTCACCCTTTCGGTTGTTTGATCATGGTATTGTTTGAGCAGAATGACTACTGCAAAATGAAGAAGGGACCAATTGAGCCACAATTGCAGTTTGCTATTAAGACCTTGTCCGCTCAGCAAAATCAACGAAACCCACAAGTGGAAAGGCAGACATCACCTTTATCCAGCTCAAATCTGGTATATCTTTGTGCATTTTTTAATACTTCAACCTTCTTCATTTAACCTACGGGGCTACTCGCAAGCCAACAGTTCACTGCTTCTGTTGTTTTAATTCCCTTCTTCCCTCTTAATGAAAAACAGAGGCATAGCCTTGTTCACGAAAAAAAAGGTTGAAGCCAGGTGGGCACTATGTGTGAGTGTGTGAGAGGAAGAAGACGGGGACATAACTTGCATTTCTAGTGAGGATTAATATAATGGATTAGATGTTTTACGATGGGTAATTTTTGGCTGGATAAATTTTTAGTGGCAAATAATGAAAATCTTCAGGAAATTCAATAGCGGTTTGCAACCCCCCCCCCCCCCCCCCCCCCCCTCCCCTCTGTAGCGTGGCTTGTTAGATTATTTTAACTTAAAGTGGCCTCTCTCTCTCTCTCTCTCTGTGTGTGTGTGTGTCATGAGATGATAGGTTTAACATATATATAATCTCTACGTACCAGTGAGTTAATGCGAATGAAATTTCTGTTGATCCATATTGGGGAAAAAAATGCATCCCTAGTGTTTCCTTTATTAGTATGTATAGTATACCAGTGAGCCACTTGGACCACGAGTTAGAAAAATGAAACTGAATATCATTTGTATGATTGATAACGAGAATGAAAATGAGAGCAAAATTTCAGTTTAGATCTGTATATCAAGTGACTGTTTTAGCACCAACTGTTTTCAGCGTATAGACTTGTTATTTCAGAAACCTTTTCTTTCACTGTCAAAGGCACCGATATATGAGCGCAGGCTTATTGCTTATGCTGCTGGTACTTTTTTTTTTTTCAAATCCTCAACTTACACTTGTTGATAGCCGCGGGCCGCCTACATACAGAGTTATCTTTCATAAATGGAAATGCAGGTTGTGCAAACATCCCCGGGACTGTACACAAAGACAGTTCATGAAGATTCCAGGTACGCATGTGTGACTTTTGATTACTACAAATGGATTGTGTGATATTTTACTGATTTGATTTGAGGCAGCCACGGTTAGGTACAGAATTTCACAAAAGTTATATGCTTCACCCTTCAATTTCTCTATGTATGACATTGGTTAGTTCAAATTTGAGCTAGCCATAATCATACATAAAAAAAACAGGAGTAATTCATTAATTATGTATTTATTTTATCTGTAATCTCTAAAGTTTTCTTTTGTTGTGCTCACATAAATCTCAAATGAACTGCAAAAATTCCTTGTTCACAGTGGAAAGCTGATCTAATCCTTATCTCTGGCTTCCTCCCTCTAGAGGCTAGCACTTCATAGCTCCTGAATTGAGGAATATGATAATTATATTCTATTATAATGCTCAAAATCTAAACATTTTATTTTGCTTCAATAATAAATAAGAAATTACTTCCTTAATTGTCATCGTGCTCCTGGGCGCGGCCGCGGCCTCCTGCTCGGCGGCCTGGGCGCGTGGGAGAGCGGCGGCCCGGATAGCCTCTTGTTGGCGGCGGCGCTCCTCAGCAACGCGGGTGCGCTCGGCCTCGGCGGCGGCCTCAGCATCGGCTGCAGGTGGAGCGGAGCCAAGCTTGGCGACGGGGAAGGGTGTGCAGCCGGGAGGCGTGCGGGCTAGGGCAGCGGAAGGAGGAAACCTAGCTAGGCGTATGATACCGTGAAAGCAAGTATTGCACGGGAAATTGATAGATTGATTAGGAGGCTAATAGACAGGGTACATATATGTGGTATATTAGAGTAACACCCCAAGTGAGTAGACAATGTGATACTATTCCTATTCCTATTTACATTAATCAATCTATAATTAGCCATAATGGGCTAAAGGCCCAAGTGCATATGTGGCTGTCTAACACGTATCAATCCAATATTTTTATATTTTCGAATTCTAGCTTTTCCAACCTCGTTAGTTGATGTTCATCATTTGTCTTGATGGTGGTTGGCATTCCGAGGAGAGCCTCCCCTATGGGTTCCTCCTCTAGAGGCATTCATAGGTTTCAATAGGTTCCCTTTGCAAACCATCTAAGCTAGATTTTGCAGGGATGTTCATGGTAGCACATTGGTGTGTGGTATAGATGTGCACCAACAATTAGTAATCATAAACCAAATATTGATGACTACCACCTTCTAAAATACTATGTTTTCATCTTTTATTTCTTCAGATGAATTGAGGGGACTCGAATGGGAAACACGCTACCAAATAATTATCGGAATTTGCAGGGGTCTGCATTATCTCCACAAGGATAAGGAAATCATTCACATGGATCTCAAATCCAGGCAATATACTACTAGATGACCTCATGGTGCCCAAAATTACAGATTTTGGTCTATCTAGACCCGAAAGTGACTCACTAGCTACAACTACACGTCTCATATCACAGTAAGTTCCAAATTCTTTCATATGTATAAACTCTTTATTATGTCATGTGCGTCAAACTGTTGTACTATTGTGCAGAGGATATACCGCTCCAGAATACATTTCAGGAGGCAAAGCGACTAGCAAGTCAGACACATATAGTTTGGGTAAAATAATTATAGAGCTGGTGACTGGAAGTAGAATGAAGCCCAATATTACTAAAGTAAGATAAACGGTCTAATCACTTTGTACATTTTTCATAATCATGCATGATTAGATCTTCCTATATATGTGGCTGTGAATTTCATGAGATATTGGTAATATACGTACATAACTATGGTCCTGCGAGAGCATGTCCTTCAATCATAGAGATATGCTTGTGTCGCAGTTTAAGGCCAAGTAATGAAGTATCATCAATGAGGGATTGGGTAACCTCCTAGAGATGAGCATTGTTTTGGTTTTTTTTATTATGGTGGTGGTAGTGGGGTGTGTGTGTGTGTCTCTCTCTTTAATTAGTACTTTAATTGTGAACATGGCAGGCAATTAGAAGGTGGAATCACCGGTGGATTAAATCAATGAAACAGTCATCGTTGGCTTACAAACAAGTGAAAAAGTGTATCGAGTTGGCCCTAAGATGCATACAAGATGACCCGACAGACAGACCTGATATATCAGATATAATAGACGAGCCGAAGAAAATAGATACTAAAGATGGACAAACCCAAATCCAGGTAAGGGCATATATATGCTCCCTGACAAAACCTAAACAGCACTAGATTTGCATGCATTGGTAAGCCGTGGTAAGCCATGTGTATTCAGCGACAGAGGCAGCGGTGGGGCTGGGGGGGGGGGGGGGGGGGGGGGCTCTAGCCCCCCCTACCGGTCCTGGGCACGTGGAGCCCCCCTAAGCCCTCCTTTGAAATTTTATGCATATATGTACTAGGTAGGAGGGGCTAAGGTTAAAAGAAGATAAAAAAAAGTCTCTATTCTTTTGTTCAGTCCCTCCTAAATTTTTTTCTGGCTTCGTCCCTGTGTGTATTATCTCACGCAGATAAGCCCTTGTTGCTTGGAGGACATCCTTGGGATTGAGCCTCTAGAAATACACATCCCCTTTGAAGACTTCAAGGTATCACACTCAATAGAGCTGACCAACGATACTGATGATTACATTGCCTTCGTCACAAAGTCAAAGCTAGAGCGCTTCTACACAGAGCCAGATAGAGGCATCGTCCCACCACGATCTAAGTGCAGTGCCACCCTAGCAATGCAAGCACAGGTTATTGCACAACCAAATGAGCACTACAACGAGGTCATCACTGTACTGAGCACCAGAGTTGACGATGGAGCTCTTCCTACTATGGATATAGTAACCGCTGGAGACATCTTCATTGACAGCGAGGAGGGTAAAATGGTTGATGAGGTTAACGTGATGGTTGTTTTTGGCAAGCCATAATTGCCAGAGGAATCATCCTGAAGACTGTCTGAGGTTTTGGCACAACTAGAAGTCCCGTGTGTTGCTATGGGCAACGAAAAATTAAACTCCCGACAGAACAATCTAAGTGCAATATAGCTTTAGTAGAAACAAAAATTTCTTCACTTAGATTCATCGACAAACTAGATGGTTATGTGTTATCATTCATTGACATTGCATTAGAAGATCATTCATATATTCGAACCACCTTTCAATTCATGTGCAAATACAATGTAGTTTATCTCTCTACGTTTATAGTCTATTTCTAAAATGTTTGAAAGGTGACATGTTCACAGGTCCGATCATTGATCCACAAAGCTTGTTGTAATGAGCAGCCATCATTTAGAAAGAGTGGGTTGTTCCAGTGTTGTTGCCAGTAGATTCTCCCGTGTCTTGTTATTCTCCAACCACGATGAGCCTAAACAGAGTCCTGCATCGATGAGCCTAGACAGCCCCAACACGGATGGCATCCACGTCGCGGAGTCCACGGCCGTGACCGCAAGGCCGACGCGTTCGCCGCGGTGGTGGGAGTGGCGCTGGACACGACGCGCGGATCAGCCGCGCGCAGAACGGGGTGCGGATCAAGACGAGGCAGGGCGGCGCCGGGTACGTCCGCGGCGTGCGCTTCGCCAACGTCGCCGTCGACGGCGTCGACCACCCCATCGTCATCGACCAGTTCTACTGCGACGTGCCCCGGGGTGGCGGCGGCAGCAGCCCCTGCGCCAACCAGACCTCCGCCGTGGCGGTCTCCGACGTGTCGTACCGCAACATCAGCGGCACGTCGCGGCGCGCCGAGGCCATCAGGTTCGCCTGCAGCGACGCCGTGTCCTGCACCGGCATCGTGCTCAGCGACATCAACCTGCGCCGGGAAGATGACGATGGTGAGGTGCAGACCGTGTGCAACTGTGCCGTCGGGTTCGACTACGGCCACGTCCGGCCCGCCGCTGACTGCCTCCGCAGCAGCACCTGCGGCGGCGCGCCTGATAAGCACCCAGACGACGAGGACGACGAGCAGGGGAAGGACGAGTCCGTCGTCCTGCACACCGAGCTCTGATGAGCAAGCAGCAGCTGCTCAAGTGCAACCAACCAATGGTCGTCGCGCATCCGCCATCCTACCTTCACTGCTGCTAGTAGTAAATGCTAATGCTTGCCGAGATCAACTTGTAACTTAGCAAGCCCTTTTTTTAACAGTAAAGTCTGTTAATTAACCGGCAGTAACCCTACCAGTAATTCCCTTCTTTGTTTCACCGCTTGTGCTGTACAAAGCTTTATCCCCAGGCCACGGAGGATTGTGCGCTGGCAGCCCAAGCGGTGAGCCATTTCGAGGCTCGGCCCAGTATATCCCGCTCGGCCCATAGCATCATTCGGGCCCGCTGTCTGGACAACGTGGCCGCAGCGGTGGATCGACCATTCGACCATGACAAAGCTCACCGACTCCGCAATCTGCTGTGAAAATATATTTGGAAAAGTATAATTTATCTCCCTCAAATATGGCGGCTATCAGATTTTCGTTCTTCTTACATAACCAGTTTTTAACGTCCTTCAATTTTAGAAAACCGTTCACTTTTTCACCTTGATTGGTTTTGATGGTGGTTTTTTTTTTTTGCTAATGTAGCGCCATGTCAAAAGGGTAAATCAGACTAAGATGGAAGTTCAAAAGGTAAATCGGATTAGAAATTTTTTATAAAAAATATATAAAAATTTATTAAAAAAATAAAACTCATCCAAATATATTTTTACATGAAAAATACAACTAAATATCCTAAAACCCGATTTAATCTTACAAAATTTGTTTTAGCTCGGAAAAATATGAAACTAGTTTCAGATTTTTCCCCTAAAAATCATACTCTATGTTGGTGCTGAGCTTGAAATATCTTTTCATGTCACTTGATTATGTCCATACAAATATCATGACCTGTGTGCTACCATCTGGATTTCATGCCACGTTACGCTCCATAATTCATTACATTAAAACTTAATTAAATATGAAACCATGCATACATGTATGTGTGCGGCAGGGGGCATGCAGCCACGCAGACTTAGGCTAACATAGATACTTTGATAATTTATCTAGGGTAGGGAACTGGTGCCCACTATGGTCCCGACGATGCTTATATGTAGTTCGGCAATATTTGTAGTCTGATTTACCTCCTTGAACTTTTAATTTAGTCCGATTTACCCCCTGGCGCCACATCAGCAAAACCGCTATCAAAATCAACAGCGTGCAAAAGTGAACGGTTTTCAAAAGTTGAGTGGGTTTAAAAAACTAGTTTCATAGATCAGGGAGGAGAATCAGACGACCGCGATAGTTGAGGGAGGTAAATTAGACTTCTTCCAAAATATTGTCACACTGCTTAGAACCTTTGGGCTTCTAAAATTTGCATGACACGAATATAACGGTTCAAATGGGCCGACTATCGAATCCCATTGTTGAATGACACCGTTTTTTACCCTTCCTTACAACATGCATATTTTCTGCTAGTTTGTTTTTAAAAAACACTCCATTACATATTTTACAGGTGTCACAATCCCATTTTCAGGAATCAGGAATAAGTATAGTGTGCCAGTGCCACCATGACAACAACGTGAATAATGCTTTGGCGATGAAATGAAGTAATGCTGTATGACGATTGTCCAGGCCAAAGGGTCCATGTGTGATTTGTACACAGAAATCTCAGAGAAAGAGGAACTACAATTGCTCCAAGTATTTTCCACTGCCTTATAAAAAAAAGTATTTTCCACTGAGGATTTCATGACCTCTCGAGTCCAATTGATCACAAAGTGTCACATGGTTTTAGAATACAAACCCGCTATCAGAACTCTATTTATACAGCTACAAGTTCATAGAACCTTTCCAACATGCACTTCTTTTTTTGATCAACAACACAGGGGGAGCTGCCAACATGCACTTCTCATCATTGGCGTATGAACATACACTCAGGTCAAGGACAAATTTACTGGATCGGACGGTTACCGCTGATTAACCTCGTCTGAAGATTTTGTCTCGCATATTCCTATAAACCTTCGCGTCCACTGTTCTTTTCTTACCGCTAGGTAAAGCTGATGCTAATTGCCTGACACTTGAAGCAGACAGATTTTGTTTCTTCCACGGTTATTCAGCTTAAAAGACTTACGGAGTGTTTGATTTGGTCAATCAACCCATTTATGAGATGATATCGTGAATCAATTCCTCAAATTTAGTGGAATGGTTTCATTCATCAAATTTAGTGAAATGAGTTGATGATTGATCAACTCATCCTTACATTCCACAAATCAGACAAAAAACGGAAGTGCAAGACGATGATGAACTACCTCATTCTACAAACCAAACATCCCTAGTTTATTTGCTGTTTTCATTTCCTGAACACAGAGATGATCAGGAGATGCTGAGCACATTTAAATTGCATGATATGGCACCAAAACCTTACATATATCCTACTCTGCAAAAAGAAGTAGCCTTCCATACCCTGATGCTTGCCCTCTGCTAACAAATTTATAGACAATTACACATGTATCTTTGCCAATTGTGTATCAGAGAGATAAATGAGGCTTGTCTCAAGCCTTCCGAATCCTCACATGGTGTAACCTCTGCCAAGTACATGGTGGATTGATCATTGGTCGGGTAAACTAGTTATGGTCCTTGGTCACTTATCGATGCCTTTGCCTTGTAGGTAATGAAATCGCCTAGAGTGTGTTTTGATTTTTTTTTTAAATGAAAAGAAAAATGTCTCCCCATCTAAATTTTTGTGTCGATTTAATCTTTCCAAAAAAAATTGTTAGCAATACGTTTGGAGAGGAAGAATTAGAAGCTCAGGACTTTAGGTTGCTAACCTGGAGCAATATGACCGGGTGTTCCACGTATGGCATTGTTAGCAATACGTTTGGAGAGGAAGAATTAGAAGCTCAGGACTTTAGGTTGCTAACCTGGAGCAATATGACCGGGTGTTCCACGTATGGCAGACGCCACCTCCGATTCACCAGACTTGTGTTGGGGACCAATACAAGAGTACCCGAAGAGAAGGGGCTAATGACCAATCAACATTGACTCACCCGAGCAGTCAAGAGAGCGACTACAGCTCCAACCGACCCCTAGGTGTGCAAGCGCCGCCTCGCCCGGCCTCTGGGGACGGGCTCCGCCTCGCCTGACCTCTGGGGGCGGGCTCCACCTCGTTCGACACCTAGCATTCCGTTTGTATTTGGTAATAATTGTTCAATCGTTGACTAATTAGGCTTAAAATGTTCATATCGCAGAGTACAACCAAACTGTGCAACTAGTTTTTGATTTCGTCAACATTTAGTACTCCATGCATGTACCGCAAGTTTGATGTGACGGAGAATCTTCTTTTTACATAGTATCAAAGTTGGGAATTTGGGGTGAAATAAACATGGCCATGGAGGAATGGGTGCTGGCTGTCTCGGGTATCACATGCCCGATAGTCCTGCAAAGAGAAACTTTTATATGGTCCAGTTGCAAGATTATAGATTCACAGAATAGTAGTAAATAGGGCAAAGTAGTTTGAGAGAAGTCTAGGGTTCCTAGTGCAAAATGTTCAGCCAAAAATATTCGGAACAACCAAACGCCTTAGATTTTAGGTATCGTGACTTATCAAATAATCCTTCTCAACTTATAAGCGTGACCAAGATGAGCTCAACCAATTAGGGCCTCAGACAAATAAGGATCGGTCTCGTCTGCTCCTCCTCTACGTTAAAAAACCGGCCCGCCCCGCACGCCTGCCCCCCACCGCGTCCACCCCAAAATACGAATTGTTTTCGGACACCATGGCAGCTATGCTTTGCCGAAGCATGCCCAGCGTAGCGCCATGGAGACGACCTCCTACTACTGTGCTTTGCCTGTCGCCGGGAGGATGGGGACGGCGTCTACTACATCGACAACAACAACAGCTGCTTCAGCGAGGGCATCACCTTGGCGTGGTCGCCGACCTCGCTGGCACGCCGTCCGCGGAGGCGCTCCAGCTCGACGTCATCTCCGACGCCAGCGTTGGCGCCGCCGTCCGCAACGTGCTGGCGCGGCATGACGAGGAAGGCCACGGACGTCGGCGTCTTCACAAGGCACGTGGCGCGTAAGGCCATGACTCGGTCACGGATGTCGATGGCCACCACGCGGCAGCCGAGAGCCGTGAAGGCATGTCAGTACTCGTACCTGATCCCGCCCTTGGCGCATCACGTGATGATCGCCACTGGCTGCTTGCTGTCCTGCTGCCACTGGCCCACGTTGTCGCCGGGCGCCATGGGGTGGGGTGCGAGAGGCATAGAGCCTTGGCAAAGTGACAAGCTTCGACTTGGAGCATGTCAGTAAAGAGAAGAGTAATTTAGTTCTGAAAGTTGCATTACTTGATCCTGCGAAAGGTTTCAATAAAGGCCATTTATATATGCAAGAGAAGGATGGAATGATCAAAGTGTGTTAGTTCATTAGTTTATTAAAAGTGTCGTGCATTATAAACAATGATTTGTAATAGAATTTAAATTCTATTTTTTTCGTGCAACGTGCGGGCATTTATCTAGTTCCAGCAATAATTTCCCACGCTACTTCTAAGATTCTTATAGAAGATCAATATTATATTAAAATTACATATTTAATTTAACGCTATCAAAAGCTATTTCGACGTGTAATGATTGCATCTTGAAAGTAGAGATAGTAAAAAAAACAATTAGGTAGACCAATCTATAAGTACACTTATTTGGAGAAAAAATTATTTAAGACAGAGAAAGCAACAAAGTGATTCTATCTTCCCGGTCAGCAAATCATTGAACAACGGCTCTCTTCCTAGAATAGAGCTTTTTCCCCACTTGGCCGACTTTCATGGCTCAATCACGAACCCAGCAGACTTTCTTTGCGGCAGCAAGCATTTCGCTGGTTCCCTCTTCCGCAACAACGACTTATCTGCAACAAAGGCTCGAATCTAACACAACCTTGATGAGTCCGCTATTTTGTATCGTTCTTGAGTAAGATCTACGCTTGTGTTCATTTGTTGACGGTGCTGCTAGTTCCCTTTATTTATCGGACTTGCTAACGATCGGATGCTGTCGTGCAGTACTATTTCGTATACACGAAGATGGTATGATAGGACAAGTGTAGTACTGATTCCAATAACAGGTTAGATCGCAATAATACCAATTCATTTTATTTCAAGGCGAAGATTCAATCACTTAGCCAACATCGAGAAGTTATTGGCACTGGCCCTAAAATCCAGGACCGGTAAAACATGGGTGCCTCATTTTTTTTTTCCGTGCTCCGCCTTAGTGCCCTTATGAAGGCGGGGAGTACTTAGCCTTTGAACCAATGCTCAATTGCCTGACGTCTCAACTGCAACGGTGAACTCAGTGACATATGAGTTTCAAAAGAAAAAGAAAAAAACAAAATTTTAGCTTTTTTTTTTTGTGCGTGCTTTTCGCCTGCCTTCCCGACCACACATAGGCTTTGCCGCTTTACAGCACCAAATAGGGGCACCCTGCTTACCACTTAATGTCAGACGTCTTATGAGGTGTTTGATTTCTCCTCCTAAATTTTAGTTACTGTTCTATCGGATGTTTGGACACATGCATGGCGTATTAAATATAGACTAATTACGAAACTAATTGCACAGCTTGCGACTAATTTGCGAGACGAATCTTTTAAGCCTAATTAGTTCATGATTTGACAACGTAGTGCTGCAGTAACGTGCTAATGACGGATTAATTAAGTTTAATAAATTTGTCTCGTGGAGTAGTGACGGATTCTATAATTTATTTCCCCCACGTAAGGTTGTCCGCACCGCAGACCGCTAAAGCGGTCGGTACGCTAGCGGTGGCGTACCGCGCGCCCGCACCGCGCGTCTGCAACGCGCACGGTAGCGTACCGGCCGCACAGGAAAACGCTATTTCCAGCGCGCGTCCCAGCCACCGCTAAACACTGTAGCGAGAAGAGAGGGAGAGTTGGTGAGAAAGAGCAAGGGAGAGGGAGGGAAATAAAATATGGAATAGTGGGTATAGAGTATGTGATAGAGATAACATGGGTGCAGGAGAAATGGATATAGAGTAGAAAATCTCGATGACTAGGATAGAATATTGCTTTTAAGAGATGGAAATAGAGGTTGACGAGTGCGGATAGCCTAACATCCTTACTCAGGGCGTGTTTAGTTTCCAAAAATTTTGCCTCCTACAGTAAAAGAGCATGTTTGGACATATGCATGGAGTACTAAATATAGACGAAAAAAAACTAATTGCATAGTTCTCGGCAAAATCACGAGACGAATCTTTTAAGCCTAATTACTCCATAAAAAGCCTAAGTGCTACAGTAACCCACATGTACTAATGACCGATTAATTAGTATCGTTAGATTCATCTCGCAGTTTCTTGATGGGTTCTATAATTTATTTTTTTATTAATATCTAAAAACCTCTTCCAATATCCTTACACATCTAATATGACACCTTAAATTTGCGACTCCCCCGATCCAAACAGCCGCTTATACTTTACCCGCTGCGCGCCTTTGCTTTGAAAAAGGTGCTTTTAACTGACGAATTGGATGCCGCTTCTTTTCGCCCGTCGCATTTGTTGATCCCCTTCCACGGCACAGCCGGACGGCCGAAAGCTTCCCTCGCAAGCCTCTCCTCTTCTGCCGTCGCCGCTTCTCGCGGTGGTCTTCCCTAAGCCCTAAACCCTAAACCTCTCCGGCCTCGGAGGAATGCAGTCCTCGCCGGGGTGCCCGGCGCCCCTGCTCCCGGTGTTGTCCGCGGAGCTCGCGCGCCTCGAGGCGCAGCTCGGGCAGACCGCCGACCGGTGGGCGCGCGCCCACCTCGCGGAGCTCGGCGACGCCGCGGCGGCCAGGGTGCTCCGGGTGGTCGCCGAGACCGGGACCCGGGTGCGGAGCCTGTCCGCCTTCATCAACCACCTCGCCAAGCAGGAGGCCATGCAGCGCAACGCCGCGGGGATCCCCACCGCCGAGAGCGCCGCCTGCTGCAACGGACCCTCCGCCCGCGCTTCACAAGGTGTTTTCGAAACCAATCTCCGTCGCTCTATGATGCATTGATGCTGGGCTATGCGGTCACTTTGTGGAAACTGCATTTTCCTCTTGCGCTTTTCCCCTTGCCAGCAACGCTTGTTTTGGTGCTTTTTTGTTATTCTCGAGTTTCCTTTCTGACCAGATAGGCTGCATCATGTTGCTGTGCGCTCACTGCTATAACTGCATTTTCTTCATCCTTTGAGTGTCTACTCCTTTTTTTTTTCAAGTACCTTTCAGTATCTGATCGTGATGCCTCAGATAATATTTGCTCTTGTAATTTACCGGCATGTTTCCCATCATATTGCTTCTAATCATCAAGTATCTGTCATGCAGAGGATTCCATATCAGGACCGTTCTACCAAGACGTTGTCCAAATGGAAGTTCAGAATCAGGGCCCCAATGGTGAAATGGCATTTGCCCGTCCAAACCACGCAAGGATGGAGCCTGGGAGCCCTGTGCGTCAGATGCCTTTCAGGTCGCAGTATCACGAGAGCCCTGTCAGGACGAATGCTTGTGTTGTTGCAGACCATGTTTAAATGGAGGTTGAGAGCCCATCGGGTATAGCCTGTGGCCTAAGCTGGCGCCTGCAGTGGAGGGGGAGGCGTGGGGGCGAGCCTGCACCAGCAGGGGAGGAGAAGGCGTGGGGGCGGGCCTGTGGAGGCGCGCGTGGGAGAAGGCCAGCACCGGCACGGGAGGGGGGCGGCGTGGGGCAGGCCTGTGCCGGCAGGGGAGGGAGCGGCGTCGGGGAAGGCCAGCGCCGGCACGGGAGGGGAGCGGCGTGGTGGCAGGCCTGTGCCGGCTGATGCCGCTGGGGAGCGGGGATGGAGGAGAGGTAGTAATGGGAGAGAGGGCCGATCCGTTTTATGGTTCGATCCGTTTTGATGAAGAAAACAGCAGGCAGGGGTAGAGGTGGAAGGCTGTGTATTCTTCTTTTTTTCCACGAATTAAAACTACCCAAAATGTATTTCAGCGGGTTACACCAGTCTCATAATAGCAAACGAGCGAAACCACTTTGCGGGATGGTAAAAGTGCGAAACCAATTTTTGATGATGGGTGAAATGCCAAAGTCTCTAAAATTGCAGTATTATTAATTATTAATGTAGTAATATAGTAGTAAACTACTAATTTTGAGTTTCCATCAATTGTTGCAATGCTAGGATGACCATTAGATAATGGCACATCATCCCCATGCATCACAGCTGGTTAGATATGAAAATGCAGTGATGCACTGATGCAGCATATCATTACCAGTCAAAAATCAATCAGCAATTGCTTTTACTTTAAACAAATGTTGTCCTTGATTGCAATTATGTTCAATTCGATAATCAAGTTATTTTTTCCTTTGTCTAAAATTCATAACACATTCTAAAATACATGACAGATACATGGAGCTCAACATCCTAGAGCGCATAGTTAATGAAAGTGAGGAACCAAGCCCTCTAGATTTTGCACTTCTACAAAGCATCACAGAAAATTTCGCTGAGAAGAAAGAAATTGGTAGCGGCGGATGTGGAACTGTTTACAAGGTAATTTAGTTTTTTTATGCCACCAGACCTTCAAATTTCCTCACTGCATATAAAAATTTGATATAATGCTTATGTTTGTGCTCACAAGATGATTTAAACAGGGCATCCTTCGAAATGGAGTCGTTGCTGTGAAGAGGCTTCATAATACCCGGACAATTAAAGACAAGATGTTTCATCGGGAGGTTAAAAGTTTATTCTCGGTTAAGCACCCAAATATAGTGAGATTTCTTGGTTACTGTTCTTTTACAAAAGAACATGCGATACCATTGGGCGGAAGAATTATAATGGCCGATATACGAGAAAGGTTGCTCTGTTTTGAATACATAAGAAATGGCAGCCTTGACCAACATCTTTCAGGTACATTAATGTAGTGATCACTTAAAAGCCATTTAGTTTGAGAAATAGTGTGTGGTTCCTTATCTTCTCACTCATCATTTTTTATGGAATATAAAAAGTTAATCCACCGCCATCCTGTCCCTCACAATCTAAAAATTAATATAAGCATGGAGATGGAGTCATTCCACTACAATTCATGAGATGAACTTATGTTGGACTATCTCATCTTGAATGTAATAGTTTGTCAGACCAAACATCCCAACAGGACCACATTTTTTTATAGAATATATGCTTATTTCCTTAAGTATATATTCTATCAAAAATGAATATATATACTTATTTCCTTAGAAGGGCGGGCCTGGTGCAAGCGGTAGAGTCTTACCGCCTGTGACCGGAAGGTCCCGGGTTCGAGTCGCGGTCTCTAGCATTGCACAGGCGAGGGTAAGGCTTGCCACTAATACTCTTCCCTAGACCCTGCACAGAGCGGGAGCTCTCTGTACTGGGTACACCCTTTTTTTATATACTTATTTCCTTAATCGCATCAGCATCCCTATTTCTTCTACTACTTTTAAAGACAAATTCAATTAATAATCAACAATATGGACCATAAAACGAAAGTATCCAATATTTGTCTATAAACAATTTTGTGTTGTCCCAATTTGATATCAATGTAAAGGTTTGCTGGGCAATCCGGCCAGGTCGGATTTGGTATATTCACAAGGTTGGATACTTGGATTTGGCTGGTCCAAGTAGAACTTGGAGATTCACACATAATTTGACATGTAAACTATCTCCAAGCGTTGCAAGACCTCCCAACCTTATAAATATAATGGGCTATGGCCGTTTGAGGATATCCAATTGATCAAACACATACCAATCCAATATTTTTATATTTTCCAAATTCTAGCTTTTCCAACCTCGTTAGTTGATGTTCATCATTTGTCTTGATGGTGGTTGGCATTCCGAGGAGAGCCTCCCCTATGGGTTCCTCCTCTAGAGGCATTCATAGGTTTCAATAGGTTCCCTTTGCAAACCATCTAAGCTAGATTTTGCAGGGATGTTCATGGTAGCACATTGGTGTGTGGTATAGATGTGCACCAACAATTAGTAATCATAAACCAAATATTGATGACTACCACCTTCTAAAATACTATGTTTTCATCTTTTATTTCTTCAGATGAATTGAGAGGACTCGAATGGCAAACACGCTACCAAATAATTATCGGAATTTGCAGGGGTCTGCATTATCTCCACAAGGATAAGGAAATCATTCACATGGATCTCAAACCAGGCAATATACTACTAGATGACCTCATGGTGCCCAAAATTACAGATTTTGGTCTATCTAGACCCGAAAGTGACTCACTAGCTACAACTACACGTCTCATATCACAGTAAGTTCCAGATTCTTTCATATGTATAAACTCTTTATTATGTCATGTGCATCAAACTGTTGTACTATTGTGCAGAGGATATACCGCTCCAGAATACATTTCAGGAGGCAAAGCGACTAGCAAGTCAGACATATATAGTTTGGGTGTAATAATTATAGAGCTGGTGATTGGAAGTAGAACGAAGCCCAATATTACTAAAGTAAGACAAACGGTCTAATCACCTTTGTACATTTTTCATAATCATGCATGATTAGATCTTCCTATATATGTGGCTGTGAATTTCATGAGCTATTGGTAATATACATACATAACTATGGTCCTGCCAGAGCATGTCCTTCAATCATAGAGATATGCTTGCACTGGCGGAGCTACGTTAAGGCGAAACTGGGTTGTTGCCCCCCCTTGCCTCGGAGTAAATCTGCATGCATACATGCAAGTAAGCTGGTTCCTGCAATTGTGCACATGCTGTACGTAGGTTGTTGGAGACTTGAGCTCATATTGTCATGTAGAGATGGACCTTTTTATAATACATGTGTAGTCACTACTGGAATAAGCCCCCCCCCCCCCCCCCCCCCCCCCCCCCCCCCCCCTTAATTTCTTCCCACGCTCCACCACTGTATGCTTGTGTCGCAGTTTAGGCCAACTAATGAAATATCACCAATGAGGGATTGGGTAACCTCCTAGAGATGAGAATTGCTTTGGCTTTACTTTATTTTTTATGGTGGTGATGGTGGTGTGTGTGTGTGTGTGTGTGTTTATTTTTTTTAATTAGTACTTCAATTGTAAACATGGCAGGCAATTAGAAGGTGGAATCACCGGTGGATTAAATCAATGAAACAATCATCGTTGGCTTGCCAACAAGTGAAGAAGTGTCTCGAGTTGGCCCTAAGATGCATACAAGATGACCCGACAGACAGACCTGATATATCAGATATAATAGACGAGCTGAAGGAAATAGATACTACAGATGGCCAAGCCCAAATCCAGGTAAGGGCATATATATGCTCCCTAATAGAACCCAAACAACACTAGATTTGCATGCATCAATAAGCCATGGTAAACCTTGCATGTATATCTGATATGTCTCGCAGATAAGCTCTTGTTGCTTGGAAGACATCCTTGGGATTGAGCCACTGGAAATACGCATTCCCTTTGAAGACTTCAAGATATCGCACTCGATAGAGCTGACCAACGATACGGATGATTACATCGCCTTCGTCACAAAGGCAAAGCTAGAACGCTTCTGCACAGAGCCAGACAGAGGCATCGTCCCACCACGATCCAAGTGCAGTGTCACCCTAGCAATGCAAGCACAGGTCAATGCGCAACCAAATGTGCACTACACTGAGGTGATCACTGTGCTGAGCACCAGAGTTGATGGAGCTCTTTCTGTTGATGCCATGGATGTAACCTCAGGAGAAATCTTCGTTGACAAGGAGGGTAAAGTGGTTGATGAGGTTGACGTGATGGTTGTTTTTGGCACGCCACAATTGGCAGAGGAATAACAATCCTGAAGAATGTCTAAGGTTTTTCCACCATTACTGCCTTGAAGTATTCCTCAGTGAGTTACCAGGAGGCAGCAGAGTCATCTGGAGAGACGTGTATCTGAGGATGTTTCGACCGATACCTATGAGGCATTTGTCACGGTCACGGTGACAAATACCACAATTATTTTTTTAAAATTTTGCCTACATACAACAAGAATTATGTTTGGCGGTAATGGAAGTTTCCGTCGAGACTGATGGACGTGCTGGAACAGGAGATTGATGGAAAGCACAAAAGTAAACTGTAAAGAGCATTTTAACCCCTAGCATAGTAGAATATTCTAGTGATTAGAAACAGTTCGTATATTGTAAATGTTGTCACTATATAAACAGTGTGCTCAATGAGTCTTGTTCTCAGTTCTCTTTTCGTCACATGTGAGTGCGAAGTATAAAAAATGTCAGACAATGCATATTTGTTACTACTAACTCTCCTGTCCGGTTTTGCATATTTGTTGCGTACTAATTAACTCTCCTGTCCGGTTTCTTAGGCATCAAAGTTTTTTTAAGTTGAGTGAATCAGCGATGGAAAATTTCATAAAGAAATACACATCTACGAATACCTGATGGTCTTCTCCCCCTTGCAACATACGGATACTCATCCAATAAATATTAAAACAAATAACTGAACTGAAGCAAGGCATGCGCCGTGAAAATATCTTAACGAAGGATACTGTTGTCCAAATATACCCTTCTCCGAGAATTATTAATTACTAGCAAATATGCCCATGCGTTGCAACAGGTGAAGAAAAACCTACCAGACCTTAATAGGAAATAAGGAAAAAATGTTATATATCTATTTATATGTTACCTTTTTCATAAATTTTAATGGCTATAATTTATTTTATGATAATCATGACATCCATAATAAAGTTAGTATCGTTAATAATATGGCAATGTCCTATTAGGTCCAACGAATTAAAATACTCCCATTGTCCCAAATCATAAGTTTTTCAGATTTTTTTTATATACATAGCTTTTACTATGCTTCTACATAAACATTATGTCTAAATATATAGTAAAAGGTATATATATTGAAAAGCTAGAACGATTTACAATTTAGAATAGAGAGGGTTGAACCTTGATTTTTTTATTGTAAGACACAAAAATATTTACTCGTAATATATCATGACTTTAATCTGCATGGATCCTAATATCTATATGGATCCTAATCCAAATTCAAATCAAATAAATAAGAATAAGAATAGAATTTACCCTAATCTTATGTCTTATCCTAATATAAAAAACCACACAGAGTTTATGGGCTCTTTTGTTTTTCTTACCGAGTTTCAAATTTATTTTTCATGGATCCGAACACAAAACACCTGTGCTGTTTTTTCCGTTGATTTTCCGTCCATCTGAGTCTTGGTACCATGTCCATCTCGGTTTCTTTTTTTTTTCTTTCCTCTGTTTTCTTTTGCACGTATTTTTTTTTCACTATCAGTTCACCTTTTCTTTGCGTTCTTTATTTGTCCACATTATGTTTTGCCTGAAGAAGGGACGATGGGAGTGAAGAAGTATGGAAGTAGCCGACTTAATAAGAAGTCTAAGAGTCGGATTTGACTTGCAGGCAAAATAAAATTGGATATTTTGAAAAGAAAGTATATATTCCTATAATGAGAATCATATTTTGCATGACTAATAACTATTTATATGTATAGTGTATTACAATGTATTGAAACTTGAAGAGTCCTTTTTCAGAATTCACTTACCATCGTGGATGTACCTTTTTCTGCTATTGTTTTAGCAGTTCCTTGCTGGAAGATTATGCTTCTACTGATGATGTGTTTTTCTGTTGACATATTTTATATTGGAGTCGAAGAATCGATCTGGTCGTGTAGACCCTGGACGGATAAGTGCTTGATTTTTTGTTTTGTCTCGTTGGTTCTCTCCTTGTTTTTGTTTTATAATATCTGCTGTAAGGAGCCATGTGACCATGTCAGAGTAGGAATCGTACTGGAAATTTGCTTAGTTTTTTTTTTTTAAAGATGAGTCCGGATCACATGACCCAATACGTTTTAGAATTGGACTCCGTATCATGCTAAACGAGACATATTTCAACTCATATGAGCATAGGTTATTATATATATAAGTCCGGACGGAAGAAATTTTTCATTGTTCGATGGTTAGAGGAAAATGGACAAAAAAAATAGACGGACAAAAAAAATAAGCTGAAATTTTGCCTCTTTATTATTAACTAGGTAGCATGCCGTGCGTTGCTACGGAATAACTAACAATTTATACTAAAAACACACGGATCGCACGATAAGATAATAATACTGTTAAATTAAATACCAACGTTAAAGTGACATTTAATCCAAAAAGCAAAGTTTATGAATTTAACATAGTCACGGAGTGCGCGGCATCGTAGGCTCACAAACTCTAGAGCTTTCAGAGATTGGGTCGAATCCAATCTAGAGC
This sequence comes from Miscanthus floridulus, assembly GCF_019320115.1. Classification (NCBI taxonomy): domain Eukaryota; kingdom Viridiplantae; phylum Streptophyta; class Magnoliopsida; order Poales; family Poaceae; genus Miscanthus; species Miscanthus floridulus. Next base: position 9,186,592 of record NC_089586.1, read on the forward strand.
CTTGGAACCCTGCATTTTTTCCTGGATGGGCTTCACTTCGGATGCGCCGGTAGCAATATCAACGATCTCCAGTCGATGGACCAAGTCGTATGGATCCCCATACAATGACTCAGACATGTAGATTTTGTTTTACTTGTACTTGAATACACTTGTTCCACTGAAGCTTTCATTGAAATGTTTAGACACGAACAGTGTCTGATCACCGATGTTCCTCACCCCGGACCACTCCGGCGTACGGTCGTGGAGGTTGCACTTGTAGATCGCGCTGCTGTAGGTGAAGCTCTATGTCTCATGGAACGTGCTCACCATGGCACCTACAATGTGCAGCTCATCGTTTGATTCCAGGTAGCTGCGGTGGCAGAGCCCCGTAGGTGGCGACAGCGATGGCAGCAGCGTCACGGTTGGAGTAGCGCCGGTGGCGTTGCTGCTGCAGACGGAGATTTCTCCAGTGCAGTCGATCACCAAGAACTTATCTTGGCAGTGGACGATGGACCCCATAGAGAACTCTAGTTTAGTGTCGAGCAACGTCCATACGCTGTCGACTCTAACCCGGCAGAACGCGACCTCCGTGGAGCACTCAAGCATGACCATGGCCACGCACTCGCGGCCGACGGCGTCAGGCGGCGTCGAGAGCACGATCTCACGGAAGAACACGCCCCTCATGTCTTCTATCTTGATGGCTTTGCCTGCGGCATCCGCGTCCCCGTAGCCGTTGGCGGGATGGAGGACCTACCGGCCGTGGACCCTAGACACGCGTCCCGATGAGGACGCCGTCGTGACGTGTTCGCCTGCTGACGGGAGCTCAACGCAGGGGGCACGGGCACCGGTGAATGGATTCAACAGCGTCACGGACGCCGCCTCGCCCATGAGCGCCATCCACCTACACGAGGAGCCGCACGCCACCTTGCCGCGCACGTCGGGCAGCGTCTTGGACAAGACCTTCTTCGGGACGCAGTAGAAGCCGACGCGGTCCAAGTCAGGGTCGAACGGGAGTAGCAGGAGCGCCCCGAAGGTCGCGAACAGGACGACGGCGCGCCATGGGGAGCAAGCGGATCGGAAGGACACTGCGTCGTGGCCTGATGCGAGATGCTGCCCGATGGACTCGAGGAGATCCTCTGGCAGGCCAGATCTCCAGTCAGGGAGAGGTAGGGACATTCTCTTGGGATTGGGAGGCTGAGCCATGGAAGACAGATGACATCAACTATGGTTCACGCAAGAAACAGCAAGCGAGGACGATGGAACACGTGAGCGTGAAACTAAATGAAAGAAGAAAAAAGCTGTCCCTTTTACAAATGCAAAGAGGGAAAGTAATTAAATGTAGACAGATTTGGCAAGGTTCTCAGAAATGCAAAGAGGTTCCTTTTGTCTTAATTCTCTTTTCATTCTGTGTTAATTCTCTTTCTTTTTGCTCGTTGCCATGTATGCTAGTGCATGCAAACATGCAATGTGTATATGGATAGCACAATAATTTTCTACTTCCTATTTTACCGTGATTCCCCTATCACATGACAGGCAATATTCAATTAAAGAGAATGACACGATCAATCAGTAATTAAGATGTCGTGGGATCGCGGCGTGAGCAAACGGATGAACCAAAACAAATGTCGCACTAAAAAATATCCACACTTTGTTCTTTTTAGTTGTAGGAGATTAGGTATATATAGATGTCAGCAAAGGGTGTGGAAGGTGACAGCAGTCGTTCCTTTTTTTAAAAAAATATACTGATGCCATTTATTCCCAAGTCTAGAGCTGTTCGCCTGCCTTTTTAATCCTGTTTTTTTTTTTTTTTGAGCAACTAATGCTGTTTCTTATTGGGTTGGCATTGTAGCACATCTTCCATTGTCCCGACCGGTCCGTAATAGCATTCGGCCTACCAACGTTTCCGGCCCGCCAACTTGATAACGAGCCCGCCGCAGTGGACCCCAACAATACGGACGGCGGTGATCTCTCCACTCGGCTCCACGGCGATCGGACGGCCAGGAGCGGCCATCGCCTACCTCCCAGTATATTTTTTTCCCCGTGGCAGCGGCACGTGCACCGAAACGTTTCGATATCCCCGAGTGGTGGGTCTGGCCACCGCCGCCTCGGCGACGTGCGGCTTCTTCCTCCCCTTCCATTCTGCTCCCCGTGACGTCACAAACCACTCCACCAGCCGCCTCGCCTCTCTCCGACCGACCCACCCACCGGAACGCGCGTCCCGAGGTCGGCGGAGCAGGGTCGGGAGGAGGGCAATGGCTGTGGTGGGCGTCCTCGCGCTGCAGGGCTCCTACAACGAGCACATGGCCGGTACGGAATCCGATTTCATGTCCCTCTGCTGCCCGCCAGATGCTCGTGTGGTTGATTTCGCTGGTGTGTGTTTCGGTGCAGCGCTGAGGAGGATCGGGGTGAGGGGCGTGGAGGTGCGGAAGCCGGAGCAGCTCCTCGGCGTCGACTCGCTCATCATCCCCGGCGGCGAGAGCACCACCATGGCCAAGCTCGCCAACTACCACAACCTGGTGGGTGGGTCCTCCTCCTTCAGCTCTCCTCGTTCCTTTTTTTCCCTTCTCGTTTGTGGCTGATGCTGATTGGTTCGTCGATGACGTCGCTCGTGACTCTGTCTGTGTGCTCGGATTCAGTGGCTCGAGCCGGAGATGAATCATCGCTCTGCGGTATTTGGTGGATGATGGAAATTGAATAGAGAAGCACAGACTTAGAGTTAGGGCATGATTGTTTAGTGGGTGTTGTTCCTTCATAGTACAGATTATTGGTTGCACAGCCATATTCTTCCAAATTGTTTGACACGATATTGAGCATCCTGCTCTTGGTCTCTGCCTAGGCTAGACACTGCTGACTCACAGGGATATAGTGGTTCCTTGCATTGGTCAAAAGAAATAACTGGATCTAGGAAACAGAGACTGACACAAAAGAAATGGAATTTTCCCCACTTTATTACATTAAAATTTCCTCATCCTAAATAGGAAACGTGAGTATCCTTTTGCCCACACCTGCCAACGGAATAAGGGTTGTAGCCTTGTAGGCCAGTGCTGGTTGTCTTCAATCATGGAAATTTTTGTGTTCTTGGCTTCTCAGCCAGTAGATACTAGATACTGTTACATGCTGATGCATATTACATGTTCCCATGAGATAGTTTCACAGGAAACAGTTTTACTAGGGAGTGCCACTTTATGGCATTTGCACTTCCTGAACCTCTTTATGCCTGAGATTGTATATTTATATGAACCTGTCTAATTGCTTATAGCTTGCAAAATCTCACTTCTATTTGCCGTGCAGTTCCCTGCACTTCGAGAGTTTGTCGGAGGTGGAAAGCCTGTCTGGGGAACCTGCGCTGGGCTCATCTTTCTTGCAAACAAAGCAGTAGGTGAGTGGGTCACCAATTTATACTTGCCATGTTCTTTTTTTTTTGGAAACAAGTTAATAGAATGTCGATAATTGAATAGGCATGACTTGCAGGGCAAAAAACAGGGGGGCAGGAACTTGTCGGAGGACTAGATTGTACTGTCCACAGAAACTTTTTTGGGAGCCAGGTAAATTTGGGAACCATAGGGCCTGTTGATGGCTAGATTATTGAGTTTTGCATGTTTAAAGGATTTGTAGTTATTAAGCACAAATATGAACACCATGTTTCATTGCAGACTGTTTCTCTTGCAGCTTCAAAGCTTTGAGACAGAGCTATCTGTGCCAAAGCTTTCAGAGAAGGAAGGAGGGAATGATACATGCCGTGGTGTATTTATACGGGCGCCTGCTATATTGGAAGTAGGTCCAGATGTTGAAATATTGGCTGATTGCCCTGTACCTGCTGACAGACCCAGCATTACAATATCATTTGGGGAGGGTACTGAGGTTTGTATATTGCTTTTTTTTACTATAATACTTCAATTGTCTGCAAATGACCAAACTGAGTTCTGTTATATTTCTAGTAAACTGAATTTTTAGGATGAGCGCTCATTATTTCTTCTCATTTTAGTAGTTTCTTTTAGTTCTTCAGACTTTAATGAGCAGTGAGCCAGTGAATATGGCCATTTCTGGGAAAGCGGGTACAGGATTGTGCTATGAACTATGATCAGATGTGGGCATACTTACATATAACTTGCTGATTCTACATGTGGTCTCTACCTTCTTGTGTAGTCCTTCTGATTATTCTAACTGGCTTTGAGATCTGAAATGATATAATTTTAACCCGTTGCTTCAGATATTCAGACAAATGGAGTACGAGTTCTTCGATCAAATTTGTCTCCTATCTCCCTCACTTTAGGGCATTACTGGTCTGCTAAAGCATCCATTAAATGGACTTCCCTGTCACAGTGACATTTGTTTGTTATTTGATTTGTGTTTCTGCGTGACATGTGTTCACCTGATCGTGCCTTTTGGGAATTGGCTAAGTCTTTCCTTATTAGAAAAAAAAACGAAAATACTAGTTGGCAATCTTGTAACACTTAATTCTGTATTCTGAATGAGACATGCTTATCCTCTGTCAACTGACCAGAAATATACTGTCAGGAAGAAGTGTATTCAAAAGATCGGGTAATTGTTGCAGTACGGCAAGGGAACATCCTTGCAACTGCTTTCCACCCAGAATTGACATCAGACTCCAGATGGTAAGCATGTTCCTTTGATACCGTACCATCCACTCGTTCAATGGGTTAACCCTCGTGTTGCTGACACTGAAAAGCTCTTGTGCTATGCTCCTGCTAGGCATCGCTTCTTCTTGGACATGGATAAAGCATCCCAAGCAAAGGCCTTCTCTGCGCTGTCGTTATCATCATCATCAAGAGATACTGAAGACCTGCCAAAGAATAAGCCGCTTGATCTGCCCATTTTTGAGTAACGCTATAAACTAGACAGTCAAAAGATTGAAGAAAGGAATGAAGAAACTGACCATATATTTATCATTTAGCTGGTTACAAAAACAAACAGCTGGGAATCTGTTATACTCAGCCGAAAAGTGTTGTCTGGTAGCTAACTGTATCAATCAAAAATAATCACGGTGTGTGTTGTACACAATTCTTCAGACAAAGCAAATGTTGTTCTGGAAATTACAATTTTGCTGTGCGATGAAGGCTGTCAGTTGAACATGATGATAGTTTCCCCATTTTTGCAGTAGGTTAAAGACTAACGTCTCCATTTTTGTACCACTTGGCATTCATTTCGCTAGTTCTTTTTTTAGCTGCTTGTTAATTGAATTATCTGCTTGGCACAACTTCAGCTCTAACATCCCTGCCACATTTAGAATTCATGTTCATATAGGATAAAGCCCCCTTTGGAAAAAACAGGAGTTTTTGTTGACGAAATCTGGCTGGCAGTTAACCGAGGGGTATGGGTTGGATATCGAGTCAGCTCGGTTTGGCTCGGTCCAGCTTAGGCTAACGAGCCAGCTCAGCTCGACTCGTTAATATTACAAGCTAGAGAGGCAGCGCAGCTCAGCTCGTTAGGCTCGATTAGCTCGCGAGCTGTAAAAAAAATAGGACACACATATTTATAATGTTTATGCCACAATAATTCCAGAAGGTGACGTCCACTGTTATGCAACTATACATAATTAATACATATCAGGTTCATCAAAAGTATCAACCATGCAACATAGCTAGTCAATCCATGATCCATGCAGTTCCAGCATACTTACTAGTTGCTTGCCACCACAGACTTAGCAAAGTCCACAAATTCAATGTCAGCATCATCATCTTTTCCCTGAAAAACAATCCATAAATCAACATTTAAATACCAAAACAATTATAAAATCAAAATTCATATGAAATAGCTGAAAATAAATATTACATATCAATGGAATAGGTGTACATTTCTAGGTCAGCATCATCATCTTCTGGATTCATGATCGTGGGCTGATGGGCCTCAGCTCATTTGAGCTCGTGAGCAGCTCGCGAGCTGCTCGAGCTACATCGTTAAAACAACGAGCTAGACTTCCAGCTCAGCTCGTGAAAAACTTAAAACGAGCCGAGCCAGACACGAGTCAAGCGAGTTGACAAGCCACGAGTATTTTGTCCAGCCCTATATATGCTCACGGTAGTAGATGAATCGGTGGAGGTGCGAGTGAGGAAACTGGATGGTGACACAGAACACAAGAGAACGATTTAGACAGGTTCAGGCCATCAGCTCGACGTAATATCCATGTACCCTGTGTCTTTGTGGATTATATTACGTATGTTTGATGAAAACGAGGGGGGTCCCTATCCGTCTTATATAGCTTGGGGGTAGGGTTACTGATCGATTATTTCCATTCTGATCCGTTTACAAGATAGGAAGTTATAAATCGTACAATATCTATCATATCCGAGCAGATTTCGTAGATCACCGAGGATTTTTACGTTGCCTTGTGAAGCACGTCGTCCTGCGGCGTACTTCGCATGGTGTTGTCTTGCAAGCTAGGCCTCGACCAGTGACGAGACCCATGCATAGTGTTGTGGGCTGGGCCTCCCCTAGCGGCTCGGCCCATGTGGAGCCTTACGGGTATCGGGGGTCATGCCCCCACAGCTAGTCCCCGAGCACCTTGTATCCGATAAGCAACACCATCTTGTGTCCATCCGATATGTCCAACTTGCAGCAACTCATCAGGATCAATCTTCCGACCAGTTCAAATAGGGGCCAAGCTGTTGAAGCGGGCATCCGATTAGTTCGAATGAGCGTCTGAGCTGTCGAAGTGGGTGTCCGAGCAGCTAAGACAGGCGTCCGACCAGTTTAATTGGGCGTCGAGCTAGGACTCACTCAAAGTCATGGTTTGCCATAAGGATGTAAGGAGCTCAAGCAAAAAATTTTGAAGTCTTGGTCGGTGAAGTGTACACACTTAAGTGCCAATTGCGATGGTCCTGACGACATGGTCATCAGGGCAGAGCATAGGCGGAGACTTGACGAAGTCGAAACACCGTGAAGAAGAAAAAGTACATGCACCGCAAGATGCATTGTACCAAAAGTAGTCCCCAAGTCTGTTAGAAGATGATGAAGGAATCTTGTAGCAGGGTCAAAGAAAAATAAGCAGTCTCCATCATTGCCAAAAGATCGAGTAATCAAGGTACAAGTACATTCACCGCAAGGTAAAGTGTACACACTTAGTCCCTGAACCTGCTAGAAGATGATGAAGAAATCTTGTAGTAGGGTGAAGGAAAAATATTTTGGCGTAGATACATAACGAATTCCGTTGACCCAGCGTTGAGTCTGGAGATTCGTTTCGTCGTTCCACATTCAACGCGATTTAACGCCGTGGCCCACCGTGCGCATTTGGCGATCCATCAGCGTGCGACGATTTTGGGAGGGAATGCGGCGGGTCAGGTGCGGTTTCCCAAAATCCCTGGAAGGTAAAGGATCAGGGGTCGAACCGTTATAAAGTGCCACAGCCCCAGCGCACATTCTCCACCTTGCTCCCACCTTTTCGTCTTCTTCCTCACGCCCGCACCACATCATCTAGCAACTACTCCGCCATCTTAGCAACCGTAAGCTCATAATCTCCCACCATTCCTCAGATCTGTGAGATGGCGCCCAAGAGAAGCCGCAGCAGCTCGAGCAGGGCATCGCATGAGCTCAATCGCGCCGAGGAATTGGTGAGCTCCGTTAGCAATGAGACGGCGCTCAACCAGTTGGTGGTGGACAGCGTGCTGCCAGATAGGGTGACGGTGGAATGGCATCTCACTTGCGGTGAGAGCTTTCCTACCCCCCGCAGTGATGAATTAGTCATGTTTGAAGATTATTTCTATCGCGGATTTTGTGTTCCGATCCATCCATTCCTCCACGGATTGATTGAGCATTACGCCATTAGTCTTTGCAATCTAGGCTCAAACTCCATCCTTCACATTTCCATCTTCATCCATTTTTGCGAAGCCTATCTTGGCATTCTCCCACATTTTGACCTCTTCCACCACTTTTTTTGTTTGAAATCTCGTGGGGGGTCTGGATCTAGGGTTGTGGGTAGCGCGTACTTGCAGCTACGGGATGGGATGGTTGGGCAGTACATCGCTTCCCCGTTGAACACAAAATTGAAGTATTGGGCACAACGATGGTTCTACATGCCATAGGGGGGACATTATGTGGCGTGCGATATTGATTAGATTCCCATGAGCAATGCCAGGTGGTCGAAGAGACCTAGTGCTAGTGGAATGGAGCAGGTGAGGGAGCTCTTGGCGTTGATTGACCGGAGGAGAGTAGATGGGATCATAGTGGTAACGAACTTTACTTTTTGGCGAAGCCAGCCCGGCATGGAGAGGGCGTACCCTGTATATGAATTCTGGGGGGATACTAACGGGACCCGAGAGGTGCCCGAGCCGATTGACAGAGAGGAAGTCATGCGACAGATTGGGGTGTTGTTCAACCTCATGGGGCACCTCAAGATTGACGACTAGGAGAGGGCCTTTGGTGTTGGGAACCTCCCACCAGAGGTAAGAGTCTTTGTATTAGTTTGGCCTAATTCCTTTTTGGTTGCGATGTACTCATTCATGCTCTTGAAGATCCATGGATAGGACCGAGCATCATACTTCTTAGTTGTGCCATCGATGGACTGGCTGAGGGCTGTTGATGCCTAGCTGAGTAGTCCATAGGGTTGAGCTAGCTCGAAGGCTGGTGAGGACTGCTCAGATGATAACGACAATGAAGACGGAGGTGAGTGGACATCTAATGTCTGTGAGAAACTTCAAGGGAAGGCGCCCCCTATCATGGATTCATCCCCGAAGAGAAGGAAGATGGCAGGATCGTCCCGTCGAGAAGAACGGCCGGTGAACATTGGCGCCCCGCCCACCCCCAAAGATGGCAAATGGTGGGTTCAAGCTCATCGGATGATGATGGGTTGGTGGCACCATCGTCTTAGGCATGGAATGGTGTTTTTCATGCAGTTTTAACTTGGGCGGCCTTAGGCATGCGTTTAACATACAACTACGTCGTTTGTAGAGTATCGACATTAGTCTCAAGCGCAATTCCAAGTGCTCGTGGTGCAAGTAAAGACTCCAGATGATAAGTTGGAGATGATGATCGTGGGGATCCAGCCCATGCTGGACTAGGTTGCTCTAGAATAGCCTAAGGGAGGACGACTGCCCGGCGATGGGCCGCACCGATCGGTCGTGGATCATTGCCGGATGGCATGGACGGACTTCAAGGAGTTCGTGCACAGCACAACCCTTGGAGCCGTCGTCCACGCACTCGCACAACTAAAGTCTCATTACCCTTCAGGTGGATCTCCAGTGGGTGGCGACAGGATATGCGCAGGGCACAAATGCGGATAAGATCACCAAGCTGGAGGACGACACAGAGGAGCCAGCAGAGAAGCTAGCCAAAGATGTCAAACTGTTTGGTGAGGGGGAGAGCAGTGCTCGATAGAGTTTTTTTAAAAAAACTCCTATTGAATATCTAGCGATGTTTGTCGAACACTTGTAGTTACAAAATGTTTATGTTTATATTTGATATAAACCGTTCGAACAGAAGTGTATAGCTGAGTCCCTAGCCTTAGCTAGCCTGTTATTCGTAATGTGTGGCATAGGGACCATGTGCGTGTGGGAAGAAACATGGCATCACTATGGAACCGCTGTCGACCATCCATGACGCAGAGAGAGGACACTCATGCATGTGCAGGGAGAGGTTGGAGACAGGGTCATCTCTGGAGGCGTTCGAGCATTAACGTGTTTGTTCAGATATTTGCGTGGAACATAGGTGGCGTATCGTCTTTAAGGCATTGAGCGCAAAATCAGAAGCACTCAGCAAAAAAGCATGGAGAGAATAATATGGAGGGATGTTAGTGTAAAAAAACTTTATTGAGTACTCAAATATTAAAGGTACATATCTTTTGGAGTGAATGCTTCAAGGGTAGAAACGTCTAAGTAGGTCAATGTGCCAAGAGTTTGGGACATCTCTCTCCTCCATGTCGCATAGTCTGTAGGAACCTAGTCGGGTGACCGCCTTAACGATGAAGGGGCCTTCCCAAGGTGAGGAGACCTTGTGCATCCCATGTCTTCTATTTCCTATGGAGTACTAAGTCTCCGACCACAAAGAATCGGTCGTTGACATTGCGGTTGTAGTATCTGCATAGGTCGTCGAGGTGTTTTGCTGTCTAAACATAGGTGACTAGATGTTCCTCTTCTAGGCTGTCTAATTCAACGAGCCGAGCCTGGTCAGAGTTCTCCTCATTGTAGTTCTCCACGCTAGGAGCTCGGAAGGTGACGTTAGTAGGTAGTACGGCCTCAGAGCCGAAGACCATAAAGTACGGGGAGACATCGGTGTTACGACTGGGCTGGGTCCTTAGTCCCCAGACCACGGCCGGTAGTTCCTTAAGCCATTTTCCTAGGAGCTTCTATTCCTTCTTGTAGAGTTGTTTCTTCAATGCATCCAGGATCATGCCGTTGGCATGCTTGACTTGGCCGTTAGCCCTTGGGTGTGCCACGGAGACATACTTGACTGAGATGCATCTTTCATCATAGAAATCCTAAGTCATCGCCGATGAACGTGGACCCAAGGTCGGTGATGATGTTGTTCGGTAGACCGAACCGATGGATGATGTCGTCAAGTAGCACGGCTGCTTTCTTTGCTGTAGCCTAGACCAGGGGTTTGTATTCGATCCACTTGGAGTATTTGTCAATGTAGATGTAAACCCAGCAGAAACCTCTCGGCACAAGCTTGAATGGTCCAATCATATCTAGTCCCTAGCATGCAAAGGGCCACGACATGGGGATCATTTGCAAGACCTGAGCTAGGACGTGGATTTGTTTGGCAAAGAACTGACAGTTCTCACATTGATGAATGAGGGCTTCAGCATCGGCCACGGTGGAAGGCCAATAGAAGCCAGCTCAAAAAGCCTTTCTGACCAGTGTTCTAGAGGCTGCGTGGTTGCCGTAGGTACCGGCATGGATCTCTTTGAGTATCTTCTCGCCTTCTTCCATGGAGACACACTTTTGTAGTAGCTCGCCTTTGGTGTTTTGTGATACAACTTCCCATCAACTAGGACGTAGTGCTTACTATGGTGGGTAAGGCGTTCTCTCTCTATGTTGTCAGCTGGGACATCTATAGTGGTTAGATACTTGATGAAAGGTTGCCTCCAATCGCTGCTAGGCCTAAGGACCGATGCGACTGTCTACTCGACAGGTGGTTGTTCTTCAATGGCCTCTTGTTCCTGCTTGATGGAAGGAGCCACAAGGTCCTAGATAAACACTCTAGCTGGAACATTGGCCTGAGTCGATCCTATCTTCGATAGCTCATTAGTTGCTTGATTATTAGCCTAGACCATGTGGTGGTATTCGATGCCATAGAACTTCTCTTCTAACTTTCTTATTGCGACACAGTAAGCATCCATCTTCTCGTTAGTGCAACTCTAGTCTTTATTGAGCTGATTGATCATGAGTGCGGAGTTGCTGTACACCTAGAGGTGTTTAACGCTGAGCTTGATAGCTATATAGAGACCGTGAAGTGCTGCTTCGTATTCAACGGTATTGTTGGATGCTGGGAAGTGTAGGCGGAGGACATAGCAAAGCTTATCCCCTGATGGAGAGATGAAATAAATGCCTGTCCTAGCGCCATTAAGGTTGAGAGACCCATAAAAGTACATGGTCCAGTGCTCAGGGTGGTTGACCAGGACAGGAGTCTGCATATCTGTCCACTTGGCGATGAAATCGACGAGTGCTTGCGACTTGATCATGTGGCGGCGCCTAAAATCGATGGTATAGGTGCCGAGCTCGATCGCCCATTTAATGATGTGGCCGTTGGCTTCCTTACTGTAGAGAATGTCACCGAGCGGGTACTCTGTGACTACCGTTATGTGGTAGGCATCGACATAGTGGTGGAGCTTCTGGGGTGTGATAAGGATGGCATACAGTAGCTTCTGGACTTGCGGGTAGCGAGTCTTAGACTTGTTTAAGACCTCGCTAATGAAGTAGACTGGGCAATGGACTTTGTATGCGTGGTCGGCCTCTTCTCACTCACGACGATGGCGGTGCTAACTACCCGGTTGGTCGATGTGATGTAGAATAGCAGGGTCTCATTCTTTTGGGGGCGGTCATGATCAGAGGTACAGTGAGGAACTGCTTGAGATGAGCAAATCTGACCAAACCAATTTCTCTTGAGCTTAGTGTAATCAAACACAAATCTCAACAGACGAATTTCTCTAGAGGTCGTAGATTCTATAGCTGGTTAGTGTTTGTTGAGATTAGTGTAATAAAGAATGGAGAATGTGCTCATTCTCCATTCTATAGAAAGTAAAGGAGGCTATTAGTGTTTGTTGAGATTAGTGTAATCAATGCACATTCTCTATTCTTTATTCTTTTTTCTTATAAGAACTGGGTTGGCAAGCCAGTCCGGATGGTACACCTCTTTTATGAAACTGGCGGCTAAGATCCGGGTTATCTCTACCCTAATAGCCTCCTTTTTGTCCAACATGAATCGTCGAAGCTTCTGCTTGATGGGCTTGGTGGTCACCGCGACGTTTAAGGAGTGCTCGATCAACTCCCTTGGCACACTGGGCATGTCCATAGGTTTCCATGCGAACACATCGATGTGCTCCCATAGGAAGCTAACGAGCGCATCTTCCTATTTAGGATCAAGGTCGGCCCTGATCCGAGCAGTCTTGGACTGGTCACCAGGGATGAGGACCACCTCCTTGAACTCCCTAGACTTGGTTGAAGCTCGGGCAGCCTCTAGGGTAGGGATCTCTAGGTCCTCTAGAGGGATCACATATGAAGTTATGATGCAGTCCTGCATACAGATGGAGATGTTAGTTGCCTCGACAAGCATGAAGCTTTCCTTCTCATAGTTGTAAGCAACATCGAGGTTGGCGCATAGGGAGAGGACCCCCTGCTCTGTCAGCATCTTTAGCACTAGGTATGTATAGTGTGGCACAACCATGAACTTGGCAAGAGCTGGTCAGCCAAGGATGGCATGGTACGCTGTGTTAAAGTCAGCAATGAGGAAGTTGACGTAGTCAACACGGAAGTGCTTTGTGGTGCTGAACTGGACTGGCAGTGTAATCTATCCCAAGGGGAGGGACGCCATCCCAGGAACAATTCCCTAGAATAGAGAGTCCATGGGGTGAGGTCTTCCTTCTTAAGGCTTAGCTCCTCTAGAGATCTAGAGAAAAAAATGTTGAGGGCGCTCCCTCTGTCGATGAGGACCTTCTCAAAGCGCATGTCCTTGATTATGGGATCCAGGACGAGTGGGAAACGCCCTAGGTATAGGATGTACGACCACTGATCGGCCCTAGAGAAGGTGATCAGGTGCTTTGACCAGTCGAGATACTTTGGATCAGAGACAGGGCCATCATATGTAGCGACCGACATGACACGGTGGGCTATGAGCTTTTGCTCTCGTTTGTCTTTAGAGACAGCCCTCCCACCAAAGATGGTAGCAACGATCTTGGTGGAATCCTGGTATGTAGGGACCTTGTTCTTGCCTCGTTCTCCACCTTGACCGTCTTCGGTCTCATCGTCATTGCGCCGCTGCTTCTTTGATGGTTCTCCCTCGAACATAGTCTTCAGGCCCCTGCACTCTCGCATGGCGTGCTTGGAATCCTTGTGGATAGGGCATGGGCCGTCCAGTAGCTTACCAAAATCCACATCGTAGGTACGCTTGGCACGGGTGTCGACGGTGTTGATGGAGGTATCAAGTCAGCGACGACGGCTTTGTCTGCCTCTTGAGCTCTCTAGATGGTCGTCGCGTCGGGGGTCATGGTCATCGTGATGGTGATCACGGTCGTCATGACGGTCATGACCATTGTGGCAGCAATCATGATTATCGTAATGTCTATCTTCATGATGGGTGGAGTGGTGAAAGGTCCTAATATGCCTAGAGGGGGGTGAATAGCCTATTTAAAAATCTACAAATCAACTAGAGCAATTTGATTAGTATGACAAATAGCGAAATGCAAACTTGCTCTAGCTCTACAAGGGTTGCAAGCCACCTATCCAACAATTCTAGTTGCAATGATTACTAGGCACACAACTTGCAATGTTACTACTTCACTAAGAGCTCTCAATCTTGCTACTCTAAAGAGCTCCACTAGATGAACTTAAAATAACAAAGCAAGCTCTCAATTCTAATTACACTAAAGAGTTTGCCACAACTAGTTTGCAAGAATATAAATGAGTGAGTGGGGTGATTATACCGCCGTGTAGAGGAGTGAACCAATCATAAGGTGAATATTAAGTCAATCACTGGGAGAATACCAAATGGCAAGAGACAACCAATTTTCTCCCAAGGTTCACATGCTTGCCAACACGCTACGTCCCCATTGTGTCAACCAACACTTGGTGGTTCGGTGGCTAAGAGGTGTTGCACAAACTCCGTCCACACAATTTGGACATCGCAAGAACCTACCCACAAGTGAGGTAACCCAATGACATGAGCAATCCACTAGAGTTGCCTTTCGGCGCTCCATCGGGGAAGGTACAAATCCTCTCACAATCACCGGTGATGGCCACGAACAATCACCGACTCGTGCCAATCCTCCTCCGCTGCACCAAGCCATCTAGGTGGTGGCAACCACCAAGAGAAATAAGTGAAACCCACAGCGAAACACGAATACCAAGTGCCTCTAGATGCAATCACTCAAGCAATGCACTTAGATTCTCTCCCAATCTCACAATGATGATGGATCAATGATGGAGATGAGTGGGAGGGCTTTTGCTAAGCTCACAAGGTTGCTATGTCAATGCAAATGGCCAAGAGACTAAGCTTGAGCTGGCCTTGGGGCTTAAATAGAAGCCCCCACGAAATAGAGTCGTGGTACTCCTTCACTGGGCACATCATGGGGTGATCGGATGCTCCGGTCATATCGACCGGATGCTGGACCTCAGTGTCCTGTCACGCAATGTGTGCCACATGCCCCCTCTCTTCAAATGCTGAGCGCCCGATCACAATAGTCATTTGATGACCAGATGCTATAGCATAAAGTGACCGGACGCTGAACCCCTAGTGTCTGGTCATTTCCAGTAAGCATCTAGAGATGACTTTTCTCAACCGGACGTGTCCGGTCACTCGATGATGCTTTTGTGAGCTGCTTGATAGCAAGACCGAACGTAGCCTTCCAGCGTCCGGTCGCTGAGTGACCCAGCGTCCGGTCACTGTATGACCTATGAGACTAACTCCTTTTCACCTCTATCTTCTTTACCCTTGCTCAAATGTGCCAACCACCAAGTGTATCACCTTGTGCATATGTGTTAGCATATTTTCACAAATGTTTTCAAGGGTGTTAGCACTCCACTAGATCCTAAATGCATATGCAATGAGTTAGAGCATCTAGTGGCACTTTGAAAACCACATTTTGATATGAGTTTCACCCCTCTTAATAGTACGACTATCGATCCTAAATGTGATCACACTCACTAAGTATCTTGATCACTGAAACAAAATTGCTCCTACTATTTATACCTTTGCCTTGAGCCTTTTGTTTTTCTCTTTCTTTTTTTCCAAGTTTAAGCATTTGATCATCACCATGCCATCACCATTGTCATGATCTTCGCCATTGCATCCTCACTTGGAGTAGTGCTACCTATCTCATAATCACTTTGATAAACTAGGTTAGCACTTAGGGTTTCATCAATTAACCAAAACCAAACTAGAGCTTTCAAGTGGGTAGCCCGTTTGGCTTCTTTGGCATCAGCATATCTATTCACCATTTGTATCAGCTCACCGATGGTGGTGGGCCTCTTGTGATATAGCTTACAGCGAAGCTACTCGTGTTGGAGCCCTTTGGTGAAGGCGACGATGGCCTCAGCATCGGTGATGTTGGGGATGGAGTATCTTGTCTCCAAGAAGTGCCTGATGAAGTCGTGTAGAGATTCCTCGGAGGACTGATGTAGCTTTTCCAAGTCATACTTGGCGCCGGGTTGCTCACATGTAGCCATGTAGTTGTTGGTGAAGACTTTCTTGAGGTCATCCTAAGATCGAATGGAGTTCTCCTGCAAGCTAAGGAGCTAATTTTTTGTGGACTGGTTAAGCATGATAGGAAGGTAGTTTGCCATGACTTCCTCATCTCCGAACATGGCTTTTATGGTGATCTCGTATAGAGTTAGCCACTGAGCGGGGTTGGCCTTTCCGTCGTAGGTATTGATGCCAACGACTTTGAAGCCCACCGGCCACCGGATGGCTTGAATCCTCTCCATAAGGGGGTGGAGTCTTGATGCGCTGGCAGGGATGAAAGGTCCTAATGGCTAGAGGGGGTGAATAGCCTATTAAAAATTTCTACAATAACACTTAGCAAACTAGTTAGACAAATATGAGGCGAAGCGAGTGTTGCGCTAGCCTATTAAAAATGCAAGCCACCTACCACAATTCTAGTTTCTATAGTCTTTATCCACACAATGGCTATGTCACTACACTAAGTTAGAGTGCTCTCAAAGGCTAACTAAAGAGTCACACTAATCAAACTAACAAGGACTAGCTACACTAAAGAGCTTGACAACTAGTTTACGGTAATTTAAAGAGAGAGAGAGCAAGATGGTTATACCGCCGAGTCGAGGAATGAACCGATCAATCACAAGAATAAATACCAATAAAGACCAATCACTTTGAAATCAAATGATGACACAATGATTTTTTACCGAGGTTCACTTACTTGCCGACAAGCTAATCATTGTTGTGGCGATTCACTCACTTGGAGGTTCATGCGCTAATTGGCATCACACGCCAAACCCTCAATAGGGTGCCGCACAACTAACACAAGATAAGGATCACACAAGCCATGAGCAATTTACTAGAGTACCTTTTGGCTCTCCACCGAGAAAAGGTCAAGAACCCCTCACAATCTCCACGATCAGAGTAGGAGACAATCACTAATCTCCACTCAATGATCCTTACTGCTCTAAGCCATCTAGGTGGCGGCAACCACTAAGAGTAACAAGCTAAACTCATAGCAAAAAATAAATGCCAAGTGCCTCTAGATGCAAGCACTCAAGCAATGCACTTGGATTCTCTCCTAATCTCACAAAGATGATGAATCAATGGTGGAGATCAGTGGGAGGGCTTTGGCTAAGATCACAAGGTTGCTATATCATTGCAAATGGCCAAAGGTATGAGCTAGAGCTGGCCAAACTGTATTTATAGACACCCCAAACAATAGAGTCGTTGGCTCAATTATTGGGCTGACTGCGGGATGACCAGACACGTAGATCGTGTGCACCGGACATGTCCGGTCACAACCTGACTGCTATGTGTTCCTTTCTAATTGTTTAGCCATTGGCACCCAATGGCTATCTCTCCGCATAGTAATACTATGTGATCGAACGCGCTGTTAGAAAATGACTGGACCCGGGAGACGTGGCGTCAGGTCAAGTCCAGAGAGCTCCTAGAGCCGCTCTGGGCCGACCGGACATGTTCGATCACACCGGACTGGATGCTCCTAGCGTCTGATGAATTATTGCGCTGAAAACCCAAGACTTGCTGGTTCATACTGGACGCGTCTGGTGTGGCGACTGGACGCGTCTGGTCGCTCTCTGCAATCCTACTTTGGGCTATATCACTTTGACCTAACGCTAAACAGTAACTCGTCAATGTCCGGTCACTCCACTGAGCTAGAGTCCGGTCACTTTCCCTTAGTCGCTCACCTTGGATCCAAATATCGGACGCATCCGGTCCTGATTCTGGACGTGTCGGATCACTCTGTGACCAGCACAACTAACTCCTTTTCAACTCTATCTTCTTTACCATTGCTCAAATGTGCCAACCACCAAGTGTATCACCTTGTGTACATGTGTTAGCATATTTTCACAAATGTTTTCAAGGGTGTTAGCACTCCACTAGATCCTAAATGCATATGCAATGAGTTAGAGCATCTAGTGGCACTTTGATAACCACATTTTGATACGAGTTTCACCCCTCTTAATAGTACGGCTATCGATCCTAAATGTGATCACACTCGCTAAGTGTCTCGATCACTAAACCAAAAAGCTCCTATCAATTTTATCTTTGCCTTGAGCTTTTTGTTTTTCTCTTTCTTCTTTTCCAAGTCCAAGCACTTGATCATCACCATGGCATCACCATCATGATGATCTTCACCGTTGCTTCACCACTTGGAATAATGCTACCTATCTCATGATCACTTAGATGAACTAGGTTAGCACTTAGGGTTTCATCAATTCACCAAAACCAAACTAGAGCTTTCAATCTCCCCTTTTTTGGTAATTGATGACAACCCTTACACAAAGATATGAATTGAAATTTAATTGAATCCATGTTGCTTGCTCAAGCATATTTACCATGTGTAATAGGATATGGACAAGTTTCATGAACCTCGAATGGTAGCAATTGCTCCCCCTACATATGTGCTAAGAGTTTGGATAGTAGCTTGCACATATGTTTAGATAGGAAATATAGGAGTCAATGTCTACCAAATGATGCTAAGGTATAAGAAATGGACCTTTGAAGTGTGATACCAATCGGAGTGCACCAATATACCATCCTTAGCACCATGAGTAACTAGACATCCACAAAAAAATTAGAATACCCCATGAGATCAACATGAGAAGTAAGGGTCTAGTTTTCATAATATGAGCATGAGTCTAGTTACTTAACCTATGCATGCTAGTTTTTCATTTCATCATTCAAACCTACAACTAGCATACACCACATAAGCATGGATATTGAAATTTAAAACTTGTGCCATACAAGCAAATATATGAAATGCACATTCAAATGCACCATACAAGTTCATAAGCTTACTCTCCCTACTTGTGTGCTCAAAATTTAATTGATCCCCTTACTTTGTCATATCTCTCCCCCTATGTCAAATTTCCCCCCTACTTATGTCTTTGTTTTTCTCCCCCTTTGTTGTCTTTTCACTATCTTTGTACACTCTATTTCTTTTCCTTTGTCATCAATGACCACAAAGGTTCAAGTATTAGATAGGTTAAGATTATCAATGTTAATCAATGAGGTGAGGACCATTTTCCCAAATTTGGTTCAATCTAGAACATTTGCCAAAGATATTTAACTCGGTTTGATCTAAGGACAAGCTTTTTCACATCTCCAAATAAGGGTTATCTTGTACCATGTTGAGTTAAACACTTAGAGCCCATTTTCTAGATCAAACACTAGGTTTACAAGCCCACAAACATGTCATATGCTACCACTAGATCAAGTCAAGCATAGAAGCAATAGTGGTACCATACAATCATCAAATTCATTTGATTTTCATGAATGAGCCTATTTAATGTGAAAAATGACTAGATGCACTAAACATGTCCTTAGCAAAGGATGTAAGCATGCCAATCGATTTTTACCTTGGATTTCTTGAAGGAGAGGCATGTCATATAAGTGGGGGTGCATCAACACATATTTGAGAAATCCAATATATTCAACTCATTACTTAGCTTGCAAAACCTTTTCTCATCCAACGGCTTGGTGAATATATCGACAAGTTGATCTTCAGTGCCTACACTCTCAATGCAAATGTTCCCTTTTTGTTGGCGATCTCTTATGAAATGATGGCAGACATCAATGTGCTTTGTTCTTGCATGTTGAACCGGGTTGTTGGTTAACTTAATTGCACTCTCATTGTCACATAGCAATGGCACTTTCTTGAACTTGATTCCAAAGTCATTCAAGGTGGCCTTCATCCAAAGTATTTGTGCACAACAACTACCAGCGGATATGTATTCAGCTTCGGTGGTTGATAATGCAACACTATTTTGCTTCTTTGATGACCATGAAACAAGTGATCTTCCCAACAATTGACATGTGCCTGAGGTGCTCTTTCTTTCAACCTTGCATCCTGCATAATCCAAGTTAGAGTAACCAACTAGCTCAAACTTTGCTCCTTTGGGATACTACAAACCAACATTTTGTGTATGCTTCAAGTACCTCAATATTCTCTTTGTAGCCTTCAAATGACTTTCTCTTGGTGAGGCTTGAAATATTGCACACATGCACACACTAAACATGATATCCGACCTTGTTGCGGTCACATAGAGTATGCTTCCAATCATAGACCGATATAATTTTTGATCCACCATATTGCCACTTGCATCACTATCTAAGTTGCCATTTTTCCTATTGGTGTACTAATGGCTTTGCTATCACTCATGCCAAACTTCTTGAGCATGTCTTTGATGTATTTGTCTTGACTCACAAATATACCATTCTTCAATTACTTGATTTGAAGACCAAGGAAGTAACTTAATTCTCCAATCATGGACATTTCAAACTCATTAGCCATCATTTTTCCAAACTCTTCACAAAAGTCTTGATTGGTTGATCCAAATATGATGTCATCAACATAGATTTGCAACATAAATAAGTCTTTGCTAATCTTCTTGGTGAAAACAATAGTGTCAACCTTGCCCATCATGAACCCTTTAGAGAGTAGGAAATCCCTCAATCTCTCGTACCATGCTCTAGGTGCTTGTTTTAATCCATGCAATACCTTCTTTAACTTGTACACATGGTTGGGCTTCTTGTCATCTTCAAAACCGGGAGGTTGCTCAACATATACTTCTTCATTGATGTAACCATTGAGAAATGCACTCTTGACATACATTTGATAGAGTTTGATGTTGTGGGCATAAGCATAGGCTAGCAAGATTCTAATTGCTTCCAATCTAGCAACGGGGGCATATGTTTCTCCAAAGTCAAGACCTTCAACTTGTGTATAGCCTTGTGCTACCAATCTTGCTTTGTTCCTTACTACTATCCTATCTTGATCTTGCTTGTTTCTAGAGACCCATTTGGTTCCAATCACATTGTGTCCCATTGGTCTCTCTACCAATTCACATACTTGATTTCTTGTGAAGTTATTCAATTCTTCATGCATAGTATTCACCCAATCAACATCTTTCAATGCTTCATCTATCTTCTTTGGTTCAATGGATGACACAAATGAGAAATGCTCACAAAATAAAGCCAATCTTGATCTTGTTTGTACACCTCTAGAAATATCTCCAATTATAGTGTCCAATGGATGATCCCTTGCAATATTGGTTTAGTTGGTTAGAAGATTAGAACTTGATTGCTTGCACTTGCTTGATCATTGGGTTGAGATGATGCACTAGCCACTTGATCTTGTTCATTATCATGAGAGCTACTTGTACCAGCTTGATTTGTATCATCTTCATTATCATTCACTTGCCTAGGCTTCAATTCACCAACATCCATATTCTTCATGGCATTTGAAAGTTGAATTCCAACATATTCCAAGTTCTCATTCTCTTCTTGTGAACCCTTGGTTTCATCAAATTCAACATCATGAACTTCCTCAAGAGTACCACTATCCAAATTTCAAACTCTATATGCTTTGCTTGTAGTGAAATAACCAAGTAGAAATCCTTCGTCACACTTCTTGTCAAACTTGCCCAATCTAGTACCTTTCTTCAAGATATAGCATTTGCAATCAAAGACACGAAAATATGCAATGTTGGGCTTTCTACCATTTAAGAGCTCATAAGGTGTCTTCTCTTTCAATGGGTGACAATATAAGTGGCTGCTACAATAGCAAGCCGTGTTGATAGCTTCGGCCTAAAAAAATTGACTCACATTGTACTCACCAAGCATAGACCTTGCATATCAATGAGTGTTCTATTTTTCCTCTCAACAAGACCATTTGATTATGGAGTGTACTTGGCCGAGAATTGATGTCTAATTCTAAATTCATCACATAGCTCATCAATTCTAGTGTTCTTGAACTCACTACCATTGTCACTTCTAACTCTCTTGATGG